>NC_057797.1:353127923-353467040 GCF_018294505.1 Triticum aestivum | reverse complement strand
GTCCGTTCTGAGCCCAGACACACATGCACGCGCCCGCGGCACCTCCGAAATACTATTTTATAAGTGGCCGAAGAATGTTCTAAAAATGGGATGAAAGTGGGCGTGCGGTCTTATTATAGTGTAGGTAGACAGCCTGTCAAATTTCATCACGTTCAAAGTCAATTTGATGCCCCAATGGATAACTATAGCGGCAGTATAGCCGGTCTATCATCAGACATTTTCGGTATCCGGAAACAGCCATCGGGCTGCATTCCTCCTCGTTCCTCGTTGACCACCCCCTCCCTACACAGCCCACTATCCCCACCGGCAGTCCACCTACCCCTCTTCGCGTCCGGAGCCGTCCGATGCGACTGCACAGTCCGAAAACCCCTCTTTGCTCAGTAAACAAACCCCCTCGCGTGCGTGTCCGAAACTCACCCGAACCTGACCCGGGCAGTCGTCACCGTTGGGTCCGGATCATCCCCAAACATCTACAAAGCATCTCCATTTTTCTTTTTGGACTCCCTACCTATTTATTTCTCGACCGTCCGATTTCGATCGGAGGGACGACCTAGCCCCTACCAAAAAAATCCACTGGATATATATTCAGTCTAACCCTAGTTTTTAAGCCCCTGTCCCATCCATTTCATCCGCAGCGCCGCCATCTTCCTCGGGATCTCACCCAAGCCAACCAGCACCTCCTCCAATCTACCAACCCGCAGCCAGCCAGAGCTCAATCTCGATTGGATCGAGGCCCTTCCTCCTCCCTCGTGCCCCTGCCCTTTCTCTTCCTTTCTTCTTCTTCCCGTGCCTCACATCCCTCTATTACCTCTCGTTCTCCCTCCCGCAGGAGCCCAAGGCGAGCCTGACCGAGCCCCTCACATGGCGCCCTCGCGCCCAAGCTCTTCTTCTGCCCCGCATCACCGAAGTAAGGCCACCGGCCGCCCGAGCCTCGTCGCCATGGATCCGCCCGCTCCAAGATCTCGCCTCCGCCCAGAATCCACCTGGCGCCGTCGCCACCGGCAACTGAATCAGCAGCAAGACGCCACTCCAAAAGGACCCCGCGAACATGAGGAGGCCATGGGAGCTGCCCTTCTGCACCTCATCGCCATCCCCTGCCCGCCGGAGCCATGCCTCCCTGTGACCCGCGGCCACGACGGCGGTCTTCTTCCACATCGCGCACCTTCTCCCCTCGCCTCCGCCCGGTTCCCTCACCACCAAGTCCCGCATCGCCCGCCGGAGTCGCCCCGGTCGCCGCCTCGGCTTGCTCCTCGAGCCGCGGCATCCGCTCGTCCTCAAGGTCACCGACGTTCGTCTCGCCAAGTCCCCTCACCGGAGTTCCTTCTCCACGCCGCTGTGAATGAACGACTACGCTGCCGACGCCGTGATCTGACTCGTCGAATGGATCGACAAGACCCCTGCAGGCGCCCCTTCCATGTCGCCTTGGCCTCCTCTGCTTCTCGCGTCGCCGGAGTCCATCGAGCTCCATCCGCCACCGTGCCCTGCATCGCTTCAAGCCACCCCGTGTCTCACCTCCTCTGTCTACTTCCTCTGCATTGAGCGAGGCCAGGCAACCGCGCCCGCGTTGACTTCTAGTCGTGCGGCTCCAGTCGACCTCGTCCCAATCTTCCAGGCCCAGCATCCGCCACAGAACAGTACCAAACCCAATATATGCATATGAGGATTTACCGGAATTGTTGTTTGTTATTTCCGGCCTCATTTAAACTTGCCTAGATAGGTAGTTTTCATATGCTTCACCTCTTGCCATGCTAACCAACATTTAATATTGATGGGTACCTGAACGAGAGAGAACTAAATAAGTCACGTGGTGTTTCATCAATATGCAACGGAGTTGCATATTGAGCTCCACTTAATTTGTAGGATTGTTTGCCATTTTGCCATGCCATGCCTCATTAAACCGCACATGCATCATACTTGGTTGTGCATCATGCCATGCTTATGTGATGGTTGTTTACTATGATGCTTGTTTCTTTCCGGGTTGCTTCTCTCGTTAGCTTCGGTTTCGTTCCGGAGTTGTGAGGATCCGTTCGACTACGTCTGTTTGTCTTCTTCATGGACTCGTTCTTCTTCCTTGCGGGATCTCAGGCAAGATGACCATACCCTCAAAATCACTTCTATCTTTGCTTGCTAGTTGTTCGCTCTATTGCTATGCCGCGATACCTACCACTTGTTATATCATGCCTCCCATATTGCCATGTCAAGCCTCTAACCCACCTTCCCTAGTAAACCGTTGTTTGGCTATGTTACCACTTTTGCTCAGCCCCTCTTATAGTGTTGCTAGTTGCAGGTGAAGTTGAAGTTTGTTCCATGTTGGAACATGGATATGTTGGGATATCACAATATCTCTTATTTATATTAGTGCATCTATATACTTGGTAAAGGGTGGAAGGCTCAGCCTTATGCCTAGTGTTTTCTTCCACTCTTGCCGCCCTAGTTTCCGTCATACCGGTGTTATGTTCCTTGATTTTGCGTTCCTAACGCGGTTGGGTGTTATGGGAACCCCTTGACAGTTCGCCTTGAATAAAAATCCTCCAGCAAGGCCCAACCTTGGTTTTACATTTACCTAACAACCTATTACCTTTCCCTTGGGTCAGCCAACCCAAGGGTCATCTTTATTTTAACCCCCCCCCTTGGGGCCAGTGCTTGTCTAAGTGTTGGTCTGAACCGGGCAGCCTACGGGGCCACGTCGGGGAAACTCGAGGGCTGGTTTTACTCATAGCTTGACCTATCCGGTGTTTCCCTGAGAACGAGATATGTGCAGCTCCTATCAGGATTGTCGGCACATCGGGCGGCTTTGCTGGTCTTGTTTTACCATTGTTGAAATGTCTTGTAACCAGGATTCTGAGTCTGATCGGGTCTTCCTGGGAGAAGGAATATCCTTCGTTGACCGTGAGAGCTTGTGATGGGCTAAGTTGGGACACCCCTGCAGGGTTTGAACTTTCGAAAGTCATCCCCGCGGTTATGGGCAGATGGGAATTTGTTAATGTCCGGTTGTAGAGAACTTGAAACTTAACTTAATTAAAATGCATCAACCGCATGTGTAGCCGTGATGGTCTCTTTTCGGCGGAGTCCGGGAAGTGAACACGATCTTGTGTTATGCTTGAACGTAAGTAGTTTCAGGATCACTTCTTGATCATTTCTAGATTCATGACCGTTGCGTTGCTTCTCTTCTCGCTCTTATTTGCGTATGTTAGCCACCATATATGCTTAGTGCTTGCTGCAGCTCCACCCCATTACCCCTTTCCTACCCATAAGCTTAAATAGTCTTTATCTCGCAAGTGTGAGATTGTTGAGTCCTCGTGGATCACAGATACTTCCAAACAGTTGCAGGTACCGATGATACCAGTGCAGGTGATGCAACCGAGCTCAAGTGGGAGCTCGATGAAGATCTTGTTCATTGTGTTGTTTGCGTTTCTTGTTGATCAGTAGTGGAGCCCAGTTGGGCCGATCGGGGATCTAGCATTTGGGGTTGTATTCTTTTATTTTGGTTCCGTAGCCGGACCTTGATTGTATTCTGGATGATGTATGTTTAACTTGTATTTGTTTGAAGTGGCGATTGTAAGCCAACTCTTTATCCCTTTCTTATTCAGTACATGGGATTGTGTGAAGATTACCCCTCTTGCGACAAACCTACAATGCGGGTTATGCCTCTAAGTCGTGCCCCGACACGTGGGAGATATAGCCGCATTGTGGGTGTTACAAGTTGGTATCAGAGCCACCCCCGACTTAGGAGCCCCCTGCTTGATCAAATCACTGACGTTGTTGAGTCTAGAACAAAATGTTTGGAGTCTTAGGATTATATATATCAGAAAGTAGGATTCTTTTTACTCCTCGGTCCCTTCGTCGCTCTGGTGAGGCCTCCTGACGTAGAAGTTTTGACTCTTCTCTCCTCAAATTTCACGAAAAAAAAATTAGGATCACGCGGGTATCTTGGAATCGTTCTGATGGTTTTGTGACGAGAACATTGTTCTTGCTGCCTCCTAACATTTAGGGGTTGTGGCAGTGTCCCGGGGAGTTGAGCTCCGAGGTGTTGTCGTCACAATTTTATCGTTGCAGTTCTGGAATACCTGAGTTCACCGACATCGAAAATCTCTTTTATGCAGTTGTTGGTGAGATAACCTCGATGCCACCCAGTACTGGGGCGGGAGTTCAAGAGTATTGCTATAACTCGTATGGCGGATGCTTTTCGAAGGTTGAGGTACATGATTTCCGAAGGTTTCTTGGTTATGTGTTCAAGGATGGATACAGCTGGATGTAGGATTTGCTAGTTTGGGTGAGATATTATGCTTCCCCTGTATCCACAACACCTGATTGCATAACCAGAAAGTTTCGGGAGTTTATAAGTGGGAATTCAAGTATCTCTTAGGATATCTTTCCAACAGACACATGATACGATATGGGGTCTATCATATGTTTGTTTCCGGCTTATTCTGCAAGCCAATCCTTTGTTTTGTTTTCAGTTCTGGTATTCGAGTTGCTTCGAAGTCAAGTGTTGATTCCATACCTTTTCTAAATGCTGTTCTCATATTTCTATGTGAATACCAATCCTTCTTGATCATCGAGATTGTCTTGTCAATTCTTTCCAACCGGCATGCTTCTCTTCGAGATGATCCCATCATTCTCCCCATCTGTAAAATCAATTATCAGTTCTTCTCAATGATGTTTGTTCCATTCCACCAGTCCCAAGTTATTTTTGTTTTTCCCGCCCTCCCACCCTTCTTCTTCAAGGACTTAGATTTCTTAATCAAGTATCATGTTATTGATGGGAAGCATCTGCATTCTTTTCCATCAATATTCTTATCCGGTGATTCTCAAGAAGATACTAACGGAGCTTCAAGTGTATTATTCTTCGTTCTATTTCTCCTCCGGTGGATTCAATTTAAGCTTTGTCGATCATATCTTTTCCTCGTTTCAAATGTTTTCTCATGCCGGTGCACCTCTTAGTCACCCACTTCTCGCCATTCAATTGTTCCGGAGTGCTAAAGATATCTCAGAAGATTCAAGTTTCCATTCTCAATTCGCTCAAGTTCTTTTGAGGATGTTATCACATTCAAGCCATGTAATATAACCGGTGCAATCTCTCTTCCAAGTAATCATTCAACAATGTATCTTTTGAGTGGGCCCTAACCCACAGGTCTTTTCCCAGGATCTTACCTGACCCTTCTTATTTTCCTGGAGTTATTCTCAATTCTCTCAAAGTTTAACGTAAGAATGAATTGCCATCAGTCATATGTCTTTCTCCAAGATCTTTCAAATTCTTTTCATTGTTGATTCAACCTTTATATTCTACATTATTCCGGAGTGTCTCAAAAATCCATGGTGGTGTCTCTCGTCGTCATTCTTGAATTTTGAAGACCGAAGAAGAGTTTCACTTCAATCATATCTATTTTTCTTGAAGATTCAGGGTTCTAGCTTTATGCCACCCTCTCATAATTGTTTTCGATTGTGAGAATTCTTTTCAACCATCTGGAGCAATTCAGGAGTCTTTTCAATTTGATTCTCCAGAGCCCATCATCTTAGAATTATTCATTCTCAGCGTGTAGCTATCGTTCTCCAAATCTTACCGGTGCTTCATTCAAATATCCTCTAATCAGTTCATGATCTCTTCGTTCTCAGGTATCAAATTCCCTCAGGTATCTTCATTCGTTTTTCCAATTCTTCCCGGTGAATTGTGCCTTTGCTACTTTTATTTTCAATTCTTATGGTGGTTCGTTCAAGATTTCTCTTCCTTCTTTATCATATTAATTTATCCGTTGTTTCAGTCCTACCAGTGGTTCGTTGAATACCTTCTCAAGTTGGCGCTATATCTATCTTAATCCTTTCTACGAGAATGAGTAGTATGAAAAATCCGTTGCTTGTCATCAATTTAAATTGGTGAAGGATAGGCATAATGTAATTCTTATTCTTGTTTCATTGAGTAAATTCAATTCCTTATTCCAGAGGCTCATCAAAATTCTTGATTTCTTTTGTTCATCTTTCTTTTCCTGAGTTCCAAGTTTTCTCGGTTATATCATTTGAAAGCTTCATCTAATCATTGCAAGGCCTCAATCTTATTCTTTTCATCCTTCACTTCTTTTGATCATTCTTTTATTACCGGAGTTCTTCATGGAGGTTCTACATGGTGGTTCATCAAGGATTTAATTCCTTCTCGAAGTGTTCATCGAGATTATTTTTAGAGGAGCTCAAGTATTCTTCATCTTGCATTCTGAAGTGAAATTCCTTCTACCTTATCTTTTCAGGTGGTGTTATGTCATTCTTGACAATTTCCCTTCGTGTTTCATGATTCGCAAATTGTTAAGAATGAGATATTTAAACCCACCAATCTCTTCATTGAAGTTATCTTGGGTTATATTTCGCCTAAAGCTTTCCCTAAGGATTGTTGCTAATTATGGTACTTATGAATGACCCAAGTTCTTCATTTATTCTCCCGGTGATATAAGTTTCTCGTCTCCTTGTTCATATCAATCCAATCTTTTGTTTCTATAGTGGCAGAATTTCACCTCATAGTTTTGAGATGTTCTCCATAAGTCCACTACAAGCTTGCTCTTTTTTTGTTGTTGCTTTTCCAACAACTCCGTTCGACCCTTCTCCTAAAGATGCTTTTTCAAGCTCATTTGTGGCAGAAGTTGTCATTTTCTTCTCCGTCCTTTTATCCCAACAATCTAGCTTCTATTCTTTTGTTCCGGAAGCATTGTGATGTTGCTCTCTTCACTCTTCATCTCAAATTGTGAGGATCATGTTCTTTCCTTTTGCTTATCCATTTAACCGGAGTGTCGTGTTTTCATTCGAGCTCTCTCATCTTATCAAGTTTTGCCTCCCTTCTCAACCGGAGTGCTGTCTGAAATCTTTCTTATCCCTTGTGCCATTCTTTCAATAGTTCCGAAGGCAGTGTATTGTTGATTTCGTCAAGTATCCTCTCATCTTGTCAAGTTCTTGTTCAATTCCTTCCATTTACTGTCGAAGTGTTATCCAAATTATATCATTCTTATTCCTTCTATATCTTGTTTTAACAGGAGTGTTGTGGCTATCATTCCTCTTCTAACCAGACTCTCATCCAAGTGCTTCCATTTTTGCCAAGCTCATATTCTTTGCCTTCCATTTCCAACCGGAGTGTTCTCAACTTTGTTCATCTTCGTTGTATTTTTTCTTTCATTTTGTTTAACCTCTCAAGGTTCTTTGGTTTCACTCGTTTATCAAAGAAGCAACTTAGTTTTACCTCTTCTCTTCCTCTTCCATTTCCCTCCGGTGCCATCCTAGATCTCGGGACGAGATCCTCTTGTAGTGGTGGAGTGTTGTAACGCCCCGAGACCGATGCGCCAGGTGTCTTCCAGTTTTTCGCCGACGTTGCCATGTCATTTGCTTGCGTGTTGCATTTCATCATGTCATCTTGTGCATTGCATCATCATGTTTTTGAAACTTGCATCTGTCCCGGTCTCCTCGTTCTTTCCGTTGTCCATTCTGAGCCCAGACACACTTGCACGTGCCCGTGGCACCTCCAAAATACTATTTTATAAGTGGCCGGAGAATATTCTCGGAATGGGATGAAAGTTGGCGTGTGGTCTTATTATAGTGTAGGTAGACAGCCTGTCAAATTTCATCATGTTCGGAGTCCATTTGATGCCCCAACGGATAACTATAGCGGTAGTATAGCCGGTCTATCGTCGGACGTTTTCGGTATCCGGAAACAGCCGTCGGGCTGCATTCCTCCTCATTCCTCGCAGACCACCCCCTCTCTACAGAGCCCACTATCCCCACCGGCAGTCCACCTACCCTCTTCGCGTCCGGAGCCGTCCGATGCGATCGCACGGTCTGAAAACCCCTCTTTGCTCAGTACATAAACCCCCTCGCGTGCATGTCCGAAACTCACCCGAACCCAACCCGGGCAGTCGTCACCGTTGGGTCCGAATCATCCCTAAACATCTACAAAACATCTCCATTTTTCTTTTTGGACTCCCTACCTATTTATTTCTCGACCGTCCGATTTCGATCGGAGGGACGAGCTAGCCCCTACCAAAAAATCTACTGGCTATATATTCGATCTAACCCTAGTTTTTAGGCCCCTGTCCCATCCATTCCATCCGCAGCGCCGCCATCTCCCTCGGGATCTCACCCGAGCCAACCAGCGCCTCCTCCGATCTACCAACCCGCAGCCAGCCAGAGCTCAATCCCGATTGGATCGAGGCCCTTCCTCCTCCCTCGCGCCCCTACTCTTTCTCTTCCTTTCTTCTTCTTCCCATGCCTCACATCCCTCTGTTACCTCGCGTTCTCCCTCCCGCAGGAGCCCATGGCGAGCCTGACCGAGCCCCTCACATGGCGCCCTCGCGCCCGAACTCTTCTTCAGCCCCGCGTCACCGGAGTCAAGCCACCGGCCGCCCGAGCCCCGTCGCCATGGATCCGCCCGCTCCAAGATCTCGCCTCCGCCCAGAATCCACCTGGCGCCGTCGCCGCCGGCGACTGAATCAGCAGCAAGACGCCACTCCAGCAGGACCCCGCGAACATGAGGAGGCCATGGGAGCTGCCCTTCTGCATCTTGTCGACATCCCCTGCCCGCCGGAGCCATGCCTCCCTGTGACCCGCGGCCACAATGACGGTCTTCTTCCACGTCGCGCACCTGCTCCCCTCGCCTCCGCCTGGTTCCCTCACCGCCAAGTCCCGCATCGCACGCCGGAGTCGCCCCGGTCGCTGCCTCGGCTTGCTCCTGGAGCCGCGGCACCCGCTCGTCCTCAAGGTCGTTGGCGTTCATCTCGCCAAGTCCCCTCACCAGAGTTCCTTCTCCATGCCGCTGTGAAGGAACGGCTACACTGCCGCCGCCATGATCTAACTCTCGAATGGATCGACAAGACCCCTGCACGCACCCCTGCCATGTCGTCTTGGCCTCCTCAGCTTCCCGCGTCACCGGAGTCCATCGAGCTCCATCCGCCGCCGTGCCCTACATCGCCTGAAGCCGTCCCGCGTCTCGCCTCCTCTGTCTACTTCCTCTGCATCGAGCGAGGCCAGGCAACCGCGCCCGCGTTGACTTCTAGTTGTGAGGCTCCAGTCGGCCTCGTCCCGATCTTCCAGGCCCAGCATCGCCAGCTTCCCTCCAAGGCCCAGCGCCCGCACCAGCTGGGCTTGGCCCATGGTGAGGCCACCGTGCCGACGCCCCTTTGTTTTTTTCCTGTTGTTGGGCTGGCCTCTGATTCGGCCCGTTCGTTTTTTTTCTGTTGTCAGCGATTTGTTAATTTCTCAGAGCTTTGCATATTTACAGAACTGCCCCTATTTTAAATTGCCAATAACTTTTGAACCATGCATCCAAATAAAACATGTAACATGCTTAGAATTTGATCTAGTTTCACAATATCCAACTTTCATGCACGTTTGCAATGTTTAAATTGTTGTTTGCTTTAATTTGCATAAAGGCCTTATTAAAATGCTTTAATTCATAACTTAATAACCATAGCTCCGATTTTAATAAACTTTATATGTAAATGGGGTAGAAAAAAGCCTAGTTTAACATGGTGACTTTACTTTGCATGTTTAACAACTCTAAAATATGGTTTAGGGCAGAACAGTACCAAACCCAATATATGTGTATGAGGATTTTTCCGAAATATTTGTTTGTTATTTCCGGCCTCATTTAAACTTGCCTAGATAGGTAGTTTTCATATGCTTCACATCTTACCATGCCAACCAACATTTAATATTGATGGGTACCTAAACGAGAGAGAACTAAATAAGTCACGTGGTGTTCCGTTAATATGCAACGGAGTTGCATATTGAGCTCCACTTAATTTGTAGGATTGTTTGTGCATTTTTCCGTGCCATGCCTCATTAAACCAGGCATGCATCATACTTGGTTGTGCATCATGCCATGCTTATGTGATGGTTGTTTACTATGATGCTTGTTTCTTTCCAGCTTGCTTCTCTCATTAGGTTCGGTTTCGTTCCGGAGTTGTGAGGATCCGTTCGACTACGTCCGTTTGTCTTCTTCACGGACTCGTTCTTCTTCCTTGCGGGATCTCAGGCAAGATGACCGTACCCTCGAAATCACTTCTATCTTTGCTTGCTAGTTGTTCGCTCTATTGTTATGCCGCGATACCTACCACTTGCTATATCGTGCGTCCCATATTGCCATGTCAAGCCTCTAACCCACCTTTTCTAGCAAACCGTTGTTTGGCTATGTTACCGCTTTTGCTCAGCCCCTCTTATAGCGTTGCTAGTTGCAGGTGAAGTTGAAGTTTGTTCCATGTTGGAACATGGATATGTTGGGATATCACAATATCTCTTATTTAAATTAATGCATCTATATACTTGGTGAAGGGTGGAAGGCTCGGCCTTATGCCTGGTGTTTTGTTCCACTCTTGCCGCCCTAGTTTCCATCATACCGGTGTTATGTTCCTTGATTTTGTGTTCCTAACGCGGTTGGGTGTTATGGGAACCCCTTGACAGTTCGCCTTGAATAAAACTCCTCCAGCAAGGCCCAATCTTGGTTTTACATTCGCCTAACAACCTATTACCTTTCCCTTGGGTCGGCCAACATGAGGGTCATCTTTATTTTAACCCCCCCAGGCCAGTGCTTGTCTAAGTGTTGGTCCGAACCGGGCAGCCTGTGGGGCCATGTCGGGGCAACTCGAGGGCTGGTTTTACTCATAGCTTGACCTATCCGGTGTTGCCCTAAGAACGAGATATGTGCAGCTCCTATCGGGATTGTCGGCACATCGGGCGGCTTTGTTGGTCTTGTTTTACCATTGTCGAAATGTCTTGTAACCGGGATTCCGAGTCTGATTGGGTCTTCCTGGGAGAAGGAATATCCTTCGTTGACCGTGAGAGCTTGTGATGGGCTAAGTTGGGACACCCCTGCAGGGTTTGAACTTTCGAAAGTCGTCCCCGCGGTTATGGGCAGATGGGAATTTGTTAATGTCCGGTTGTAGAGAACTTGAAACTTAACTTAATTAAAATGCATCAACCGTGTATGTAGCCGTGATGATCTCTTATCGCAGAGTCCGGGAAGTGAACGCGGTCTTGTGTTATGCTTGAACGTATGTAGTTTCAGGATCACTTCTTGATCATTTCTAGCTTCACGACCGTTGCGTTGCTTCTCTTCTCGCTCTTATTTGCGTATGTTAGCCACCATATATGCTTAGTGCTTGCTGCAGCTCCACCCCATTACCCCGTTCCTACCCATAAGCTTAAATAGTCTTGATCTCGCGGGTGTGAGATTGCTGAGTCCTCGTGGCTCACAGATACTTCCAAACAGTTGCAGGTGCCGATGATACCAGTGGAGGTGACGCAACCGAGCTCAAGTGGGAGCTCGATGAAGATCTTGTTCGTTGTGTTGTTTTCGTTTCCTGTTGATCAGTAGTGGAGCCCAGTTGGGCCGATCGGGGATCTAGCATTTGGGGTTGTCTTCTTTTATTTTGGTTTCGTAGCCGGACCTTGATTGTATTCTGGATGATGTATGTTTAACTTCTATTTGTTTGAAGTGGCGATTGTAAGCCAACTCTTTATCCCTTTCTTATTTAGTACATGGGATTGTGTGAAGATTACCCCTCTTGCGACAAACCTGCCATGCGGCTATGCCTCTAAGTCGTGCCCCGACATGTGGGAGATATAGCCGCATTGTGGGTGTTACATAGATCTAGAGTTCGAGGGACGTCACCAAGCTGAACGTGTGCAGATCACGAAGGTGTCGTGCATTCGGTACTTGATCGGTTGGATCGCAAAGACGTTCGACTACATCAACCACGTTACTTAACGCTTCCGCTTTCGGTCTACATGGGTACGTGGACACACTCTCCCTGCTCGTTGCTATGCTTCTCCTAGATAGATCTTGCATGATCGTAGGAATTTTTTTGAAATACTATGCTCCCCAACATCGTGGTCAAGACCAAGGATAAGGCCACCCTTATTCAGGATTTGGAAGAGACATTTGATAATCTGTGCAAGATCAATCTAAAGCTCAACCCGAGTATTTGGTGTTCCCTCCGGCAAGTTGCTTGGTTTCTTTGTATCCCACCGCTGGATCGAAGCCAACCCCGACAAGATCAAGGCCACCGAGAAAATCCAGGCACCAAGGATAGTTAAGGATGTGAGATGCCTGACAAGATGTGTTGTCGCGCTAAGCAGATTCATTTCCAAGTCTGCCGAGCGCGCCCTGCCGTTATTCAAAATTTTGAAGAAGATCGTCCCTATGAAGTGGACCCCAGAAGCAGATGCAGCTTTCCAAGAGTTGAAAACTTACTTGTCCTCTGTGCCTACCTTGGTTGCTCCCAAACCCCGGGAGTCGTTGTTGCTATACTTGGCGGCAACCAACCAAGTGGTCAGTGCGGCCCTGGTAGTGCAGTGAGAAGTGGATGAGGTAGAAAGTGAACAGAGATTGGCAGAATCAGAGAAGGATCAGGGCAGCAATGAGCACGGCAAGGAGAGCAACCCCAAGGACGCGGCAAGGAAGAAAGTGGTGTAGCGCCCGATGTACTTCGTCGGTTCCTCGTTACAGGGGGCCAGATCGAGGTACTCTGGCATGCAGAAGTTGATCTTTGGTATCATCATGGCCTCAAGGAAACTTCGCCACTACTTCCAAGCCCATGAGATCACGGTTGTTACTCGTTTTCCGTTTTAAAGGATACTCCGAAACCCTGAGGCTACCGGCAGAGTAGTGGAGTGGGCTTTGGAGTCATCCAGCTTTGGTTTGAAGTTTGAGATCACATCAACTATTTAGAGTAGGGCATTGGCAGAGTTTATTGCAGAATGGACGCCAACCCCTGATGAGGAGGTGACAAAGACAGTTATCCCCGGCAAAGAATCCCCCCAAGAATGGATAATGTATTTTGATGGTGCTTTTTCCCTACAAGGTGCAGGAGCTGGCGTGCTTCTTGTCGCCCCCTCCGAGGAGCACTTGAAGTATGTCATGCAAATGCATTTTGCCCGGGAAGAAGCAACCAACAATACAGCCGAGTATGAAGGGCTTCTTGCTGGGCTTAGGATTACAGCTGAATTGGGAATAAAGAAGCCGGTCATTCGAGGAGATTCACAGCTTGTGGTGAGACAAGTCAACAAAGATTATCAAAGTCCATTGATGGAGGCATATGTCGAGGAAGTGAGGAGATTTGAGGAGCGCTTTGACGAATTGCAAACAAAGCACATACCCCATGCGGAAAACAGCATAGCTGATCATTTGTTAAAGTGTGATGCGCAGAAGCTTCCTGTGGAACCAGGGACTTTTGTTCTCCATCTCACTCAGCCCTTTGTATCCCCAGCGACAATGGCCCGGAAGAGGATAAAGTTGGACTACGGTAAGCCTCTCCCGGTAGAGCCGGCCACTCCCGGCAGAGACCATGCTGGAAACAACTCCTCACAGCCTGCCGGACCACCCTCTCCAGTTGGACCTATTGACCCCATGAATGAGGCTGGTGCTCCCGCAGCAGAGGAGGTGCCGCTAGTCCTCGTTGCCCAGCCCCAGGCTCCAACTTGGGCAAGGCACATTGTCCAAGTCCTCCAAACTGGAGAGCTTCCCGGCGAACAAGATGAAGCTGAAAAAGTAGCCCAGAGGGCCAGTATGTATCGGTTTGTCGATGACACTCTGTACAGACGGAGGCCCAATGGTGTGAAATTGAAGTGTGTCTGCCGGGAAGAAGGAAAGGAACTGCTGGCTGAGATTCACAGAGGAATGGGTGACTCCCTCATTGGATCAAGGGCATTGGTTGGGAAAGCATTCCGGCAAGGATTCTATTGGCCCACAGCCCTCCAAGATGCGGTCGAGCTAGTCATGAAATGTGAAGCCTACCAGTTCCATTCCAAGAAAGCACACCTGCCTGCCTAAGCTCTTCAAATAATCCCTCCATCATGGCAATTTTTGGTCTAGGGGCTCGATATCCTTGGCCCCTTCCCCCGAGCAATCGAGGCCTTTTGAATTCTTGTTCGTTGCCATCAATAAGTTTACAAAGTGGCTGGAAGTGACTGTCGTGAGAAAGGTGACTACTCAGTCAGCTATCAAGTTCTTAAAAGAATTGGTGTGTCGTTTTGGAGTTCCAGAAAGGATCATCACTAACAACGGCACCCATTTCACGAGTTGCGCCTTCATGCAATATGTTCATGCCCTCAGATGCAAGATCTCATTTGCCTCTGTGGCGCACCCCCGGAGCAATGGACAAGCTAACAGGGCGAACGCTGAAGTGCTGCGAGGACTCAAGACGAAAACTTTTGATACGCTGCAGAAGCACGGCAGGTGGTGGATCGATGAGCTGCCGGTAGTTCTCTGGTCCCTCAGAACGACACCAAACCGAGCTACCGGGCAGACTTCCTTCTCCCTGGTCTACGGGGCAGAAGCAGTTATCCCCACGGAACTCATTTATGGGTCACCTTGAGTGCTTGCCTACAATGAAGTAGCGCAAGATCAGCACCGGTGTGACGACTTTGTGCTACTCGAGGAGAACCGTCTTCGGGGTGCTACACGTGCTGCACGCTACCAGCAGGCCTTGCGTCGCTATCATAGTCGTAGGGTTCACGCCCGGTGTTTTGAGGAAGGTGACCTTGTCCTTAGGCGCGTTCAGTCCGCCAAGGGTACAAACAAGTTGTCACTGAAGTGGGAAGGCCCTTACCGGGTAGTACGAGTCACCAGACCTGGCGCAGTCCATCTGGAGACCCGAGATGGCACTCAGTTGCAAAACTCATTAAATATTGAGCATCTCCGCAAGTTCTACCCGTAAGGCGCTGCTGTCGGGCCGTGCCCGGCAGCCACCCTCTTGTGTAGGCATTGCCTCAGCTGCATGTAACCCCTTGTACAAAGCCGGGGCGATGACCCCGTGCAAGAGAAAATAAAGAAGCGCTGTGGGGGGGCGACCGAGATTGCATGCCTGAGCATTCCAAGATCACTACATAAGCATTTCATGAGCATTTGCATATGCATATAGATAGGATAGCATCCCACATTCATTCTCATCTGCATGAAGTTGCAGGTTCATGCCGCGGACTTGGCTTCGACAAAGATTTGAGAAGATTTCCCGGCACTGCGGTCCCCGGCGAGCCAAGCAGATAAGTTCTACCTCCTATCCATTAGTGTTTTGTAAAGCTATAACTTTGCATGAGAAAACCTCGCCTCTCTTTTGAGACTTAGGTGCTCCCATCCATGACTCGAACGTTGCTTCGGTCAGGATGGTCACCGTGGCCTTTGGTAAAAAGGAGTTGGCGGGGGGCTAGTCCCTCTATCTGTTCCCCGGCGGACACGCTCTCCGGCAGACAAGAAGGGTACCGGCAGGATAGCCTGCCGGGGAAAACTCGTTTACTTATATTAAAGAGGCATCTCACCCCTGCATGGACGTACACATGCACGGGTTCCCGGCAAGGCTCATATTTTTCATTAATATGTCAATACAAGTACAAGCATTAAAGAGCACAAACATGGACTGGAGAAATTACATTATTTGAATTAAAATTTGGCAATCGCCTATAGATTAAAGATTGAAAAAGGATAAGTGCTCCGTAATGCACTTTCTTGTCCCTCTCCTCCTAGGCACGACTGTCGAAGAAAAGGAGGGCAAAAGGAGCGCCTGGGCGGGAGCCCAACCCGCTCCCATCGGGCTCAAGGAGAGGTAGCCCGGCGGGAACGGGAGCGCGAGGGAATGCCTCAATGGAGAGCACGGCGGAAGACGGCCCCGTCAACCACCGTCACCAGGGCCAGCAGGACTCGACAGTGCTAACAAAGCTGCAACCCGAGAGGAAGACTGTCGGGGTTTAGTTGGAGGACTGGTGGAGGAGCCCGGGAGCACCATCCACACATTTGCATCCAACCCCCCGGCAAATCACATTGCCGGGGAGGAGACGCGGATGCAGATGATGGTGCTGTCGCCTGATGAAGATGGTGCGAGCGTAGAGTCGTCGCTCCCCTGCCCGCTGTTGTTGCCATCGCCGTCACTATCCTCCTCGTCACTTTCGCTTGAGGAGGAGCTTTCGTCGTCGATCGAGCTCTCTGCGCAGCACCCTAAGCGAACTCCCAAACGCCCGAAGATCTTGACGGAGAGCAGGTCGTTCTCCTTTAATTTGAACTGAAGGATGTGTCCCTCCGAGAAGCCGTGGGCACGAGCAAAGGTCTTCCAACCACGGCGAAGGTACATCACATGAGGGGCAGGGAAGTCGATGTCGACCCTCATACCTCTGTTCCCACAGCCCCTCATGTGTAGCCATAGAGCACGTGGTTGCTCGAGTTCCATCTCCCGCGCAAAAGGAGTTGGGAGGCGAAGATGACCACACAGGGGCTTGTATAGCCTGATGATGAACTCCCGAAGTTGGTCACCGACGTGGCCTTCCATCGGGGGAGGAGCCGCCGGCGGGGGCGCCACCAAGGCATCGCCCCGCCCTCCTCCTCCCAGAACACCGCGACGACCGCGACCACGTCCCCTTCCTCCTCCCCTCGCGGGCGGTCCCGCCACCTCAGGATCCATGGGAGGAGGGACGCGCTATCGAGCAAAAGCCCTCGTCGCCGGCGCTGAGGCACTACCGCGCCCTCACCCTCTCACCATGGCTAGAAGAGAAGGGTTGCAAAGAAGGAGAACAAGAAGAAGTGTGTGCAGGGAAGCGCCACTCGTCCCCTTTTTATAGGGAAATGGGGATGGGGGCTGGCTCCTCATATAGGAAAACGACCGCCCCGCTCCTCCAATACGGCCTCTGTGCACACCATGTGACTCTGAGAGTCGGGGCTGACACTCTGCTCCAACCATCGGCGCTTGGTTTTCAGCCATGGCACTCCTCCCCGTTCCCTCCGCATCCACCACCTACAAGGCCCAACGCATGCTGAACACGTGGCAGGTACGTGCGAAACACGAAGCAAGTGGGATGTTGGTTACCGCCCCGTGATCACAGGGTGAATCTGCAGGCCACGATCAAAGTTCCACCACAACGTTGTGCACGACGTGCGGGGAAACCGGAAACCGGCCTAGAATCAAGGCTAATGAAGGATCAAAGGAGACCTCAAGAGACCATCCTCTTCAGCAACCCTCGCCTGTGCACTTATTAGGCCCTACCCTGACGATGCTCGGCAGTGCGTTTTGGGCAGGCCCGGGGGCTTCTATCGGTGCAACAAACAATGGGTCTGTTACCCAGACTGTGCACAGGCATGAGAGCAAGATTGAAGCACCAGCCCAAGTCAGGGTACAAGGACCCCGGAAGTTCAAAGGACCAACATACAGATCAGAGGGACCAAGGACGGGCCAAGGAAGCAGGATATTGTCAAGAAAAAAAGCCTCCCTTGCCGGGCAGGCGAGCCCGGCAAGGGGCAAGGCCACCCCCAGAAACAGACAACCGAGGCGTCCCGACAGGGCCTGCCGGGGCTCATAGAGGTAGAGCTACCTCACCAACCACTCCACCACGACCCATGTTGTGAATCAGTGCGGTGTTGAGCCGCAAGGTGATTAAGTGGCAGCCATTCGCCACATGGCAGCCAATTCCTACAGAAGAAACCCATAGATGAGACTCGTCCTGCGACGTGTCAAGAGAACAGGCGCGGAGCTGGCAAGATAGCCCGGCAAGCCCTGTCGGGCAACCAACAATGTGACGTTAAGCGGTGCATTTAATGCGCCCTGTCAGCCCGCAGAGTTAGGTATGATAGCACTGTTTGATATCTTATCAGTGCGTAATGACTACTTTGCCACTGTGGTTACCCCTTGATCTATAAAAGGAGGCCCATGGCAACCATAGAAAGGGTTAGAAGGTTGGATAACCCACACCCCATACGCGCGTAGTCGCTGCTGCCCCAAGGCGACCCCTGCCGGGCAAGTGTACTACGCTCGCCACCACCTTTTCCACCATTAATCCACCAAAGTAGGAGTAGGGTTTTACGCCTCACGGCGGCCCGAACCTAGGTAAATTGCCCGTGTGATCTCTGTCGCGCTGCCCCACACTCGTCCGCTCTTTGTGCAATGTGTCGCCCTCCTGCCAAAACCATCAAGGGTCCTCCTGGGCCCATAGGTGGTCGTGGTTTCCCGCGACAGAGAGAGATAGAGAGAGAGAAGAGATAGAGGAGGGGGTTGGGCCATTAGGTAGTGGCCTCTTTGCCGTCTGCTAGTGGACGGCAAAGAAAATTTGTCGTCCGCTAGCAGATGGCAAAGAGGTGGGGTGGGCCATTGCGATAAGCCTCCATCCACTAGACCCCACCCCCACCGCTTTGTCGTCAGCTAGTGTACGGCAACATTTATTTGTCGTCTGCTAGCAGACGGCAAAGAACTGGCTAATGGCAAATAGTGTCTTTGCTGTCAGCCATGTCTTTGTCATACGTTTTTTATAAGAAGATGGTAAAGGCCTTCTTTGTCGTCTGCTAGCAGACGGCAAACAGCTGACTGATGGCAAATTCTCTGTTTACATTAGTGGCAGCACCTTTACGCTTAGGGTGACCGCTACATGAGCTCTAACCCATTCTTTGTAGCCTCTTGGGAGGACTTAACTTTGGTTCTTCTTCATCAAACTTGGCAGCACCTTCAATGAACGTGCCAAGTTGTTCCATTACTCCTTTGCATAGATCATGGACCATGCTTGCCAGATTGAACCTTTTCTGTAAATAATTTTAAAAAGTTGAAAACTAAATCAATAGAGAGAGAAAGTTAGTTTGCAACTAAAAATCAGCCTCTGGTGCAACTAAAATCCCTACTTTGTGCAATTAAAAACACTCATTTGTGCAACCAAGCTACGGAAAGATTGCATGTGTGTGTGACTTGAGAAATACAGGAGTAAAGAAACTGATTTGCAAAAAAAGGGACATGAACTCACATGTAGATTGTAACTGATCAAAACCTTTGAAGCCACGAATGCTGCCTCCTGCAATAGTCCTCCAAAAATTGTTGATCTGTCTGCTCCTCTGTATTGCTCTTTGAGCTGATGTAGAAACAAAAGCAAGCATAAAACACAAAGAAAAAAATTGATTTGGCCACAACTAAATCAGACAGAAGTGTGCAACTATCATGTGACTATATGCAACTACCATATAACTATGTGCAAAAACTCCAAATGAGTTCTTGTGGCAACCTAAACACAGCAAGTATGCAACTATCATGCAACTACCATATAACTACATACAACTAAAAAATCAATTTTGTGTACAAAACTAGAGAAAAGCATGTGTGCAACAAAATTGCATGAAAAATGTGCAAAAAAATAAACATTGGTTAAAATATTTCATTAGAATGACAACTCACTTGAAGCTTGCAGAACACACCGGGAGACTTCATGTCCTTCTTGATGATCTTGCTGATCATATTCTTATCAAAGCCATTAGCACAGACAGGACATACACTTACTCGCCCATCAACATCAAGCACATTGAGATAAAGGATCTGTCGCACGCCATCGCCAGCACAAAAAAGAACATGTGAGAAAAAATGCATGGTCAAAAAGCAGTAAGTGCAAAAAAACCTACATCTACCCGAAAAACTATAGTTTTACTTTACTCACCATTAAATGTTACATGCAACAACAGATTGTTTGTTTGTCCTCGCCCATGCTGTCAAATGCTTCGTCTATGTGTTCAGCAATGAGAAAACAAACATTACTCTTCGACAATGGTCCAGGTTCTAGCACAGCCCCATAGTTGTGTGGGCTAAGACAACGACTGGTGGTAGGAGCTAGAAAAGTGCTGAAAGAAAGTGCAAGCCACTCGGTGAGGAACTTGTCATCAGTTGCTCTCTTCATTGCTTTGATGGTTTTGCAAAAGGAGGTGACCCTGGGGTGTTTGGTTGGTCTAGTGTAGTTGAACATTGCATTAAATCTATTCATCGACTTCCTTTTAACTGTATACTTCAGACGTGGCCCCTGTCTGGTAAACGGAAATTTCTGTGTACACTGGCAGCGTCAACTAGGATCCTGCCTGAGGGAGTCCTGGATTAGGGGGTCTCTGGGCTGTCGGACTATGTCCTTTGGCCGGACTATTGGACTATGAAGATACGAGATTGAAGACTTCGTCCCGTGTCCGGATGGGACTCTACTTGGCGTGGAAGGCAAGCTAGGCAATACGGATATGGATATCTCCTCCTTTGTAACCGACCTTGTCTAACCCTAGCCTCCTCTGATGTCTATATAAACCGGAGGGCTTTAGTCCGTAGGACAACATACAATCATACCATAGGCTAGCTTCTAGGGTTTAGCCTCTCCGATCTCGTGGTAGATCAACTCTTGTACTACTCATATTATCAAGAATAATCAAGCAGGACATAGGGTTTTACCTCCATCAAGAGAGCCCGAACCTGGGTAAAACATCGTGTCCCCTGCCTCCTGTTACCATCCGCCTTAGACGCACAGTTCGGGGCCCCCTACCCGAGATCCACCGGTTTTAACACCAACATTGGTGCTTTCATTGAGAGTTCCTCTGTGTCATCACCGTTAGGCTTGATGGATCCTTCGATCATCGATAGCGATGCATTCCAGGGTGAGACTTTTCTCCCCGGACAAATCTTTGTATTCGGCGGCTTCGCACTACGGGCCAACTCGCTTGGCCATCTGGAGCAGATCGAGAGTTACGCCCCTGGCCACCAGGTCAGGTTTGGAAGCTTAAACTACACGGCCGACATCCGTGAAGACTTGATATTCGACGGATTCGAGCCCCTGCCGAGTGCGTCGCACGGTCACGATGAGCATGATTTATCTCTACCATCGGACAGTGTTCAGGAGACCGCACTGGCAACCGCTCCGACCCTCAGTTCGGAGCCAATTGCACCATCCATGGACAGGTGGATAGACCCCACCATGAAGCCTGTATTCTCAGCGGCGATCGAGCCGAGTATCGACCTTACCCTTCACGGGAACCGTGACACCGAACTACCGGATTCTTCCCCGGCCACGGACTCCGAACCTCCTGCGCCCGTGCCTATCGAATCCGACTGGGCGCCGATCATGGAGTTCACCTCTGCGGATATCTTTCAGCACTCGCCCTTCGGCGACATAATGAACTCATTAAGGTCTCTCTCCCTGTCAGGAGAGTCCTGGCCGAACTATGTTCGGCAGGATTGGGATGCGGATGATGAAGAAATTCGCCGCCCACCCACCACCCACTTAGTAGCCACTGTCGACAATTTGACCGACATGCTCAACTTCGACTCCGAAGACATCGACGGTATGGACGATGATGCGGGAGACGAAGAGGAACCACTACCCACAGGGCACTGGACAGCCACCTCATCATATGATATATACATGGTGGACATACCCAAAGAAGGCAAGGGCGACGGGACAGCGGAGGATGACCCCTCCAAGAAGCAACCCAAGCGCCGACATCAGCGGCGCCGCTCTAAGTCTCGCCAAAGCAAAAGCGGTGACACCAGCATAGGAGATAATAGCACTCCAGACAGTGCCGAAGACGACAACAATCCCCTCCAACAAGATTTAGAGCAGGATGATGGAGAAGCCAGCCCTCCCGAGAGAGCGGAAAATGGAGAGGCGGAGGATGATAATTACATGCCTCCCTCTGAAGATGAGGCAAGCCTCAACGATGACGAATTTGTCGTGTCGGAGGATCCTGTCGAGCAAGAGCGCTTCAAGCGCCGGCTTATAGCCACGGCAAATAGCCTTAAGAAAAAGCAGCAGCAGCTTCAAGCTGATCAAGATTTGCTAGCTGACAGATGGACTGAAGTCCTTGCGGCCAAGGAATATGAACTCGAACGCCCCTCCAAGAGCTACCCAAAGCGCAGGTTGCTACCCCGACTAGAGGAGGAAGCATTAAAACCTACATCTCCAGCATATGATGCGGCTGATCGGCCACCTCGTGGCCGCGACAGATAGGCATTTCAGCCAACAACTCAGCCCGCACCCCGACGCCACTCAACTAAAAATGACAAGGCACTGGGAAACACGCTAGACCTGCGAGACGTATTGGAGGACAAAGCAAAATGCACAAGATCGATCTATGGATCATGAGGGCGCGCCACTACGCGAGACGATAATCGTCACGCCGGATACAATAAAAGTAAATCCGGTCGGGCCGAACACAGCGGACAAGACTCATTCGAGCTGCGTCGCGACATAGCCCACTACAGAGGCGCCGCACACCCCATATGCTTCATAGACGAAGTAATGGATCACCAAATCCCAGAGGGTTTCAAACCTGTAAATATTGAGTCATACGACAGCACAACAGATCATGCGGTATGGATTGAGGACTTCCTCCTGCACATACACATGGCCCGCGGTGACGATCTACACGCCATCAAATACCTCCCACTCAAGCTCAAAGGACCTGCTCGGCATTGGCTCAACAGCCTGCCAGCAGAATCCATTGGCTATTGGGAAGATATAGAAGCCGCATTCCTCGACAACTTACAGGGCACTTATGTGCGACCACTAGATGCCGATGACTTGAGCCACATAATTCAGTAGATAGAGGAATCGGCCAGGCAATTCTGGACACGGTTCCTGACAAAGAAAAATAAAATCGTCGACTATCCGGATGCAGAGGCCCTAGCAGCTTTTAAGCACAACATCCGCGACGAGTGGCTCGCCCGGCACCTTGGCCAGGAAAAGCCGAAATCTATGGCAGCCCTCATGGCACTCATGACCTGCTTTTGCGCGGGAGAAGACAGCTTGCTGGCTCGCAGCAATAACATATCAAAGAACCATGGTACTTTGGATACCAAGGATGGCAATGGCAGGTCACGTCGCAACAAACACAAGCGTCGCATCAACAACGACAATATCAAGGATACGGCATTCAATGCCGGATTCAGAGGCTCTAAACCCGGTCAGCGGAAAAAGCCATTCAAAAGAAGCACTCCGGGCCCGTCCAGTTTGGACCGAATACTCGATCGCTCGTGCCAAATACATGGCACCCCCGACAAGCCAGCTAACCACACCAATAGGGAATGTTGGGTGTTCAAGCAGGCCGGCAAGTTAAATGCCGAAAACAAAGATAAGGGGTCACATAGCGATGACAAGGAGGAGCCCCGGCAGCCGAACACCGAAGGAAAGAAGAGGTTCCCCCCACAAGTGCGGACGGTGAACATGATATATGCAACCCACATCCCCAAGAGGGAGCGGAAGCGTGCGTTAAGGGATGTATATGCGTTGGAGCCAGTCGCCCCGAAGTTCAACCCATGGTCCTCCTGTCCGATCACCTTCGGTCGCAGGGACCATCCCACTAGTATTCTTCATGGCGGATTCGCCGCAATCGTCCTAGACCCAATCATCGACGGATTTCACCTAACTCGAGTCCTTATGGACGGCGGCAGCAGCCTAAACCTGCTTTATCAAGACACAGTGCGCAAAATGGATATAGACCCTTCAAGGAACAAACCCACAAAAACGACCTTCAAAGGCGTCATACCAGGTGTAGAGGCCCATTGCACAGGCTCAGTCACACTGGAAGTGGTCTTCGGATCCCCAGATAACTTCCGGAGCGAGGAGTTAATCTTCGATATAGTCCCGTTCCGCAGTGGCTATCATGCACTGCTCGGGCGAACCGCATTTGCGAGATTCAACGCGATACCGCACTATGCATATCTCAAGCTCAAGATGCCAGGACCTCGGGGGTCATCACAGTCAATGGAAACACAGAGCGCTCTCTCCACACGGAGGAGCACACTGCGACCCTCGCAGCAGAAGCACAAAGCAGCTTCTTAAGGCAATCCACCAGTTCGGCGATTAAGGACCCGGACACCTTCAAGCGCGCCCGGAGTAATCGGCAACAAGACCACCTGGCATGTTCCGAGCTCGCATAGCAATGCGGCCCCCACCCCAGTCCCAGCCAAATGGCAAAATCCGTGCCACGCGTACATAATTACGCATTGAAAATACCATGGGCACACGTGGGGAGGGGGGCACGACTACGGCACACCCCAAGACACGGCTAAACCGCACTAGGGGCTTCCCGCTTTTTTATTTTTCTTTCTTTCAGGACTTTAATCTCTGGAAGCCCCATCCGGCAGTACGATTGCCGGACACACGATACAACAACCAAGGAGGAAGAAAGCTACGTCGCATCAAGGAATTCCCAGGTGGTCTCTGATAACGAGTGAAATACCTGCTTTAAATACCATTCCTCAGCTTGCCCTTGGAGGGGACATGTCAAATAGTCCTAATTTTTGCTTATCGCACTACTTGTATCATTCTGCTTCGACGCACCTTTTTGAATAAACAATGCATAGCACTAGACTATTATCGCATTCTCTATTCTTCTTATATATATATATATATATATGTGTGTGTGTGTGTGTGTGTGTGTGTGTTCATTCATGACATTCAGCAACCGTACACTCTGCTACGGCCAATACGCCAGGGGCTTAAGCGTACCCCATAATACGGCGTGAGAAGTCCGAACACTTCCGACAGTGCGGCACCCCGAACTTATAGCATTATATACATCAGCTCCAAATCACGTCTTGGGTCAATAGTTAGGTTTGCCCGGCTCCCATGTTTTGGTACCTTACGTTCCACTATATCGGCTAAGGTAGCACTGGGAGAACTACTGCGATTGTGCCCCGGTTCACCTGGGCTAAGCACCTCAGTAGAGAAAGCTAAAACTGACTGTCATGATAAGGCGAGAGCTGGTCGTTGTTCGAGAGGTCTCGAGTCCCTAAAGACTTATGTCGCTTAGAGCTAGGAGTCGGCTTTGTCCGGCTTAAGGCGTGTATAGCGCCCCGAATTCGGCCTTCCGAATACTAGGGGCTTCGCCAAAATTTAAAATTGTAGACTTCTATGGCTAAGTGAGAGTGATAAAGCATTATAGTCCTATTGCCTTGTTCGTTGTGCTGAGCACCTCCCTCGAAGGACCCAACAATGGGAAAAAGAGTGCTCAGGTTTATCCCGAACACCTCAGCACTCGTGGCATGGGAGCAGAAGCCGACGACTGGCCATCTCTCAGATTTGATAAATAGCTGCACAGAAGGTAATATTTTAAATTCAAACAAGCATTGCATAGCGCGTATGAACAAGTTTTCATAGTACAGGATCACACGAGCAAGTTCATTCAAAAATTACATCCTTCGCACACTCGTCCGCCACAAGACGGGCACCCTTCAGAACACCCTCATAATACATTTCGGGGTGGCGATGCTCCTTGCCCTGCGGCGGCCCCTCCTTCAGCAGCTTCTTGGCGTCCATCTTGGCCCAGTGCACCTTCGCACGGGCAAAGGCCCGGTGTGCACCTTTGATGCAGACGGACCGCTTTATGACCTCCAGCCATGGGCAGGCATCCACAAGCCAGCTCACCATGCCGAAGTAGCTGTTGGGAAGGGAGTCGCCAGGCCACATCCGGACTATAAGGCCCCTCATGGCCTGCTCGGCCGCCTTGTGCAGTTCGACCAGTTGCTTCAGCTGGTCGCTCACAGGCATCGGGTGTTCGGTCCCAGTATACTGAGACCAGAACAACTTCTCTGTCGAGCTTCGCGCCTTGGCCTGGTAATATTTCGCGGCATCCGACACGCTGCGGGGCAAATCTGCGAATGCTCCTGGAGAGCTCCGGACTCGGGTAAGTAACAAGTAATTTACTTTCACATGCTTGCTTTGCATATTGAATGCCTTACCCGCCGCTATCTTCCTCGGCGCCTCAATTTCCTGGAGGGCCTTTTGGGCTTCGGCCTTGGCATGCTTTGTGCTCTCGAGGGCCATGGCAAGCTCGGACTCTCGCATCTTCGAGTCAAGATCCAAAGCCTCGTGCTTCTTCATGAGAGCCTGGAGCTCTTGCTGCACCTCGCCCACCCATGCCTCTTGTTTTTCCTGCTCGGTGCACTCCTTGGCCGCTTTGTTCTCGGCCTCGAACAGCGCTTGCTTCAGGGTCGCCACTTCGGTCATGGCCCTGGCACATTCATGATGATCCTGTCATTTCGCAACCACATTTTCTTTTTTATATAGACAAGGTATTAGTTACCTTTGTTCTCCTCGAGCTTCCTTTTGGCAAGGCCGAGCTCTTTCTCGGACCCCTCGAGGTCCTGCTTCAATGCGGTGACCTCCGCAGTCAGTGCGGCAGAGGTCAGCAGCGAAGCCTGCATACGCATACAGACATACTTATATTAGACTCCTGCAGATATTATTTGATCCTCTATTCGGCTTTTGTTTGTGAACACCAAACAGAGCATCAGGGGCTACTATCTATGTGGTAATATTTTCCTATATTTTAAATACTTACCTCAAAGCCTGTTAGAAGGCTGGCACAGGCTTCAGTCAGTTCGCTCTTGGCGGAGCGAACCTTCTTGATCACCGCACTCATAATAGTGTGGTGCTCTTCATCGATGGAAGCGCCGCGAAGCGCTCCCAGCAGGTTGTCCGGTGCCTCTGGATGGACAGAGGTCACCGGCACGGGAGGCTTGCCCCTCTTGGAAGGGGGGCGCCTGCCGGAGTCCGGAACCACTGGAGGTTCCGGCGCGGTGTTCGGCTGGGGGCCGAACATGGAGCCCTTGGGAGTCTTTCTCCCTTCGCTCGTGGAGTCCGGAAGGTCGCCTCGAGGCGCCTCCGGGACTATCTCCCCCCGGCTCAGTGCCCCTTGAGACAATACCTCGGCATTGTCCGTAGGGCAAGGGGAGGAGGCGGTTGGAAGTGTATCACTATTCATGTTCGACGAGTCCAAGGAACCGTCCGACGATGATACATCGATACGGGCTTGGGGCGGACTGCATAATCATATTCGACGTTAGGAGAAGCAGTGCGACAAAGGTATGCTATCAGTTACTCTGGTATCCGAATACTTACGACTTCACCAGGGGCTTGTCCCTGAGCAGCCACTCGTCTTCGTCGTCGGCGGCGGTGGTGGAGCAGTCCGGAAGGAGAGTCCTTCCCTTCTTGGACCCTTTGGCCTCCCCGGTTGGGGCGGCCTTCCTTTTCTTGTATCCCCTGGGTGGAGGGGGAGAATCTTCATATTCCTTCTCCTCGTTTTCACGAGAGGAGTGCGTCTCGGTGTTATCAGACGATGAGTCCGATACCACCTGGCGCTGGGAGCTCTTTAGGGTTCCCTTGGCCTTCTTCTTGGTCTTCTCCGGCACCTCATAAGGAGCCAGAGTCCGCATCTCCGTCGGGAGAGCATCCGCAGGGTCTTCGGGCAGAGGGGCCGGACAGTTAATCTGCCCCGATGTCTCCACCCAGTCCTGTCAAAGGCATGGGAGCTCAGACCCCGCACATGGTTAAGCTATTGGAAATAAATGTCCTACCAGATATACAGAACTTACCGAATTCGCAGGGCGCTTCATGCTTAGCCCGCGGTCCTCGGTAAGAGAAGGAGGGACCTCGGCGCCCTTGAACAGCACCCTCCAGATGTCCTTATGCGTCGTGTTAAAGAGCTTGTGTAGAGTCTGGTGCTGGGCCGGGTCGAACTCCCATAAGTTGAAATCCCGTTGTTGACACGGGAGGATCCGGTGGAAGAGCATGACCTGGACTATGTTAACAAGCTTAAGTTTCTTGCTTATCATGTTCCGGATACACTTCTGGAGTCTGTCCAGCTCCACCGATGAACCCCAGGACAGGCCCTTCTCCTTCTAGGAAGTGAGCCGCGTGGGGATTCCGGATCGAAACTCGGGGGCCGCCACCCAGTTGGTGTCGCGCGGCTCGGTGATGTAGAACCACCCCAATTGCCACCCCTTTATGGTCTCCACGAAGGAGCCCTCGAGCCATATAACATTGGGCATTTTGCCCACCATGGCTCCGCCGCATTCCGCTTGTTGGCCGCCAACCACCTTCGGCTTGATATTGAAGGTCTTCAGCCACAGGCCGAAGTGGGGCCGGATGCGGAGGAAAGCCTCGCACACGACGATGAACGCCGAGATGTTAAGGATGAAATTCTGGGCCAGATCATGAAAGTCCAGTCCATAATAAAACATGAGGCCACAGACGAATGGATGGAGGGGAAACCCCAGTCCACTGACGAAGTGGGGGAGGAAAATCACCCTTTCGTGAGGTTCCGGGGTAGGGACGACCTGCCCCGCGGCTGGCAGCCGGTGCGCGATATCCGGGGCTAAGTTTCCGGCTCCACGTAGCTTTTTGATGTGTCCCTCCGTGACGGAGGAGGCCATCCACTTGCCTCCCGCTCCGGACATGTTTGGAGAGAGTTGAGGAGAAGGATGTGGACTTAGCCGTTGGAGCTCGAGTGCGCGAGAATGGATGAGCAAGGAGGAAGAAGGCGTGGGTAGAAAAAGGTGAAACCTTATCCCTTTATAAGGGCGGACGACACTATGCGCCCCCCACTAGCCTGGTAAAACTCGCTTATCCCCCAAGCGCCGTAATTGGTGGCGTGGTTGGGTTACCCACGTCCGTATTGATGAGAATCCCGTGATAAGGGGAACACGATCTCTGCTTTGACAAGACGTGTCAAGAAACCGCCTCGTGTTATGTGCGGGGCTGGTTGAAGAAAAACGGTTCAAATAATTACCGGGTCATGGCGTGATGTCATGCTGCCAAAATGTGTCAGCAGATTAGATTTGTTGAAATATTATTCTCTCTACGGTGGTATGTGGAACTTATTTTGCAGGATCGGACACTATCCTTGTATTCAAACTCTTCCGTGGTGTATTCGGAGGAGGAACCCGCCTTGCAATGCCGAAGACAACACTGCGCGTCGGACTCATCGTCATTGAAGCCTGGTTCAGGGGCTACTGAGGGAGTCCTGGATTAGGGGGTCTCCGGACAGCCGGACTATATCCTTTGGCTGGACTGTTGGACTATGAAGATACGAGATTGAAGACTTCGTCCCGTGTCCGGATGGAACTCTACTTGGCGTGGAAGGCAAGCTAGCCAATACGGATATGGATATCTCCTCCTTTGTAACCGACCTTGTGTAACCCTAGCCTCCTCCGGTGTCTACATAAATCGGAGGGCTTTAGTCCGTGGGACAACATACAATCATACCATAGGCTAGCTTCTAGGGTTTAGCCTCTCCGATCTCGTGGTAGATCAACTCTTGTACTACTCATATTATCAAGAATAATCAAGCAGGACGTAGGGTTTTACCTCCATCAAGAGGGCCCGAACCTAGGTAAAACATCGTGTCCCCTACCTCTTGTTACCATCCGCCTTAGACGCACAGTTCAAGACCCCTACCCAAGATCCGCCAGTTTTGACACCGACAGTGCCCCTTCCTGGAAAGACCGTAGCAGAGTTGTTTGGGTCATAAGACTGGACCAGGAACTTAGTCAACTCTGAAGGCAGCGTGTCAGCTAAGTTCACTAAGCCCCCCAACATCTTCTCATACAGGAAAGTCCTTTGAATGTGTGCCAAATCCATATTCATCTTGACAAACCTCCTTGGTGAGGCCCTTATCCTCCCAGCCTATGAACGTCGATGGGGTTCATTTGCTTCATTTCCTTCCTCTCCACCTTCACTCCGTTGAGAGAAAATGATATGCATTGTGAAACATCATCATGCTCTCTTAACAGTAAGAGAACAACAAGTAAAACAAATTTAAATATGCAAGAAAATGTTGTGTACATGTAGTAGACATGCCAAGGTTCATTCTATTCCATTGGCACAAAATCATGGCATCAATGGGCACAAATTCATGGCTACAGAAACTTAACATGGCATCAATGGGCATGGCATGAAAGTACACACGATAAAGTGTAAAAAATGTAAGAATCATGTCCACATGAGCTATATATTCATGATCATCATCAAAAGAAAAGGTTGGGAAAAAATTAACAGTTTCTGCAATTAACATCGGGATGCAGTTTTCAACCACAATTTGCATCAGGCAGATGGATTCTAATATAGATGAAAATGACACCATCATGTAGATCATAGAGAAATGCTCAACTTTGATATAAGGCGTATTTTAATATGATGCACATGTTAACAGTTACAAGCAGGTTGAAAATGGCTAGGTAATGGGTGCCAACTAAAATCAAGTTCATGCACAACAACAAAGGTATGGGTACCGACTACAATCAATTTCATGTGCAACTGCAAAAATGTAAGGGGTTGCCAACTACTACCAATTTAATGTGCAACTACAACCAATTTAATATGCAACTACTATCATTTTCATGAGAATGACCCAGGAAAAAATAAACTTCCATAAAAAATACTACCAACTATCATATCATTTTTATATGCAACAGCAAAGGTAAAAAAGTGTGCCAACCCCAATCATTTTCATGTGCAACAGAAAAAGTAAGGGCAACCAACTACTACAAAATTAATGTGCAGATACAAAAAGATTACAACAAAATAAGTCAATTAGATATACCTCAATAGCTACTGCAAATGAGGAAGCGCCTACATCAGGCGCTATGGCTTTCGCTTTCCGTCTTTGACGTCTTTCCCTACATACATGACACAAAAGAAAATCACGAGAAGGAGCATAAAAATAGACAAAACACCAAAAAACATATTTCAGAGCCTAGTTACTCACACTGGAAAAGAATCGTACATTGCCTCAAGTACGGGAAACAGCTATTTAGGTTATCCTAGATCCTTACCTGAACTTCATCACCCTCGTCAGCGGAGGTGCGAAGGGCCTGCTCAGCCGTCCTTTTCTGATTTCACCAATTAGACTATGGTACATTCCCCTACATGAGACAAAAACAACAAGAACAGACAGTTACAAAAAAGTGAACACAACGCGCATAACACGTCAAACTTGCTCAAAAAGGCCTTCTCTACGAAAAGCACATGGGTAATGAAATTATCCCTCCTTTGCTTCCACCAGTTTCACCTTCTACACTCATTTTTACTGCAAAAAAATAGGTTATGCACAATGTCAACTTCTGGTTGCACAAATCATTTCTTCAACTTGCACACTAAAAGGCATGTAGTTGCACACAAAATTTGTTTCAGTTACACACCCTCACAGGTACAAAATGCATAGTTACAACAAGTTTAGGCAAGTTGGATGTACCTCTCCTACACATAAACCACACCATCCCCAAATCAAGGTATTCAACTGCATTTTGTTTTGGTGCAACTCATACATCTACAAATGCCAACTGGATACACCTCAGTTGCAAGTGTGTAGAAAAAATAACAACCCCAAAATCAAAAAGACGATTAACCACAACTACTGATTTCTCTACCACATCAAGTTTGAACCAAAATTGCCTATCTAGGGTTTGAGGGGAAACTGCAAAATATACCTAAAACATCAACCTAAAATCACCCTAGATTTCTAGGGCACCGAACCAAGATCCCTCGTCGTAACTACGTGATGTGGATGCGCCTGTTTGAGACGGGATTTGATGCAGAGCATCCCAAGATCATCCCCATGGACGCACCTACACCTCCAACGACACCACTTGGACCAATGACACGAGCCCGAGCCAAAGCTATCGAAGATAAGGTGAACTCACTCCTCTCTGAACTTCCACTTTCTATGCATGAGACATGGCTACTACCTAAGTCCGAGGTATTGTGCATGATTAGGCACCAAGGGGGCCCTCCCGAAGATGTGCATGAAGATGTACAAGTCCCCAAGTCCACGGATGAGGAGAGGCAACGGAAGGAGCCAAGAGCATCTCCCAGGGCCCGAACATCCGGCCAAGGCCCCGGACATCCGGCCCCTGGAGCGTCTTCCACTACAGCAGCACAGCCGCCGGAAGCTACAGGCCCCAGACATCCGGCCCCGGCAGCCCGGACATCCGGCCTCTCCCGAACCCCCGGACATCTGGCCACCGACCCGGAAATCCGGCCCCTCCGAACCCGAGAGCAGCAAATGCCACCACTCCAGCCCGGACATCCGGCCCCCCAGCCCGGACATCCGGCGTCGCCTGAAAGCCCGGACATCCGGCCTCCCCTGTCTGTGCACAGTGAAGGGTCGAGGCCCGTGTATCCCTTCTCCCCCCTAGACTATATATACTCCACCCCGTACAACTTTCTAGGGTTAGCAAAGGTTTAGCTCATGTTTGTGTGAGAGCTTTGCTCATCCACTTGGTTATCTTCTCCATGGAGATTCGGGCCTCCACCAGAGAAGATCCCCCCTAAGCGGATTCAAGACCCCTCTTTAGGGAAGAACTCAAGACCTCCTCATGGAGAAGACCGGCTACCCTTGTATCGTCCTTAGTTGTCCGTGGAACGTGTATCTTCTCTTATGTATTCGAGGATCTAGCACTTGTGTGACTTGTTCTTGCTAGTTTGAGTGTTCCTCTTGTGTCTCCCCTTGTGATTTCCCTTGTTTCCCTCTTTGTGTTCCTCGTGTTCTTCGCAGGATCCGCTCCTTTTGTGAAAGATCGGCCGATTAGGGTTCTACCCTACATCATCTTGGTATCAAGAGCCACGTTGATCGCGATTTCGGAGCCTCCCCGTTGTGTTTCTAGCATTGTTTTGTTGTTTTTCGTCCTTATTCGAAAATTCCCCACCAAAAATAGCCCCAAATTTTTTTTTTTGTGATTTGTTGGTGTGTTGAGATTTTGTTGGTTTGGATCCGTGGATTTGCTTTGTTTTGAGTGGATCTAGCTTCACATCCTTTTTTCCCCAATTTCCATCCACAAATTCTTCAAAATTTCACCCGGATTTAACCTCTCCACGCGGTGTTCATCCCGTTCGTCCCCGGATCCAGAGTCCGGACATCCGGCCCGTCAAGCCCGAACATCCGGCCCAACCCGGACATCCGGCCTTCCGCCCGGACATCCGACCCCTGGAAGCAACATCTCCATCCACTGCCCCGTTTTCCACACAATTTCCACCAAATTTTGTTCCGGTGCCCAACATATACCATATATACTTCCGCATACCTCCACCACTTCCCCATAACCCAACCATTTTTGGACTGTTTCACTCTCCGACACATTTGCTACTTCGAGGTTTGAGAATTTGAGTGCGGTACCGTATCCTTTTGTGTTTCGGCTATCTAGGTACGGTTCGACATCGACATCACCGCCGCTCATATTTGCCACGGACGTGTCCTACATCATCACTGTCGTCCTACATCGTCATCAACAACGACCACCTCGACTACATCTTGGTATTCGTGCCACCATTTTGACAGCATACCGGAAGCAAGACCGGTAACCTCATCTTGGTATTGGACATATCACTCTTGCCATTACATTGATAGCCATCATAGCCTTACTCCTTTGCGTTGCTTACCCATTGAGACTAGCCATTGAGTATTGCCATCAACGAGACTTGTGCACATTAGTGATCATACTTCCCATAGCATACATACATCATTGTTGCATATATTGGTATCATCTCTTGTGTCACAAAGTTGTCATCCCATACTCACTTGCTATCTTGGTTCGTCAAGAATTGCATGAGAAAAGAGCTCAAACATCAAAGAGCCAAACAAGCTTTTAAGCAAAGAGAAAAGATAAGCAAAGAGCTTTTAAGCAAGAACAATAGCATCTTACAACATTAAGATTGTCATACTCGATCATCTTGGATCATATCATAGCAACACCTTGCATAAAGAAATATTTGGGATAGAAGTCATTGCATTTTTGCTAAGTAGGTTGCGCGCAAGTTCTTGTATCCGCCTATTGTGCAATCGTGCTAGTGTCTCTATAGTGTTGTGCAACAAGAGCATTTTTCTGGATTCCACATTTTGGCTCACCCTGGGTTGGACAACCCCACTTATCTTTTTGCGTGTGTGTTTCCGTGTACCTTATATGCTTGGTCTACTTGTTACATTGCATGTTGCGAATCTTTTCCAACATTATTGAAGCTCACTTACAATTGCATCAAATTTTGTGCCACCATCCTAACCAAGCTCCACCAAAAGCTTTTACTTGTGTAGGTGTGAGAAACCGACAAGAACTAGTACCAATTGTGTTATTTCCTTGTCCTACATTGGAGTGATCCTCTATCCACTTTCAACTTCGGTCAAGGTACATTTGGTACTCGTTCTTCACTTTCAACCACTCACATTTGTCTTGGAATGATGGATAGGCCAAGTACTTCTACCAACCCACTCTTCATGGAGCAAGACGACGACATGAACTCCTTCGTCACCAAGAGTCACCTCTTTGGTGCACAACGTGCTTTGCATCAAGAGAAACAAGCTATGAGTGAATGCATCGACAACCTCGCCGCAGACTTGCGACTTTCTGAGCAACATACAAGGGACTACTTCGACCACAATCTCGACGATCACAACCAAGAGAATGACGCAAGGATGGACGAAACTCGTGCTTTGTTGCTCAACCGCTCATCTTCCACTTCAAGAAGGAGCCGTTCAAGCCGCCACTCCGACTTCACCCTCTCCGGCTCAAGTACACCGACATCGAACACCCTTCGCTGAGCCGCGCGCACCGACCGTCAAGCAAGCCTCAATCCCCTACGAGACACCGACTCTCAAGAGCGCCGACAACGTCAAACTCAAGAGGCCTTTGCGCTAGCACGAGAACGGCAACGACAATGCCAACATGAAGAGGAAGAGCGAGCGCGTCTACACCAAAATTCTCAAGATGCCGAGGCACAACGTCAAGAACAACAACTCCGTGACGCTCAAGCAGTTGCGGCGCAACACGCCCTATGCAATTCGAGTCGAGGCGTAGCCGACCGAAGCCGACAAGCCCGTGAACAAGAGGAAGCACTTCGCGAAGAAATTCAAGAACGGAGATTTCAAGCTCGCGTGCATCGTCAAGTTCCTCCTCGAGCTCGACGAGCTCCTCCACAAGCTCGCCAAGAACAACAAGTCAACCCAGAGCATGAAGACAATGGAGATCCTCCACGGCAAGAACAACATGACGATAACAACCCTCCGCGCCAAGAGCACCACGAGTTGATCAATCATCAACAACATGGGCATCATCATCCTCGACCCCAACACAATGAAGAGCAACGTTATGGCAAACTCAAGTTCACCATGCCCAAGTTCAACGGAAGCAACGATCCCGAAGAGTACCTTTCATGGGCATTGAAGGTTGACAAGATCTTCTGTTTGCACAATTATGAAGAAGAGAAGAAGATCGCGATGGCATCCCTTGAGTTCCAAGACTATGTCCTCATTTGGTGGGAACAAATCAAAGAGCGCCGAGAGGCAAGAGGTGAACCACCCATCACTACTTGGGCACAAATGAAGGATGTCATGAGAGCACGCTTCATACCTACCTACTACAACTGTGACCTCTTCAAGAAACTCCAACAACTCAAGCAAGGAACAAAGAGCGTTGAAGAATATTACAAGGAGATGGAGATTGCAATGATAAGAGCCAATGTCACAGAAGATGATGAGCAAACAATGGCACGTTTCTTGAATGGACTCAATCATACTATCAAGAAGATCGCCGATTTCCAACCATACTCAAATCTCATCGAGCTAGTGCACCAAGCTACCAAAGTGGAACGCCAAGTACAAGATGATTTCAAGTGTGCTAAGTTCTCATCCAAGTCCTACGGCTTCTCCAACAACCAAGTTCAATGATTCCAACACCGACTACAAGACCTTCTACTTCCAACATCGACAAGTTGACTTCCAAGAAAGCTTCGTCAACTACAAGCCATCCTCCTATGAGCAACTTCAAGCCGAGAGCTTCATCATCATCAACCCCAACCGATGAGAATGTCAAGACAAGTTCCTTCAAGTGTTTCACTTGCGGAGGCCGAGGCCACAAGTCCTACGAGTGCACCAACAAGCGAACTATGGTCTTCAACGACGATGGCACTTATGACTCCATGAGCGAAGGCGAAATGGAAGCCCTCGAGCATGTCGCCATGCACCGCCATGTGAACAATGAAGAAGAACAAGTCTTTTGTGATGAAGACTCAAGTCCCGCACTTGTTGTCTCCAAAGTCTTGACTCTCCAACATCACCAAGAAGAAGACCAATGATGCCACATATTCCACACCAAGGCCCAATGGACGATCCGTCAAGGTCATCATCGATGGAGGGAGTTGTCATAATCTCGCAAGTGAAGAAATTTGCTCCAAGCTCCAATTGCCCAAGACGAAGCATCCACATCCATACAAAGTGCAATGGCTTAGTGACTCCAGCACCATCCAAGTCGAGCACCGAGTACAAGTCTCCTTCAAAATCGGTGCCTACGAAGACACCTTGGAGTGCGACATCGTTCCAATGACCATTTGTCATCTTCTCCTTGGACGGCCGTGGCAATTCGATAGAGGAGTCATCCACAACGGCTAAACGAACCACTACATCTTCAAGATGAAGGGCAAGGAGTACGTCCTCCGTCCAATGTCGCCAAGTCAAGTGATCGCCGACAAGCAAGCCACCCATCATGGAGATCATAGTGAGAGAGAGAGAGCCACCAAAAAGAGAGTGAGCGCCACAAGCCAAAATCGAGCGCCTCCACGATGAGCGAAAACAAAAACCTAGGTCTATTTGCCACCAAACGTGAGAATAGAGAAGTGTGTGAGAACCCATCTAGTGTCCTACACTATGTCCTCGTGTGCAAGGACAATGCACCACAAACTAACACTTCTCACACTCTTCCTCTAGTGTTGTCCTCTCTTTTGCAGGAATTTCAAGATGTTTTCCCTGATGAGCTACCTCCGGGTCTACCTCCTCTACGAGGCATTGAGCACCGAATCGACCTCATCCCCGGAAAACCTCTTTCGAACAAAGCTCCATACCGTGTCAACCCCGACGAAACAAAAAAATACAAAGGCAAGTAAAACATCTTATCAACCATGGACATGTGCATGAGAGTTTGAGCCCTTGTGCCGTCCCGGTCATTCTTGTGCCAAAACATGACGGTAGCTTTCACATGTGCTCCGATTGTAGACCTATCAATACTATCACCGTTCGCTATAGGTACCCCATTCCACGCCTAGATGATATGCTTGATGAGCTTAGCGGTGCCACTATATTTTCCAAAATTGATCTTAAGAGTGGTTACTATCAAATCCGCATACAAGAGGGCGATGAATGGAAAACCGCCTTCAAAACCAAGTTTGGTTTGTATGAGTGGTTAGTCATGCCTATGGGTCTTTCGGAAGCACCAGGCACTTTTATGCGCCTTATGAATCATGTCTTTCGCCCTTACATTGGTATATTTGTTGTGGTTTACTTCGATGACATTCTTGTGTTTAGCAAATCTATCAAAGAGCATGTCACCCATGTCCGCACCGTTTTTCAAACTCTTAGAAAAGAGCGCCTCTATGCTAATATGGAGAAATGCCTTTTTGGTGTTGATAAGCTCATTTTCTTGGGTTTTGTTGTTTCTTCTAAGGGAAGATGATGCGGAGCATCCCAAGATCATCCCCATGGATGCACCTACACCTCCAATGACACCACTTGGACCAATGACACGAGCCCGAGCCAAAGCTATCGAAGATAAGGTGAACTCACTCCTCTCCGAACTTCCACTTTCTATGCATGAGACATGGCTACTACCTAAGTCCGAGGTGTTATGCATGATTAGGCACCAAGAGGGCCCTCCCGAAGATGCGCATGAAGATGTACAAGTCCCCAAGTCCACGGATGAGGAGAGCCAACGGAAGGAGCCAAGAGCATCTCCCAGGCCCCTGGAGCGTCTTCCACTACAGCAGCACAGCCGCCGGAAGCTACAGGCCTCGGACATCCGGCCCCGGCAGCCCGGACATCCGGCCTCTCCCGAGCCCCCGGACATCCGGCCACCGGCCCGGAAATCCGACCCCTCCGAACCCGAGAGCAGCAAATGCCACCACTCCAGCCCGGACATCCGGCCCCCTAGCCCAGACATCCGGCGTCGCCTGAAAGCCCGGACATCCGGCCCGACCAGCCCGGACATCCGGCCTCCCCTGTCTGTGCACAGTGAAGGGCCGAGGCCCGTGTATCCCTTCTCCCCCCTAGACTATATATACTCCACCCCGTACAACTTTCTAGGGTTAGCAAAGGTTTAGCTCATGTTTGTGTGAGAGCTTTGCTCATCCACTTGGTTACCTTCTCCACGGAGATTCGAGCCTCCACCAGAGAAGATCCCCCCAAGCAGATTCAAGACCCCTCTTTAGGGAAGAACTCAAGACCTCCTCACGGAGAACACCGGCTACCCTTGCATCGTCCTTAGTTGTCCGTGGAACATGTATCTTCTCTTATGTATTCGAGGGTCTAGCACTTGTGTGACTTGTTCTTGTTAGTTTGAGTGTTCCTCTTGTGTCTCCCCTTGTGATTTCCCTCGTTTCCCTCTTTGTGTTCCTCGTGTTCTTCGCGGGATCCACTCCTTTCGTGAAAGATCGGCCGATTAGGGTTCTACCCTACATCAGGATCTAACCGACAAAATATCAAAGGAAATCACCCTAGAACGGTGCGATATAACTCAAAAATTCCAGATCATGACAAACTACCTTGTCGCCGCCACGGTAAGCAAGGCCACCCCTCTAACACCACGGTAACCACTTCTTTCCCCGTCGACGACCACTAAAAAACTACCGCATCGAGGGGATAAACAGCAAGGGGAGAAGATTCGAGGACGGGCAGGGACCGTACCTACACCGGCGACAAGCAGTGAATGCCGCCCATGCTATGCCTTCGCTTTCCTGCGCCCCGTCTCCGGCTGCGGTTGCTACTGGTGAGAGAGGAGAGAGGGGAGAGGATGGGGCAAATGGTGGGTGCGTGGGAGATGCTAGTGGCACAAAATTTGAAACCACCAACGCCCACTACTCTTTCCTCTCTCACCATCGATTTCATCCTATAGCGTCAATGACAACGGGGGTACACCACAAAAAGTGGGTCGCTGCACTGTGCGATGCAACTGGACCCAGGTGTGCGTTCGTTGCATGGAGACAAAATCCGACTAGGGGACAACTGGCATAGCAGCCACACAATGGAGTCTGATCGCGCGGTCCATAGAGGCCCACAAACAGGGAGCGCACTAAAAAATAATTGGGAATCGTTTCTGGCTAGGGCGCCGGCCGAACCGTTCCGCCGGACGCGCTCTACGCAGTGGATCACTTTAGATCCAAAGACAGAGGTTGTGCCACGTGTCCACCCTCAATCCAATTAGGTGCTCCCCCCAGTTTTGTTGCAACCGTTCACGAAGGGGGTTACGAGAGTGTCATTTCGCGTCAGCCAGTGAGAGAGAGGAGCGGAGGGACGGCGGCTCTCGGCGACCGAAGGGGCGACGACGTCGGCGGCGCCTCAAATCTGGGACCGAAGGGGAGATGACGTCGACCGGATCCAGGATAGATTTCCCTTCCCCTGGGACTAATGGATCCCTTGGCAGGTAATTATTCCCCTGCGCCTGTGCTTCTCCCCTGTCTCTGTCCCTTTGATTTTCTCCACCCCAATAGGATAGCCATCTGGTGATGTCGTGGGTCGTAGTGTGTTCCCGACCTGTCGTCTCGGTAGGGGGGAATTGATGTCGGCCATGCTCGACGTTTTTGTTAGGTTGAATCGGAGGATTTTGGACCTAGGGTTTGTGACGGATCTATGCGTCCATGATTTTTGTCATGTTGAATCAGAGGTTTAGGGCCTAGGGTTTGTGACGGATCTGTGTGTCCACAATTTTTGTCATGTTGAATCGGAGGATTGGGGCCTAGTGTTTGTGAGGGATCTGTTCTTCCATGATTTTAGGGTTGAAATTTTAGGGTGAGTAAAATGCACTTGCTGCTACGGTGACTGCACGGCGGTCATTGCCTGCTGCAAAATATATTGTCTGTACTGTGTATAGTATATGTATTCTAGAGAGTTCAGTAGCACTCTCCAAGATATGAGCAATGCAAGGCAGTAGAGCATATGAAGCCTTGACACCAGTGCATTCATGAGCACATTGGGACAAGTTGTGGACACAGGAAATTTTTACTCCACAATTTCTGACCCATACTATGTGAAGCTTTTGCTCTGTGACCCATATGTATGCACGGAGCTGACCAAATGTTCCAGTATGTCAAAAATAGAAACATTACAAAGAAATGATAGTGTTTTTTGAGTAAACTCGTGGCTTGTCTTTTCAATGGTAGACTAGCAGATTTTTTCGACCCAATTAATTTCAGAATATAAACGATTTTAATTGAAGTATGGTAGTCTATGCTTGTGTGGATTTACTTGAAGCATGGGAGGATGTAGCATGTAGCATCCAGGAAGTAGCATGTAGATGCATACATGTTTCTACTCCTAGTACTCCATTTTTAATTTTCATGTTCGTGCTGTGTGGCCGCGGCAGTTCCTTGCTCTGACTTGCCGCTCACTCAACTACGCCCAACTTGCTGCTAGTAGTTCAGAGCAAGATATTTCCTGCTACACTCTAGTACTTTTTTCTCTGTGTTTTTGCTTGTGCCCAACTCTGAACATACTATGATCATGCTTACTCTAGCAGTTTAGAATACTCATGTCTTGGATTCTGCTCATAGTTAACTTCTCCACTGCGCCATTTGAGGAAAGGTGTATGATTCAGGGGATGTTTGCCCTTGCTAAAATCTAATGCTCTTTTAGTTTGTTGTTGATCATTATTTTTTCCAGTCATAATGTTGTTGATGCATATCCTATTCTTTCCTTTTTTTGTTTCTCTCATAGCGTTTGTTGTACCATATATAGCTCTTTTTCGTTAGCTCAACTACAGCTAGTGTCGGTGGTGTTTTTGGAATGTCCGGAGGTCGTACCTTTCTCAATTTGTCATTAGTAGCTTTTTTCAGTGGTGTTAGTAGCTTAAATTAAGCACAGTCCAACTGATTTTTTTGGTTTGATGGATCTTTGTAGATTTAAGTTACTATACATGCTAATTTTAGAGAGCAATGTTTATTCTATGCATTTTTTGTGTGTGCTTGTATGTTTCATATGTTTTACAAAAAAATTTATGTGTGCATGTATGTTTTTTCCTAGTTACTGATGATGCAGCTTTAGGTTTTTATTGACTTGTTTTTTTTTTTCTTTTTGTAGATGTTGCAGGCACCTCTGGTGAGAATGAGGGGAGTAAGAAGGTTAAGAAGAAGAATAAGAAGAAAGGCAATCTATGTGGCTTTAAGACAAGGTTTAACTCAAAAAGGTTGGGTGAACTTGGGAAGCAAATATCACCAGAGAAACAGAGAATCATAAGGGAGGGACCGTTCGAAGACTTGTTGGACATCCGGTCTTTCAAGGTGCCCCATGAGCTCATTGAGTTTGTTGTGATGAACACGAATCACATGCTCTCTGAGTTCAAACACAAGAACAAATAAATCAACTTCAGCAAGCTCATGGTGAAAAGGAACTTCAACATGACATCCGGTGATAGACTTGTGAAGCTTCTTAACAAGAGTGATGAACATGATCTTTGCACCATCTACAAGGAGGGGAACAGGGCTCCAATCACCCATGTTGTCAAGTTGCTCATTACCTACAGCGACGAGGACGTGGTTATGATAAATAGGACTTGGGCACTCATTGCGTTGGCATCAGTTTTGTGCCCAGGCACTGGCAATATGGTGAATCTCGAGTATCTAGCTTCCTTGGAAGACATGTCTTGGCACGAGCGATGGAGGAGGTTGCAATCTTTCAAGAGAAGAAGAGGATGCAAGCAAATACAGAAAACGTAGGAGAGTTTCAGATCGCTTCATGCCTTCCCATGTTAGCGGTATGCAACGCAACATTATGAAATACCTCCATTCTTTTTTCTTTGCTGCACACTATTGCAGGATGTTGCTATCGACACTACGATCAGAGACCCTTCGACGAAACTGTGTGCGATGCAATAATCACAAACGGTGGTGTAAAAAACCGTCAAAAAAGGTGCAAAACGTTTGCGATGGAGGATGCATTAAACACGGTTCAGATTTTAGTTGCGTGTGCGATGCAGGGTATATGGCTCAGTTCAATTAACTGTTTGCGATGAGGAGGAACAAAAGAAACAGGCAGCCAGATGAAGGTGTGTGCGATATACAGCATACGGTTCACTCAGATGAACTGTTTGTGATTAGGCAACACAAAAGAAACGGTCAGCCAGATCAAGGTGTGTGCGAGACAAGAGAACAGAAACGGTTCAATATATCAAGATGTGTGTGATATGCGGCAAACAGGTCTATAATTAGAAATGTGTGCAAAGATCGATAATAACACAAACGATTGCTTCTAATAAGACGTATGTGATATGCTCTATCTACACAACATCTATTGTCCATTGGGGGACGGGCGGTCATCCTGATATGTGATATGCTCTGTCTACACAACATCTCTTAATTTAACCTCGAGGTCCTTGTTTTTTATTTTTTAACACATGTTAAAGAAGGTCTACCGCATTACTTTTTGACAATGTGCGATACGTGGCATACAGTTGATCCATCCGACCTGTTTGTGATGGAATAGGCCATGTGTGTTGTGGGTAAACGCTTGCTAGTATTCAACCGTTTGTGATTGATGAATTCATCACCGATGGGTTCCTTAGTGTGGTATGTGTTCATCTGATCATCATCTACTTCTTGTGCTAGCTTGATGTTCCTTCTATGCTAAGTTTCCATTAATTGATGGCGCATTATGAACATGCCACCGTTTCCCGCCATTTCCTCACATGTTTCCCGCCACCCAGCGATACTGTGCATAAACCTAGGCGGCGCACGACGCACGGAGGCGACAACCGCAGCCTATAGCTCATCCACCTTTCCCAAGCATGCCAACCCACCAAAGCGCCACCTCTGCCATCAACCTCGTCGATGAGGAAAACGAGCAGGCGCCATGGCCCGTCGAGGCCGAGGCGCTCCCAGGCTACACGATGGACGATGCCGTGATGCGTATCATCGCTAGGATTGAGCAGACCTTTGGCACATGGCGCTTGAGCGCCACGGATCAAGATAGGCATGTCAACATCGACAGGCTGCAGCTCGCCACACAACATGATCGATGGCGCGCCGTAGAGCAAGCTAGGCGCATCCGTGTCGATAGGCTGCGGCTCGCCGCACAACGAGACCGTTGGAGCACCGCAGAGCGAGAGGCGCGACGCGCCGCACAACAAGAGTGAATCCATCGGTGCTTGCCTGCTGTCGACACGGTGTCGCGGCTGGGTACATGTCCCGTCAGTACCCCCATTCCTCGCCAGGAGTGGGCAGAGGCCCTCGGCAACCCCCGAATCCATGAATCCTGATCCCCTTTCCTGCACCCCCTTCTTGCAAAGATGACGCCATGGAAACGCTTCGTGAAGGCCCGTACAATGGTTGCGTCCCCCCCAGCGCTGCCGCCTATGCCGAGAGTGCCGCCGCATCCGCATTGAGCACGTCCGCTTCCACCGAGAGGGCATCTGCGGCAGCCGACGGGGCAGCTGCAGCAGCCGAGACGGCTGCAGCTGCTGCTGCGACATTGGCTGCAAACGCCGAGAGCACTCGATCTGCGGTCTGTGCCGCCGATGTCGCCCTAGCCCGGGTCGAGGCCATCCATGCCAAGATCGAGGATGCACATGCCAAGATATTCCATGCCACCTCGGACTCTAGCATGCAACCCACGTCCGAAAAGGCGGCGGTGGCCATGGAGCACCTGCTTCCTCATGAGGTCGCCAAGCGGGAGCTGGAGATGCAGGAGGCGGCGGAGATCGAGGAGCGCCGGGAGGAGGAGTTGCGTGTGGCCGAGGTCGAGGTAGAGAAGAGTCTGTCCGTCGAGGAATCGACGTTGGAGTACCAATGCGAGCTCTGGCGCAGCCACTATTACGAGTACTACAACCTTGAGGGCGGCGCCGAGGATGTGGTCGACTTCAGCAGGGGGCGCGGAGTCCACCAACAGCAGCACGTCGCCAGGACAAGTCATCGACCTCTCATCTCACATAGGCGATGCATAGGCCGGCGCGGCGGCGAATTTGTTAAAATTATGCGTACTTAGGCTTTGTTTTCATGATGGTCTTTTGTTAGAGCAATGTTTAGGTCAACTGGCTCTGTTTAATTACTAAAATTGCCCAATTCAGTTAGTGTGGTCTGTCTGTTGTACGCTCTTTTGTGTGCCCAAATTAGCAAGCGATGTTAAATTATGCAATGACGCACCCGGGGAAACTTCTGCCAAAATTTGAATTATCAAACTCATCCCATGCGCGTAAAGCAGAAGAATCGTTTGCGATGCACACAATCATTCAAAGTGAATGGTCCGGCGGCACCGCGCATAAAGTTTCCCTCCACATTTCCAAAATTTTGGCCTACCACCAAAATATCTACCCCCGCCCCCTCCCCCCTTCCCCACCCCCTTTTCTCCCCGACCACAAGTCACATTCCCCTGTTTCCTCCTTCCTTCATTCCTAAGCTATAGTTGCTTCCTCGCTCTCGCCGTCTCGCATCCTACCATCGGGGTCGCCATGGTCTTCTTCAAAGACCTCTTCAGCGGTTCCTCCTCCGGTGACAACTCCTTCACCACCCGGGTATGCCTCTCTTCTCTCTCTCAGGCTATGATTTGGAATGAAGGGTTTTTACCCGGCGATCAATTTGAGTCATTTCTTCCTCTTGTAGCTCCCTAGGACCATCAATGGCAACGAATGGAGCGGGGTGGCTGAAGATCTATCTACTCATTGTCACCATCAATCTCCATCGTGAAGCTAGTTGCATTTGAATCTATGGACAGTCGGAGGAAGTTTCTGGCATGTGCAGAGAAGGTTAGACCCTCTTTCATTGTTACAAATCATGTGTTAGATGTGATTCAGACACTGTCACCATCCCAACCCATTCATACCACACCTTCAACCAAACGCATCCTAAGACAGTGTCACAGTTTGTACCTAGTATCTTAAATTGTTGTCATCTCCTCAGTGGTGCCATTAGAAAATTATTTGGCACCACTTCAGCAGTTTGTGCAGCCAACTTTGGTCCACACATCCGAGCAGCCAAGCAGTAAAATACTAAATCTTTATGGCATGAAGGAACTGGGCATCGGAGCAACTACATGCTCCAGAGTCCGGGTCCCTGATTTTTTTTGCTCCATCGGCTCGCTAGTGCAGGGCACCGGTGCGAGATGTAGCAACAGTTGTCTTTACCGCAGTTTTGGCATACATAGTGGACGACCTTAGTGCTATTAGTTCTATGTTACTAAATTTGTGCATGTACACACCTGTTAGTATCAATTTGCTGTCATCCAAACACCGTTGCTATGTTGTTGCAGTTATATTTACCTTCCTCATAAAATGTTCAATTTGTTATTTATTGTACATGAGTAAGAACTTGTAGCGTTGTTGTAGTTAATTATAGCTTCTGATGTTCCAGAATTTGGTTGTTGTCTCAGTAGCAATTAATTCATTTGCACATTGATCTTTTTCAGAAGATATGTCATAATTAACATGTTTCTTCAGTTTTTCAAAATAAGCATTGGTGATTTTCTATGTTACTGTAAACCCATTTCCCCTACAATTGTTACTGATCTAGTTTTAAATATTATGGGATGAACGGAAGTGTTCTTACTTGGAGTGGGTTGATCAAGAGTGGCCACAGTCTTTAAAGATGTGCCTATCGAAGCTCTGGCGCATGTATGAGGAAGAGAACAGACGTAGGCTTAGAGAAACTATTGGCAACGCTGAAGAATATTTGAAGATGCGGGATAAAAAGTTGAAGGTGGAGAATGAGCTCAGATTTTTTTAATCGGGCTTTGCTAAGATGGTGTTGGTGAAGGAGGAGGCACTTTCCTAGTTGGCCCCATGCAAAACAGGTTCTTATTGAACTGAAAGCAGAGGTGGATAAAACGAGCCTGGATGATCTCGAGCAGGGAAATGAATATATTGTCCTAATATTGTTCTTATGAAGTTGAACTAGCTATATGTTGTACTATGTTGTTTTCATGTAGCTATCGTACTGTGATGTTATAATATATTTATGTGCCTGATATGAAATTGGCAAACAGCTGTTCGGTATGAAATGTGAATTTGCATAATACTAGAATTATTAATTGTAAATTTAATAAAAATGCTAAATGTGTCATGGAACTTTGCAAATGGTTCTAGCAGTAAAAGCGCTTGTGATGGATAGCCCAATGCCACACAGTTTTCTTCATCAAATCATGTGTGATGTAGTTGATAAAAGCAAACAGTTAACCAAGGCAGAGCGTGTGTGATAGTTACACCTTTCACACACGAGCCTACACATAAAACTGTGTAGGATGTACATACGAACGGAAACGTTTTCCCTGCACCGTGTGGGATGTACATACCTATGGAAAAAAAAATCGGGATTCACCGTGTGGGATGTACATACCTACGGAAATGTTTTTCTGGGATTCACCGTGTGGGATGTACATACCTACGGAAATGTTTTTCTGGGATTCACCGTGTGGGATGTACATACCTACAGAAATGTTTTTCTGGGATTCACCGTGTGGGATGTACATGCCTACGGAAATGATTGGGTTTCGATGCCTCGCCCGATCGCACGCGGCCCCAGCCTGTGTCCCACGAGGGCCTATCCCCGACGATTTCTGGGTCGTGTGGGAAGGACTCCCCTATCGCCCACATGCACTTGGCGACGGTTCCAAATGTCATCACGAGAAGGGGTTAAAAACCCGTTTGTATAGCACCGATGCGTACTAGTGGCATGAAACCTTTTATACATTTCTATAGCTCGCATTTATGTTTTTGTTAGCTAATGTCTTTTTCCATTCTATGCAGATCATATACATGGATCATATTGATATCCCGGTCGGCCTCCCAAACGAGCAGGTCATTGATTATTTCGTGCCGAGGATACATTTTGTTTGTCAAAACGATTTTGATTGGTTGGATAAAGTTGACAAGAACAAGCTCACTCTTGTCCAACCTTTCTACGGGGAAACACACCCAAGTAATTTTGCTACATCCTGTCTATATATTTCCTTTGCCAATGGAGTCTTAACACCCCCCCTATTTTTTTGCTCACTGAATTTGCATGTAGCAATCTTTGCTTTTCCATTTAGGTTATGGCAACCTTCTTATTTCTGCCACTCATGTTTTGTTTTCCTAGATCTAGAGTTTGTGCAACACCCCCTATGCAGCACAACTCATGGGACAGGAAGTTGGTGCTGTAGCAGCCAGTGGGCAGGGAGTTGATGCTGAAGTAGCTAGTGGCCAAGGAAGCCAAATTCAAGGTGCTGAAATTCAAGCAAAGGACTCTCAATCAAATGAGGCTCAACCAAATGTTGATGTTGAACCACACCTATCATCATCGCTCAATGATTGGCTGCACCAATCATTCCCTAGCATGCAAGATCTAAGGGTACTTTTTCCCCATCTACATTATCTCTTTTTTTGTATTCATTTTCATCTATCTTTTTTACCTTTGGCTTCGCATTATTTTTTATACCCATTTGCAAGTGTATACTTTTTTGCTCCATACTCCATTCAGATGTGCTACAACCATGTTCTGTTTTTGCTTCATAGGTGGTTTAAGTTCACACCTACTAGTTTTTTTGCTACATTCATATGTCTAGTCTACATTCTGTTTTTGCTTCATCCATATCATAATTTTGCTGCATCCATATCAATAATTTTCTACCTAGAGGTATAGATCATTTGTTTTTGCTTCATCCATGACAGTAAATTGCTTCAATCACACTGTTTATTTGATACATAGTGATACAGCAGCATACCTACTTGTTTTGTCGCTTCATCCATACATCTAATGTGCTACACCCACATTTGTGTTTTTTTACATCCAAACATTTCAAAATCTTGATGATACAAATGACTAAAATGTTCAACATTTGCCTTCCTGTAGGCAGCAACTCAGTTCCAAGTGTTGTACGACAAGCACAAGGGTATTTTTGCAGCGGAGGTGGATGATGTAGTAGGCAAGTTCGATAGTGTTTAAAGGGATTGCAGTGCAACCGTATGGCCACTCTCCTTTGTGATGTTGGAGACGCCATCACACTTACCAATGAGCCCAACTTTTCCTTTGAAGCACCTAGCATGGATGAATGTCACAAAAAAGAGAATGATGTTGAAGCTGCAAATTCCGGCATTGATGCTCAAGCTCAAGCTGAAGCCACAACACCTAGTATGAACAAGGACGAAGTCAATGGAGAGCTGGAAAAGAACCAACAAGTTGCAATAGAGACTGCTGAGACTCATGAGCAACAAAGAGTGAGTTTCAAGATGGAAGGCAATGTCTCACCTCATAGCCCACCACTCTTCTATGATGCACCCAGGGGTGCGACAGTCGGCATTTGGGACGATGAGCCATCATGTGAGTTGTCCCCAAAGGGCTCCGAAGACTATGAGTTGATGCATTGCATGGATGAGCCTACAATCAAGAAGAGCACAGTCAGCCCCATCTATGCAAACATCCCTGTGTTTCATGTTTCAGATGACGATGACAGCCCAAGTATGCTTCCTTCCACCCGCATCATTTCTTTTTGTTTTTCTCCATGTCATTTTTTCGCATTTGTGTGATTGCAGCAAATTCTTTTTGTACAATCCCCTGCAAACTCATCCATTTTTTTGCTACAGCTCCTACAATGGCCGCTACAGAAGACCAAATTATTTATGCAAGCAGTGGCCCTAGCACACATGACAAGAACACTAGGAAGAAGAGGATGGCTAAAGTTCCGGCCATAAAAAATACCAAGGCAAAGAAGCAAGAGGCCGATGAAGTTGCAGCTATGTATGAGAAGTATGTAAAGCATGGGAAACCATTGAGAATATCACTACCCAATGAACAAGCGTGAGCTACCTAAGCCCTATCTGTTTTGCTTTCTATTTTTTATTTTTGTGCTCGAAACAAATGATTCATTCGGCTGCAACTATGGTAACAGGACACCTTTTGTCAAGATAGCTGGATTTTTCATTGGATACAAGAAATTCCTTGTATGCTTCAAGCCTCGCGGGGATATGAATGATGAGGTTATGTCACTATGTATCGAGATGAACAACCTCACATCTCATGCAGGAAGCAATAGGGCCGTGAAGAAATACATGTTCTCAGTCCACGTGGGGGTAAATTTTTGTAAAAACAAGCAATGCTTCACTCCTTTTTTCTTCACATTTTTGTTGCAACACACACTAACCATTTTGTTGTTTCTTTCAAGTAGATCCTACTAAAACAAGACCCATCAACCTTCCAACCATCAGTTCTCATGCCCGAGCTTGAAAGGGCAGTCACAAAGTTCAAGCCTCAAAATTTTGACCTCGTAAGTTTCCCGAGAGCCTTCTTTTGTTTCACACCACAAATACTTTCAAATATGTATACAACGATGCGACGCAGCTGTAACATTTTTATATGTTTTGAGTACCTTTTGCCTCTCTTTTGTTTTTCTAGTTTTTTCACAATTGTTCATGATCTCCATTGGATAGTTGTTTGCGCAAACTTGCTTGACAAGCAGTGGATTGTATTTGACTCAATCCATTCAAAAGGAAAACAATCTCCTTTGAATAAGCAAGCCAATAACCTGGTAGGCTCATCCTCTTTATTTAATTTCTGTTTTTCCCTTTGATTCATCTAGGTAAATGCCCTGTTGTCATCTTTACACACCTCATTTTATTTTCAAACTTTTGTGTGTGTTTTCGGTGGTAGATCACAAACTTTGCAACTCTCACACAAGAGTGCAGCGAATTCAATGTCAATGTTGGATCCTTTGCCCGTGTTGACCTAGAGGATTACCCAAAGCAAAATAACCTGTGATTTTTTTTTATTTTTCTTTAATCATGTGTTCCATTTCAACAATTTGTTGTTTCCACTATGCATGGGAACTATGATGGAGAACTTTTTTTATCTCACAGGTGTGATTGTGGCTTCTTGGGGCTCAAATATGTGGAGAACTATGATGGGAAGGCAGTGAGAGCATTCAAGTAGGTGCACACTTTTAATTTTTTGTCTTGTCATTTTGCTACAATCTACTTTCTTTGTTTTCAATACTTATGCAGCACAAGAATAACTGGTAACATACTTGCTTCTTTTTTCATTCATTTTTACAGGAAGACATCGCGCGATACCGCATGGATTTGGTGCACAACCTCTTCATTCACCCAATGAACAATGCCCCAAAGGATCGGGCATTCAAGGAAGAGTTGGTGGCTTCATTTTCTGGAAGGTTCAAGACGAACAAGCTCTTTTCTTTGTTAGGTCTAGATCATGTCTGAGGTGGTAGCATTTTGATAGGATTAGAGTAGTGTGTGTTCGTATGTAAACCAATGATACCTCCGGTAAACAGATGTGTTCTTTTGGTATGTAAACCGGATGATATTTTTATTTGTGTTGGGTTCATAACTTGATCTTTGGATGAAGCACTTCTTTTGTTTAATGGATGTGTTCTTCTGTTTGCCAATATGATTATGCAAGGACAATTGTTTTTTGTTTTGCTGGTTCTGAAATATGAAAATATGCCAAACTTCATCCATCAAAGTTTCAAGGGAATCTCTGTGCATTTTTCCCTCAAAACATTTTTCTGAAAATAATATGTGAATGCTACATTGTCACACTTTAATTGCTAGAAGCTCAGAGAAAATAGCTACAACCTTCTATCAGATTTTTTGCAGAGCCAAAATATACCTTTTACATGCAAATTAGCTGCATCCCTGCAATATTTTTGCTGGAAGCATAATGTAAAAAAGCTTCAAAAGTTATTTTCAAAAAAAACAACTACCAAACATTACTATAGTGCTACATTCTTTTGCAATTGAATTGCTACAAGGACACATAAAATGGAAACATGTATAGCCAAATTTTGTTGCATAGCCAAATCAGCACTTTAAATCATTCAAGGCTTTTCCTTTCCCAGCTTGTTATTCTGCTTCAACCATGTTTTCAAGAAGCTTCAACCATGTTTTCAAAAAGCTTCAACCATGTTTCCTAGAAGCTGCAACCATGTTTTCAAGAAGCTTCAACCATGTTTTCAAAAAGCTTCAACCATGTTTCCTAAAAGCTGCAACCATGTTTTCAAGAAGCTTCAACCATGTTTTTCAAAACCTTCAACCATGTTTCTAAGAATCTACAACCATGTTTTCAAGAAGCTTCAACCATGTTTTTCAAAAGCTTCAACCATGTTTCTAAGAAGCTGCAACTATGCTTTTCAAAAGCTTAAATCATGTTTTTTTAAATGGATCAAGCTGTGGTTACAACAACCATTGAGTACTTCTTTAAAAAATTAAGAAAAAAACCACATTCTTCTACAAATTTTGGCACCATCATACTACAAAAAGTAAGCTCTCACAAACATATAACAATAAGAAACTTTTTAAATCAACTCTCGTAAAAAGCAAAATTCTGCTTTTTCAAACCCCGCATGTAGTAATATGTTGCAATACCACTAAACAAACATTTACAACTAGTCAACACAACTTTTTTGTAAACATTTTTTATCATAATTCTTGCATATGCATAGAAGTCATGGGGTGTTACAAGGCAATTCATCATATTTTCCCTCATGAAACATCCTAAAGGGTAAGGATTGTTTCGACACCCGGAGCTTTCGCGCTCGCACTCACAGCAAGAAAAGCAGCAAGGAGTTGGCAGTTCTTCACGTTGTGATCCTCATCTTCACAATATTTGCATGGAGTCTTCTTTCCCCTTGGCTTTGGAGCTTTCTTCGTTTTCGTTGCGTCCTTCTTTGCTTTCTTCTTCATTTCATCTTCTCGAAGCTCAATTAGTGGCTTCCTTCGCTTCTCTTTTTCCTTTGGCCTCCCCTTCTTTGCTGACTTTGGTGGGTTCCACAGTCCTACAGGGGGTGGATCCCGCTGCCCTGTACTTGAACCCCCTGAGACTTGTTCATTTGCTGCATGACCTTCGTCTCCCGCAACCCCATCAGTTGCTCTAGCTTTTATTGCAACAACCCCAACACTGCCTTGCTCAATTATCCCAGAGACAAAACTATAAGCTTCATCATTGAAGCATGCATCGGAAGCGAGTTTCCTAAACTTCGGCAGAGAGAGTTAAACCTTAGGGTGTTTGTCGTGGGGACACGAAAGTGCATAGCTCTATGCCCGTCGCCCGGTTCAGGCACAAGGTCAGTTGCTTTCTTAGACCATCTTGGAAGCATGTACGTCGCAGTTACTGTTTGCATGTTCAGGTGCACCATGACACGGATGATATGTGGGTAGATCAGCCCAAACATCTCAAACATGTTGTAGCTGCACATGTATGTTTGATCTTCAGGGGCAACACACACCGTGTACACTTTAGGGTTGACATCGTCATTTGCAACAAGGTGAAACCAGATGACATCCCCTTGCACCTGATATTGCAGACCAAAGCGTGTTGATTTAGCCAATAGTTTTTGAAACTTGGAAAATACCTCTATAGTATAGAAATCTGCAGCCTGCTTTTCAATGTTCTATCTGCAAACAAAAAAGCTTCCAACATGAATAAGAATTGCTACATACGTTTCAAAGAAATGCTGCAACCAAACTGTACTGGAAAACTAAACAAAATGCTACATGACTTTGGACTTACTTGCCCCGGAGTGGTGGCCTCATCGCTTCATTGATGAAGCCAGCATTGTCCTCACGATCAAGCATTAGCTCTTGGCAAAGCTCAAACTATTGCACAAATGTCCAAACTGAGTCTCCATGATGATTTAAAGTCTTGAAGTAGGAATTCAGACCCTCGAACCGCCCGGTTGTTCTGTGAATGGGAAGAACTTATTCCTAAAGTACACAGGAGCCCACATCTCCCTGTTGTTCCACATGTCTGTGAGGTGTTTCTTATCAGCCACACCAAATCACTCGACCATAGTTGGCATTGGCTAGACCCCTTGGGGCACCATGTAAATTGTAACATATTTTATTTTTAATATATTTATACCGTAGAACTAGTTCTACGGTTTTCGGGTCAAAAAAACTCGACCATCTGCTTCCACTGTTCTTGAAACTCCTCAATGGTATCAGAACCATTGATGCAACCATAGAATGCTTCAGCAAAAGGCTCATCCACCCCATCATCTTCCCTAGTTTTGTCCTTGCAACCCAGAAGACGTGCCACTTGTAACATTTGTGTGTTGAATCTGGGAATACCATTGAGATGGTTGTAGCCATTGCCTGATCTCGATCAGTCATAATGTTCAACGGATGCTCCTTATTCATTGCCAACATCCATTGCTAGAAGACCCACTTGAAAGTTTCAATGGTCTCATCAGGCAGCAAAGCACACCCCAAGAAAACAGTGTGTGTGTGTGTGTGTGTGTGTGTGTGTGTGTGTGCGTGTGTGGTTGGTAATGCCAACACTCGGAGCAAAGGGCAAGTTGTAGCGATTTGTGCAGAATGTGGTGTCGAAAAACACACAATCTTTGTGCTTTGGATACATGGCCCTTGTTCTCCCATCAACCCAGAAAAGTGCCCTAACAGCTCCATCTTCTTCTAGCTTCGAGAAAAAGAAGTTGGGATTCACCACTTGTCTTCTCTCAAAGTACTCGATTGTCAGCTTCAAATCACGCTCTAACAGGCCCCTTTGCAGCTTTGCTCTTGCATTTGTCACATCAGTCTTCACATACGGCAAACTCCTTGGATCGCAGCACCATGCATCTCCAAGCAAGTCCATCATATTAGTTGTTGATATGTTGTGATAGTGTAGCGAAGTGATGTACTGGATGTCTGCATCTGGGATCTTTCTGTGAGAGCAGCAAAATCTCCGACGCCCCCTATGTAACATCAGCTGGTGTGTGTGATCGGCCTAAAAAAATGTCACACCCCAGCTACCGTCTTTGAGGCTAACACCCATATGAGCCTTGCAATCGTACCGCTCCAACCTATTTCTTCGCCTCTTGTCGCTCACATCCATATAGATGCCAGCTTGTTTGCTTGGTGATTTTTTTATTACTAGCATAGCTCATATCAACATCATCGCATTGATTTGTTGCAGTGCCATCAGAAATGCTACCACCGACATTCTTTGAAGGATCTTTCTGTGAGTGTATGCACTCAAAAACTCTATAGATTAGAATGTGCTTCTGCTCCGAGCTTTTTTTCCTACTATGCTTTGATGTCACAATGCGAGTTCCAAAGTCCATCTTCGAGGCATATTCATTGTAAACACACTGAGCTTCTTCAACATTGTCAAAAACCATTCCAACAGAAGGTACAATTGGCTGTGATGATATATCTTCATCTGGTTCATCAACAAGAGTTGCAGCATTTCCATTGGCATTGTCACTGGCAACATGGGCATTTCCATGATTTGGAGTTGCACCATCCATGTTCAGTTGCAAGGAATTGTCACTATCAGTTCCCAGAGTATCATTCAGATCAATGCCATCCTCTTCTTCTTGGTGTGCAACATTTTGCAGATCATCATGAAGGAAAATCGATGGCTCCACAGCACCATTCTGCAACAAAATCAGTGCCCAAGTCAATTTTTGTTTTGCTGCGTGAAAAACCATGCAAAAAGCGTGAACAAAAATAGTGGACGTAGCATGTCAATCACAATTCCAAAACAATTCCTGCATACAGCATTTAGGATATAGCATGTAACATACATGAAGTAGCATGTAGCAAGTGCAACACACACTTGTAACATTTTACTAGCAAACATCAGGAGGAATAAACATTTTACTAGCATTAATTGATAACATCTCAGAAATATTTCAGAAAAATCAAACACAAGTATTTTGACAACATCTCTTTTTAATCTCATGCTCATCAATTGAAATCAAAGGTTGCAACATTTTTTTGTGAACGAAAGGATCTAGGGTTTGCAATTGGAATTCATACTAGATCAATTTCATCCCGGCCATGTCATGTTGTATCCTAGAAGACCACACCAGGGTTGTAGTACCATTGCAGCACCGGTCCACTACCACCAGGGTCTTACCGCCTCACGGGACTTCGGCCATGAACGGCAGCTGAGCTCGAGCCCAAATCCATGGCGGCAAGGAGGTCATTACGGATGTAAGACATGCTTGAAGCAAATCCAGGGCACTTGATAAGGTGGGGGAGCCCCTCCTCATGGTGATTCAGTCGCGGGGAACAAAAAACTGGCGGATCCGGCCGCCACCACGGGTCCGGGACAGGCAGACGCAGGGGGGTCCAGCTCCCCTGTTGTTAGGAACAAGCAAGGGAGGAATCGATCTAATCTTTCTCTTGGGTAGCAATAGTCTGGTACAAGCTTGATTACAAGAATGGATCGATCTAGGAGGAACTAGGTGTTGGGGAACCCAGTAATTTCAAAAAAAAATCCTACGCACACACAAGATCCATCTAGGTGATGCATAGCAACGAGAGGGGAGAGTGTTGTCCACGTACCCTTGTAGACCGTAAGCAGAAGAGTTATGACAATGCGGTTGATGTAGTTGTACGTCTTTACGATCCAACCGATCCTAGCACCGAAGGTACGTCACCTCCGTGATTTGCACACGTTCGGCTCGGTGACGTCCCATGAACTCTAGATCCAGCTAAGGTCGAGGGAGAGTTTCATCAGCACGACGGCGTGATGACGGTGATGATGAAGTTACCGATGCAGCGCTTCGCCTAAGCTGTACAACGATATGACCGAGGTGGAAATCTGTGGAGGGGCACTGCACACGGCTAAACAATCAACTTGTGTGTCTATGGGGTGCCCCCCTCCCCCGTATATAAAGGAGTGGAGGAGGGGGAGGGCCAGCCTCTATAGCACGCCCCAAGGGGGGATTCCTACTCCTACTAGGAGTAGGCCCCCCCTCTTTCATAGTCCAACTAGGAGGGGGAAGGAAGGGAAGAGGGAGAGGAAGGAAAGGGGGGCTGGCCCCCCTCCCCAATTCGGATTGGGCCTTGGGGGCGCGTCCCACCACTTGGCCGCCTCCTCCTCTCTTCCTCATGGCCCATCAAGGCCCATTAACTCCCTGGGGGGTTCCGGTAACCCTCCCCCCCCCCGGTACTTCGGAATAAGCCCGAACTCATCCGAAACCATTCCGGTGTCCAAACAAAACCTTCCTATATATCAATATTCATGTCTTGAACATTTCTGGACTCCTCGTCATGTCCGTGATCACATCCGGGACTCTGAACTACCTTTGGTACATCAAAACACATAAACTCATAACACCGATCATCATCGAACGTTAAGCGTGCGGACCCTATGGGTTCGAGAACTATGTAGACATGAACGAGACTCACTTTCGGTAAATAACCAATATCGGAACCTGGATGCTCATATTGGTTCCTACATATTCTACGAAGATCTTTATCGGTCAAACCGCATAACAACATACATTGTTCTCTTTGTCATCGGTATGTTACTTGCCCGAGATTCGATCATCGGTATCTCAATACCTAGTTCAATCTCGTTATCGGTAAGTCTCTTTACTCATTCCGTGATGCAACATCCCGCAACTAACTCATTAGTCACATTGCTTGCAAGGCTTATAGTGATGTGCATTATCGAGAGGGCCCAGAGATACCTCTCCGGCAATCGGAGTGACAAATCCTAATCTCTATCTATGCCAACTCAACAAACACCATCGGAGACACCTGTAGAGCATCCTTTACTCGTTCCGTAATGCAACATCCTGCAACTAACTCATTAGTCACATTGCTTGCAAGGCTTATAGTGATGTGCATTACCGAGAGGGCCCAGAGATACCTCTCCGTCAATCGGAGTGACAAATCCTAATCTCGATCTATGCCAACTCAACAAACACCATCGGAGACACCTGTAGAGCATCTTTATAGTCACCAGTTACATTGTGACGCTTGATAGCACACTAAGTGTTCCTCCGGTATTCGGGAGTTGCATAATCTCATAGTCATAAGAACATGTATAAGTCATGGAGAAAGCAATAGCAATAAACTAAACGATCATAGTGCTAAGCTAACAGATGGGTCAAGTCAATCACATCATTCTCTAATGATGTGATCCCGTTCATCGAATGACAACTCTTATCCATGGCTAGGAAACTTAACCATCTTTGATTAACGAACTAGTCAAGTAGAGGCATACTAGTGACACTCATTTTGTCTATGCATTCACACATGTACTAAGTTTTCGATTAATGCAATTCTAGCATGAATAATAAACATTTATCATGATATAAGGAAATGTAAATAGCAACTTTATTATTGCCTCTAGGGAATATTTCCTTCAGTCTCCCACTTGCACTAGAGTCAATAATCTAGTTAACATCGTCATGTGATTTCACACCAATAGTTCACATCTCTATGTGATTAGTTCACATCTTCATGTGACTAATACCCAAAGGTTTTACTAGAATCAATAATCTAGTTCACATCGCTATGTGATTAACACCCAAAGAGTGATCATGTTTTGCTTGTGAGAGAAGTTTAGTCTACGGGTCTCCAACATTCAGATCTGTATGTATTTTGCAAATTTCTATGTCTACAATACTCTGCATGGAGCTACTCTAGCTAATTGCTCCCACTTTCAATATGTATATAGATCGAGACTTAGAGTCATCTAGATCGGTGTAAAAAGCTTGCATCAACGTAACTCTTTACAACGAACTCTTTTACCACCTCCATAATCGCGAAATATTTCCTTAGTCCTCTAAGGATAATTTGGCCCGCTGTCGAGTGATCTACTCCTAGACCACTATTGTACTCCCTTGCCAAAATCATGCTAAGGTATACAATAGGTCTGGTACACAGCATAGCATACTTTATAGAACCTATGACTGAGGCATAGGGAATGACTTTTCATTCTCATTCTATTTTCTGTTGTGGTCGGGTTTTGAGTCTTTACTCAATTTCACACCTTACAACTCGGGCAAGAACTCCTTCTTTGACTGATCCATTTTGAACTCCTTCAAAATCTTATCAAGGTATGTACTCATCGAAAGTCTTATCAAGCGTCTTATCTATGTTTATAGATCTTGATGCTCAATATGTAAGTAGGTTTACAGAGGTCTTTCTTTTGAAAACTCCTTTCAAACAATCCTTTATGCTTTCCAGAAAATTCTACATCATTTCCAATCAACAATATGTCATTCACATATACTTATCAGAAAGGCTATAGTGCTCCCACTCACTTTCTTGTAAATACAGGCTTCATCAAAAGTATGTATAAAACTATATGCTTTGATCAACTCATCAAAGCATATATTCCAACTCCGAGATGCTTACAACAGTCCATAGATGGATCGCTGGAATTTGCACACTTTGTTAACACCTTTAGGGTCGACAAAACCTTCTGGTTGTATCATATACAACTCTTTTTAATAAATCAATTAAGGAATGTAGTTTTGATATCCATTTGCCAGATTTCATAAAATGTGGCAACTGCTAACATGATTCGGACAGACTTTTAAGCATCGATACAAGTGAGAAAATCTCATCGTAGTCAACACCTTGAACTTGTCGAAAACCTTTTGCGACAATTCGAGCTTTGTAGCTAGTAACACTACTATCAGTGTCCGTGTGACGCCCCAAGACCGGAGCTTCAGATGCCTTCCAGGGTTTCCGAGATTCGTTCTGTGATTTGTTTTATCTGTTGCATTCATCTTTGCATCATGTCATCATGCCATCATGTCATTTCCCTTTCTTAACTCAACTAAATAAATGGCATGGATCTTTGATCCATTTAAACCGAGGGAATTCACATGGTGATTCTCTTTATAACATATCCTCCCGATATTAGGGAGCTATATAAAAATATTCCATTCGTGTGGAATTACCTTGACACACTTGCAAAATAATTCCCAATGCCTTTGTCCCATGCATCATCTCCTTCTCCTTTCCTTCTATTTCCTTTCTTTTGCAAGTGCCACTTTCCCCTTCTCTATTAATGTTCATTTTTTTCCTTTAAATTCTCGACCATGCCCTCAACCTCTCTGCCAAATTTCATCTCTTTTGACGTTGTTCTGGTTGGGTTCAAAATTGCATCAAGTTTGAAGTTGATTCAAACTTGGTTTAATTTTCTGCCTTTAAAAATACCCAAAGCAATTTATTAAAATAGGGTATAATTCCAGGGTCTTGAGGATATTCTCATATCTCTCATACACCTATCCTTTCACCCTGTGCATTTCTCTTTATTTTTTTCTGTCTGAAGAAAAAGAAAAGAGAATTTAAGAGAGTGAGAGAGAGCCTGCAGCCTGCTTCCCAGCCGACCAGGCCTAGGGCCATTTTCCTCTTCGCCAGCCCATCCTACCCCTGCAGCCTTTTGGCCAAGGCCCAGCCGGCCCACCTAACCCTCTAACCCTAACCCTCGCTCCCTCTCCCCCCGTTCGATCTCTCCCGTTTCCCCTCGCTACGCCACCAGGAGAGCCGCGGCTCGATCCATCTCTCCCTCCTCTCGTTCTCTTCCTCACGCGCCAGGGAGGAGCCCCGAGCCCTCACCCTCTCTTCTCACGCCCGCGCCTCCTCCCCCCTCCACTCGTTCTCTCTCCCTCTCGTTCTGCGCCCCGCTGCCTCCCGCACGAGAGGCGGAGGCGTGGCCTCGATCCCCTCCTCTCGAACCCGCCAGCGGCTCCCTTCTCTTTGCATGACGCCCACGCTGGCGACCTTGCAGACCACCGCCGCTGGAGATTTCCAGTCCCGTGACCCCTCGTCCAGCGCGCTCTCCTTCCTCCTGTCCGGATCCCGCTGCCGCCATGGACGTCGTCGCGCTGGCGACCACGACCAGCGTCGTGCCTCTACCGTCGCCGCACCATGTTCCCTGCTTCGCCACCTTCCGCCTTCCCCTCGTTGTTTCGCCGGCCATGGCCGCCTCCGCACCCGCACATCGCCCCGACGAGTTCTGCCCCTCCCTTCTCCTTTTTCGGGTTCATTTCCAGCGTCGCTCGACCCCGCTCCGCTTCCTGCATGTGACCCTGCGGCCTTGAGCTCCTGTAGTCTTCTGTGTTGAGGTTGCTCCCGAGCTCCACCGTCAAACCCGGCTGCTGCCTCCATCGAAGGTCGACTACACTGCAAGACCTAGAATCGCCAAGAGCCCTTTTCAGTGAGACCAAGCCTGCAAGTGCCACGGATCTGCAAAGTACCTCTACGCACGGTTATGCCAAGACCATCTCAGAAAATGCCAAGTACCTCTTCGAGTTGTCAAGGCCGGCAAGTTCGAAGACCCAAGCACCATGACTACAGCCGATGCCCCGAGGACACCGAGTACGACTACACACAGCGATGTGTCATGTTCCACTACCGACGACCCTGAACAGCTATGAACATGAACGACTACCGTCGCAAGAACAAGACCGTCAATACCCGTCGGATCGCCAAGTTTGGTTACCGACGCAACCATGTACAACTACTTCCCACGATGACCGTATACAACTACTTCCCACGATGACCGTATACAACTACCATCCCGTGCATGTCACGAAGTACCTCTTCGAAGCGACCGAGTACCACTTCCGTCGACCATCGAAGACCCTGCGAACGTCAAGTTCCTCGTTGTGACCCGAACATCCACGGACATGTACAACTACTTCCTCTACGACCCGCGAGAACCGCTACTTTCACCATCGTCACGAGAACAACTGTTTCCCTCGATGTACCCGAACCGCTCCGAGAATGCACCCTTGGAAGGTATAACCCCGAGACGACGCCCGTGAACGAATGTAGTGTGATGTATGAGTTGCACCCTATGTTTGCACCGTGTCCGAGTTGTCACTTGCTCGGTCCTCCTCTTCTGCCGCTAACTCATGGGGACCTGGTTACCGGGATCACCCCACCATCTTTTGCACGCTCCCGCCACCCTTCCTTTGCACCGGTATCTCCATAAGCTACCGGAATCGATATGGTGCCGTGACATCATTTTCGGATTCATCGCCGTGGCACCCTTTTCTTTCCACCACGGTGATAAATGCTTCATAATATGCTCATGTTAACTTTTAATAAAAAGTGCATAAAACTTGCTCAAGTCATCCGCATCATGGTAACAACGTCAAGAATATTTAAAATTGTTGTTTGCATTAATTTGCTAAATGCATATGGGGTTTTACCGGAATTGTTGTTGTTGTTGTTGTTTTCGGCCCCATTTAAATTGCTTAGATTGTGTAGTTTTCATTTGCTTCACCTCTAGCCATGTTAATCAACATTTAAAATTATTGAGTACCTAAACGGGAGAGAACTAAATAATTAAATGTGGTGTTTCTTCAATATGCAACTTGTTACATATTGAGCTCCACTTAACTTGTAGTTTTGTTTCTGCACTTTGCCATGCCATGCATATTTAAATCGGACATGCATCATACTTGATTGTGCATCATGCCATGCTTATGTGATGGTTGTTTACCATGTTGTTTGCTTCTTTCCAGTGTGCTTCTTCGAGTTGGTTCCGATAACGTCGCGTTTGTGAGGATTCGTTTGACTACGTTCGTTTGTCTTCTTCTTGGACTCGTTCTTCTTCCTTGCGGGATTTTAGGCAAGATGACCATACCCTCGAAATCACTTCTATCTTTGCTTGCTAGTTGCTCGCTCTATTGCTATGCCTATCCTGCGATACATACCACTTGCTATATCATGCCTCCCATATTGCCATGTCAAACCTCTAATCCACCTTGTCCTAGCAAACTGTTGTTTGGCTATGTTACCGCTTTGCTCAGCCCCTCTTATAGCGTTGCTAGTTGCAGGTGAAGATTGGAGTTTGTTCCTTGTTGGAACATGATTATTGTTGGGATATCACAATATCTCTTATTTAATTAATGCATCTATATACTTGGTAAAGGGTGGAAGGCTCGGCCTTATGCCTGGTGTTTTGTTCCACTCTTGCCGCCCTAGTTTCCGTCATACCGGTGTTATGTTCCTTGATTTTGTGTTCCTTACGCGGTTGGGTTATAATGGTAACCCCTTGACAGTTCTCTTTGAATAAAACTCCTCCAGCAAGGCCCAACCTTGCTTTTACCATTTGCACTAACAACCTATCACCTTCCCTTGGGTTCTACAGACTCAAGGGTCATATTCATTTTAACCCCCCCCCCCCGGGCCAGTGCTTCTCTAAGTGTTGGTCCGAACTGAGTAGACTGCGGGGCCACCTCGGGGAAACTTGAGGGTTGGTTTTACTCGTAGGATGTCTCATCCGGTGTTGCCCTGAGAAGAGATATGTGCAGCTCCTATCAGGATGTGGGAGCATCGGGCGGCTTTGCTGGTCTTGTTTTACCATTGTCGAGATGTCTTGTAACTAGGATTCCAAGTCTGATCGGGTCGTCCTGGGAGAAGGAATATCCTTCGTTGACCGTGAGAGCTTGTGATGGGCTAAGTTGGGGCACCCCTACAGGGTTTTGAACTTTCGAAAGCCGTGCCCGCGGTTATGGGCAGATGGGAATTTGTTAATGTCCGGTTGTAGAGAACTTGACACTTAACTTAATTATAATGCATCAACCGCGTGTGTAGCCGTGATGGTCTCTTTCCAGCGGAGTCCGGGAAGTGAACACGGCGTTGGAGTTATGCTTGAACATAAGTAGTTTCAGGATCACTTCTTGATCACTTCTAGTTCACAACTGTGCTTTGTTTCTCTTCTCGCTCTCATTTGCATAAGTTAGCCACCATATATGCTAGTGCTTGCTGCAGCTCCACCTCACTACCTTTTCCCTACCCATAAGCTTAAATAGTCTTGATCGCGAGGGTGTGAGATTGCTGAGTCCCCGTGACTCACAGATTACTTCCAAAACCAGTTGCAGGTGCCGATGATACCATGCAGGTGACGCAACCGAGCTCAAGGAGGAGTTCGATGAAGATCGTGTTTGTTGTGTTGTTTCGTTTCCAGTTGATCAGTAGTGGAGTCCAATCGGGGTGATCGGGGATCGTTTGCATTAGGGGTAGTCTTCTTTTATTTTGGTTCCGTAGTCGGACCTTGATTGTATCTGGATGATGTAATGATATATTTATGTATTGTGTGAAGTGGCGATTGTAAGCCAACTCTGTGCCTCTTTCTTATTCAGTACATGGGATGTGTAAAGATTACCCTTCTTGCGACATGCCTACAATGCGGTTATGCCTCTAAGTCATGCTCCGACACGTGGGAGATATAGCCGCATCGTGGGTGTTACAATCTGTCTTCCTCTTGAAGATCCATTTATTCTGAATGGCTCACCGATCATCGGGCAAGTCAATCAAAGTCCACACTTTGTTCTCATACATGGATCCCATCTCAGATTTCATGGCCTCAAGCCATTTTGCGGAATCTGGGATCATCATCGCTTCCTCATAGTTCATAGGTTCGTCATGGTCTAGTAACATGACTTCCAGAAAGGATTACCATACCACTCTGGTGCAGACCATACTCTGGTTGACCTACGAGGTTCGGTAGTAACTTGATCTAAAGTTTCATGATCATCATCATTAGCTTCCTCACTAATTGGCGTAGAAATCACTAGAACTGATTTCTGTGATGAACTACTTTCCAATTCGGGAGAAGGTACAATTACCTCATCAAGTTCTACATTCCACCCACTCACTTCTTTCGAGAGAAACTACTTCTCTAGAAATGATCCATTCTTAGCAATGAATATATTGCCTTCGGATCTATGATAGAAGGTGTACCCAACAGTTTCCTTTGGGCATCCTATGAAGACGCATTTCTCCGATTTGGGTTCGAGCTTATCAGGTTGAAGCTTTTTCACATAAGCATCGCAGCCCCAAACTTTAAGAAATGACAACTTGGGTTTCTTGCCAAACCACAGTTCATATGGTGTCGTCTCAACAGATTTAGATGGTGCCCTATTTAACGTCAATGCAGCTGTCTCTAATGCATAACCCCAAAACGATAGTGATAAAGCGGTAAGAGACATCATAGATCGCACCATATCTAATAAAGTACGGTTATGACGTTCGGACACACCATTACACTGTGGTGTTCCAGGTGGCGTGAGGTGCGAAACTATTCCGCATTGTTTCAAATGAAGACCAAACTCGTAACTCAAATATTTGCATTCGCGATCAGATCATAGAAACTTTATTTTCTTGTTACGATGATTTTCCACTTCACTCTAAAATTCTTTAAACTTTTCAAATGTTTCAGACTTATGTTTCATTAAGTAGATATACCCATATCTTCTCAAATAATCTGTGAAGGTCGGAAAATAACAATACCCGCCGTGAGCCTCAACATTCATCGGACCGTATACATCGATATGTATTATTTCCAATAAGTCAGTGGCTCGCTCCATTGTTCCGGAGAACGGAGTCTTAGTCATCTTGCCCATGGTTCGCAAGCATCAAGTGATTCGTAATCAAGTGATTCCAAAAGCCCATCGGCATGGAGTTTCTTCATGTGCTTTTACACCAATATGACGTAAACAGCAGTGCCACAAATAAGTTGCACTATCATTATTAACCTTGCATCTTTTGGCATCAATTATGAATATGTGTATCACTACGATCGAGATTCAATAAACCATTTATATTAAGTGTATGACCATAGAAGGTTTTATTCATGTAAACAGAACAACAATTATTCTTTGACTTAAATGAATAACCATATTGCTATAAACATGATCCAATCATATTCATGCTCAACGCAAACACCAAATAACATTTATTTTAGGTTCAACACTAATCCCGAAGGTAAAAGGAGTGTGTGATGGTGATCTTATCAACCTTGGAATCATTTCCAACACACATCGTCACATTGCCCTTAACTAGTCTCTGTTCATTTTGCAACTCCTGTTTCGAGTTACTAATATTAGCAACTAAACCGGTATCAAATACCCTGGGGTTACTATGAACACTAGTAAAGTACACATCAATAACATGTATATCAAATATACTTTTGTTCACTTTGCCATCCTTCTTATCCGCCAAGTATTTGGGGTAGTTCCGCTTCTAGTGACCATTCCCTTTGCAGAAGCACTTAGTTTCAAGCTTAGGTCTAGCTTTGGGCTTCTTCACGGGAGTGGCAACTTGCTTGCCATTCTTCTTGAATTTCCCTTTCTTTCCCTTGCCCTTTTACTTGAAACTAGTGGTCTTGTCAACCATCATGTAACACCCCGGATGTAACTTTCCCTATTTGTACTCCAACTCTTGCCGTTTCCGGCGTTAAGTTATATTTATTATCTCGGGTTCGGGTCTTTGTCTCCGTGTGTTGTTGTCGTTGTCATGCATCTCGTATCATGTCATCATGTGCATTGCATTTGCATACGTGTTCGTCTCATGCATTCGAGCATTTTCCCCGTTGTCCGTTTTGCATTCCGGCGCTTTGTTCTCCTCCCGTGGTCATTTCTATCTTTCTTTTGTGTGCGGGGATTAAACATTTCCGGATTGGACCGAGACTTGCCAAGCGGCCTTGGTTTACTACCGGTAGACCGCCTGTCAAGTTTCGTATCATTTGGACTTCGTTTGATACTCCAACGGTTAACCGAGGGACCGAAAAGGCATCGTGTGTGTTGCAGCCCAACACCCCTCCATTTTGGCCCAAAACCCACCAAACTCTGCTCCATGTCCTAGAGCGTTTGATCACGATCGCGTGGCCGAAAACCGCACCTCATTTGGACTCTCCTAGCTCCCTCTATGCCTATTTAAACACCCCCCCCCCATTCCAAATCCCGGGTCTCCCCTCGTCCCTAACCCTAAATTCCAGATCCACCGCCGTCGGACACATCCGCCACCGACGGACACGTCCGGTCCGCCCGCGGCCGCCACGTGGCACGCCACCATTGGCCCGCCTCCTCCATCGTTCCACCCCGCCGCCAGGCCCGGGAGGCCTGTGGCCGGCCCCCGGGGCCCATCTCGCCTCGCCCCGCCGCCCGGTGAAGCCGCCTCCACGCGACACCGCCTCCGCGCCGCGCCGCCGCCGCCGCCTCCACGTGCCGCAGCCTCCGCCCGCCGCCGCCACCGCGCCGACCGGAGCCGCCCCGGCCTCGGCTCCCCTCTTCCCTGGCCGGCGAACCCACTCCGGCGAGCTCCGGGTCACCTCCGGTGGGATCCCCAGTGAACTTCGTAATCATTGCCCAGATCTCAGATCTGAAATCCTAACCCTAGGTCGTTTTTTTTTCGCTAAGTCCCAGATTTCTTGATCCATATGCTCATGTTCGCGGCCCTGTAACTTTGCATCCTTAGCTCCGATTTGGGCATATAGCATATCAAAATGTTCATCTGAGAGAGTACATCATTTCATTCCATTGCATCATTTTCATTTGAGTTCATCTCGATGCCCGAAATGCTGTTAGAAGAGGGCTACTTGAGTTAATTGTCAGATATGTTACTCCGTTTAGCACTTTTGTCATTTTTTCCATGATTAATGTGTGCATGATATGCCCGTGAGTTCTTCATATGTTTTGTTAAGGGTTTTGTCATCTATCCAGAGGTGCGACCCATGTATTTTTAGGATGTGTTTGGTGACTTGTGCAAGCTTGCAAAGTGGTGCACTTGCTAATTCTGTTTTCAGGGACTTAGTAATTTCACAAAGTCCTGGGATTGTTTAGTTCATGATGCCATATGTTCTTGTTGTTTCCTAGTGATCCGTGCCTCTTTTGAGGATGATCAGTAAGGGAGTTTTGTTAATATTGTAGTGCTCTATCCATCCATGTCTTTGTTTGCAATTATGGAGCACCCTAGCTTGAGTCAATCGAGCTCTACTTTTGCTTCATTGTGAATCTGGGCAGATCGTCAACTTGTTTGCGATTTTGCCGATGTTATTGTAGTTGATCCGTGCATGCTATGCTATTGTTCTTGCCATGTATAGCTTGTATTTTGTGCCTTCTTAAGAGATGTATGCTTGTCTTGCCATTACTTGCCCCGTGGTGAGTGCATCGAGCTCGTAAACATGCCTTCGTGAGTTATGTTTCAGCATGTCCCAGTTTTCACCGTCTGAAAACTGATTATATTTTTGCTATGTTCGTGTGCTCGTTAGTATATTTTGTGATCCCTTTTGGCTCAAGGTCACTAAGGTACTTTTGTTAAGATTATTGAGTAGCTCCATGCCATGTCTTTCTTTGTCATGTTCAGGTCCTGTAGCATGTTGTTTTGTTGCTCCGAAGAGGGCTATATGATCTGAAATTCCAGACAAGTGTTAATTTCACTAAGTCTGAGATCTGTTTTACCATTTGCATTTTTGCCATGCTTGTTTAAACCTCCTAATGGATGAATTGGCTGTAGCTTAGTGCTAGACTTTTGTTAAGCATCTTGTGTGCATCCCTGCCATGTATTTTGTTGTCATGTTTGATTGTTGTAGCATGTTCATTTCATTGCATTTAGATGCCTACTTGCTGTAAATCGCAGACCAGTGTCATATTTGCATCGCTTGCCATTTCCAAACCGTAACTCTGATTCCGGCGTTCTTTATATCGTTTTCAAGCGATTTCATCTCATCTTTCCAGTGGCACACTTGGATTTCCAAGTTGAGGCCAGCTTCATGCATTTCCTGTCATATCTTGCATTTTGCATCCCGCATCGCATCCCACATAGCATATCATCTTTGCATTGTGTTGTTTGAGTTTGCACGTGGTTGATTGTATCCTTGTTGCTTGTTTGTCTTGTTTGGGTAGAGACGGGAGACGAGTTCTCTAACGAGGAGCCCGTTGAGTTTGCTTTTGAGGATCTAGTCAACTCTAACAACTGTGCAGGCAAGATGATCCTACCCTCGAAATCACTACTATCTTTGCTATGCTAGTTTGCTCGCTCTTTTGCTATGCCATTGCTACGATGCCTACCACTTGCTTGCAAGCCTCCCAAATTGCCATGTCAAATCTCTGACCCACCATTGTCCTAGCAAACCGTTGGTTGGCTATGTTACCGCTTTGCTCAGCCCCTCTTATAGCGTTGCTAGTTGCAGGTGAAGATCGGAGGCCGTTCCTTGTTGGAACATCTTTTGTTTACTTGTTGGGATATCATTATATTGCCATGTTATCTTAATGCATCTATATACTTGGTAAAGGGTGGAAGGCTCGGCCTCTCGCCTAGTGTTTTGTTCCACTCTTGCCGCCCTAGTTTCCGTCATATCGGTGTTATGTTCCCAGATTTTGCGTTCCTTACGCGGTTGGGTTATAATGGGAACCCCTTGATAGTTTGCCTTGATTAAAGCTTTTCCAGCAATGCCCAACATTGGTCTTACCATTTGCCACCTAGCCTTTTCTTTCCCTTGGGTTCCGCAGACTCAAGGGTCATCTTATTTTAACCCCCCCCCCTCCCGGGCCAGTGCTCCTCTGAGTGTTGGTCCAACCGAGCGATGTCCGGGGCTACCAGGGGCAACTCTGGGCTGGCCTACCCGACGTCTTGCTCATCTGAGTGTGCCCTGAGAAAGAGATATGTGCAGCTCCTATCGGGATTTGTCGGCACATTCGGGCGGTGTTGCTGGTCTTGTTTTAAACTGTCGAAGTGTCTTGAGTTACCGAGATACCGAGTCTGATCGGAACGTCTTGGGAGGAGGTCTATTCCTTCGTTGACCGTGAGAGCTTGTCATGGGCTAAGTTGGGACTCCCCTGCAGGGATTGAACTTTCGAAAGCCGTGCCCGCGGTTATGGGCAGATGGGAATTTGTTAATGTCCGGTTGTAGATAACTTGAACCTTAATTTAAATAAAATGAATCAACTGAGTGTGTTGCCGTGATGGCCTCTCCTCGGTGGAGTCCGGGAAGTGGACACGGTGTTGGAGTAATGTTTGCGCAGGTTGTTCTCTAGTTTCTCGCTCGTGCTTTGCCTCCTCTTCTCGCTCTCCTTTGCGAATAAGTTAGCCACCATACTTGCTAGTCGCTTGCTGCAGCTCCACTCATATTTTACCTTGCCTTACCTATTAGCTCAAATAGTTTTGATCGCGAGGGTGCGAGATTGCTGAGTCCCTGTGGCTCACAGATTACTATTACACCAGATGCAGGGCCTGATGATTCCGCTCCGGGAGACGCGTACGAGCTCAAGTGGGAGTTCGACGAAGACTCTCAACGATACTACGCTTCCTTTCCCGATGATCGGTAGTGGTGCCCAGTTGGGGGTGATTGGGACCGTGTCGCATGTTGGGTTCTCTTTTATTTTGGCGCCGTAGTCAGGCCATGAGTGTTTGGATGATGTAATGTTATTTATGTACTTGATTGACGTGGCGAGTGTAAGCCAACTATGTTATCTCCCCTTTATTATTTATATTACATGGGATGTTGTGAAGATTGCCTAACTTGCGACATATGCCTTCAATGCGATTATGTCTCTAAGTCGTGCCTCGACACGTGGGATCTATAGTCGCATCGAGGGTGTTACACATCAACACTTGATGCTTTTTCTTGATTTTTACCGTCGCCAATTTCAGCATCACGAAGAGCTTGGGAATCGTTTCTGTTATCCCTTGCATATTATAGTTCATCACGAAGTTCTAGTAACTTGGTGATGGTGACTAGAGAACTCTGTCAATCACTATCTTATCTAGAAGATTAACTCCCACTTGATTCAAGTGATTGTAGTACTCAGACATTCTGAGCACATGCTCACTAACTGATCTATTCTCCTCCATCTTCTAGGCAAAGTACTTGTCAGAGATCTCATACCTCTTGACTCGGGCATGAGTCTGAAATACCAATTTCAGCTCTTGGAACATCATATATGCTATGTGGTGTTCAAAACATTTTTGAAGTCCCGGTTCTAAGCCGTAAAGTATGGCACACTAAACTATCAAGTAGTCATCATACCGAGCTTGTCAAACGTTCATAACGTCTGCATCTGCTCCTACAAAAAGTCTGTCACCTAGCGGTGCGTCAAGGATATAATTCTTCTACGCGGCAATGAGGATAATCCTCAGATCACGGAGCTAGTCCGCATCATTGCTACTAACATCTTTCAACATAGTTTTCTCTAGGAACATATCATAAATAAAACGGGGAGCTATACGTGGGCTATTGATCTACAACATAGATATGCAAAAACTATCAGGACTAAGTTCATGATAAATTAAAGTTCAATTAATCATATTACTTAAGAACTCCCACTTAGATAGACATCCCTCTAATCATCTAAGTGATCACGTGATCCATATCAACTATCACATGAAATGGAGTAGTTTTCAATGGTGAACATCACTATGTTGATCATATCTACTATATGATTCACGCTCGACCTTTCGGTCTCAGTGTTCCGAGGCCATATCTGCATATGCTAGGCTCATCAAGTTCAACCTGAGTATTCTGCTTATGCAAAACTGGCTTGCACCCATTGTATGTGAACGTGGAGCTTATCACACCCGATCATCATGTGGTGTCTCAACACGAAGAACTGTCGCAATGGTGCATACTCAGGGAGAACACTTATACCTTGATATTCACTTGTGTGCAAAGCACGTCGGTAGAACCAGTCTCGCTTAAGCGTACGCGTAATGTCGGTCTGAGCCGCTTCATCCAACAATACCACTGAATCAAGAATCAACTAGTGACGGCAAGCAATATGTATATACCCATGCCCACAACTCCTTTGTGTTCAAGTCATGCATATAACATCTACGCATAGATCTGGCTCGGATGCCACTGTTGGGGAACGTAGTAATTTCAAAAAAAATTCTATGCACATGAAAGATCCATCTAGGTGATGCATAGCAACGAGAGGGGAGAGTGTTGTCCACGTACCCTCGTAGACCGTAAGCGAAAGCGTTATGACAACGTGGTTGATGTAGTCGTACGTCTTCACGATCTGACCGGTCCTAGCACCGAAAGTACGACACCACTGCGATTTGCACACGTACAGCTCTGTGACGTCCCACGAAGTCTAGATCCAGCTGAGGTCGAGGGAGAGTTTCATCAGCACGACGGCGTGATGACGGTGATGATGAAGTTACCGACGCAGGGCTTCGCCTAAGCTCTACAACGATATGACCGAGGTGGAAATCTGTGGAGGGGGCACCGCACACGGCTAAACAATCAACTTGTGTGTCTATGGGGTCCCCCTCCCCCGTATATAAAGGAGTGGAGGAGGGGAGGGCCGGCCTCTATGGCGCGCCCCAAGGGGGGATTCCTACTCCTACTAGGAGTAGGTTTCCCCCCTTTCCTAGTCCAACTAGGAGGGGGAGGAAGGGAAGAGGGAGAGGAAAGAAAAGGGGGCCGGCCCCCTCCCCAATTCGGATTGGGCCTTAGGGGGGGCGCCCCACCACTTGGCCGCCTCCTCCTCTCTTCCTCATGGCCCATCAAGGCCCATTAACTCCCCGGGGGGTTCTGGTACGATACTCCGGTATATGCCCGAACTCATCCGAAACCATTCCGGTGTCCAAACATAACCTTCCAATATATCAATCTTCATGTCTCGAGCATTTTGAGACTCCTCGTCATGTCCGTGATCACATCCGGGACTCCAAACTACCTTCGGTACAGCAAAACACATAAGCTCATAATACCGATCGTCATCGAACATTAAGCGTGCGGACCCTACGGGTTCGATAACTATGTAGACATGACCGAGACTCACTTCTGGTCAATAACCAATAGCGGAACCTAGATGATCATATTGGTTCCTACATATTCTACGAAGATCTTTATCGGTCAAATCGCATGACAACATACGTTGTTCCCTTTGTCATCGGTATGTTACTTGCCCGAGATTCGATCGTCGATATCTCAATACCTAGTTCAATCTCGTTACCGGCAATTCTCTTTACTCGTTCTGTAATGCAACATACCGCAACTAACTCATTAGTCACATTGCTTGCAAGGCTTATAGTGATGTGCATTACCGAAAGGGCCCAGAGATACCTCTTCGACAATCAGAGTGACAAATCCTAATCTCGATCTGTGCCAACTCCACAAACGCCATCGGAGACACCTATAGAGCATCTTTATAGTCACCCAGTTACGTTGTGATGTTTGATAGCACACTAAGTGTTCCTCCGGTATTCGGGAGTTGCATAATCTCATAGTCACAGGAACATGTATAAGTCATGGAGAAAGCAATAGCAATAAACTAAACTATCATAGTGCTAAGCTAACAGATGGGTAAAGTCAATCACATCGTTCTCTAATGATGTGATCCCGTTCATCAAATGACAACTCTTGTCCATGGCTAGGAAACTTAACTATCTTTGAATAATGAGCTAGTCAAGTAGAGGCATACTAGTGACACTCATTTTGTCTATGTATTCACACATGTACTAAGTTTTCGATTAATGCAATTCTAGCATGAATAATAAACATTTATCATGATATAAGGAAATATAAATAACAACTTTATTATTGCCTCTAGGGCATATTTCCTTCACTAGGGTTCGTGCCGCCGCCGGGTTCGTGATCCACTGGATGCCTAAGAGGGGAGGGGGTTGGTGCCTTAAGTAGTGGACGTAGTCGGGCCGGGCTGGTTGTGCCACTCTGGGCCGAAGAAGCGTTGGTTGCTGCGTCGGGCGCGGTTGGGCCGCGCCCGCGTTTCGTTGATAGGTGGGGTCATGTTGTCAGGGGCATTAACATCCCCTCCTCGTTGAGACGAGGCTTGTCCCCAAGCCTCCACCTGGGGAAAGCAAGCTTGGAGCGCTGTTCTGTCCTCCCAGTTGGTGTCGATCACTGCACCTGCCGACCATTGCACTTGGACCTGCTCGATCATGACGTCGTTCTTCTTGCGCCATCCTGATTGCAGCACCTTGATCGGAATCGCCGTGTCGCCCCTGCCTGAAGGCAGTGCTGGAGATGCCATTGTGCCGGGGAGCGGTGCGTGTTGAAGTTGGGAGACGTGGAAGACCGAATGCACCATTGCTTGAGGAGGTAGTTGGAGGTTGTAGGCGACATCATTGATCTTGGCGACGATCTTGAACGGTGCATAGAACTTGTAGCTGAGCTTGTGGTTGGCACGTGGAGCCACCGATGTTTGTATATACGGCTGGAGCTTGAGGAAGACTTGGTTGCTGACTTGGAATTGCCGAAAGGAACGCTTCTTGTTCGCCTGATCTTGCATGATCTGACGCGCTCGGTGGAGTTGTTGTTGTATGAGGTCTTGCATGACTGCTCGTTCTTCGAGCCAAGTTTGCAGTGTCGGCACCGAAGAAGATGTTGATGCCATTATCCCCAATGTCTCGGCTCTCTTCCGAGCATGGCCTTGAAGGGTGTCATCCCAATGCCTGAATGGTGTGAAGAATTGTACCATAAATGCGCCAGGGGTACCCAAAAGCTCCATCGTTTCGGGCATGCCTGCACAAAGCAACGCAAGTAAGTCTCGATTCATTGATTCACCCTTTCTGTTTGGCCGTTGGTCTGTGGATGGTTCGTCATGCTTATTCTCAGCTCTGTGCCTGCATATTTGAACAACTCCTGCTAGAAATGGCTGGTGAAAACTGGGTCATAGTGAGACATGATTGCTCCTGGGAATCCATGGAGCTCGTATAGTTGTTGCATATAGAGGAGGGCCACTTTAGATGCTATGTATGGGTAGGCTAGAGGTAGGAAGTGAGCAAACCGAGTTCTTTTGTCGACAACCACGAGCAGACAGTTGTATTGGCCCGATTGAGGTAGCCCGTCCACAAAATCCATGGTAATTAGATCCCATGACTCCTTTGGTATGGGCAGAGGCATTAACAGGCTCGGTGAAGCTGTTCGGTTCGGCTTGGCCTGTTGGCAGACTTGGCAGCATCGCACGTACTGCTGGACATGCGCTTTCATCTTGGGCCAAGCAAATAGCCTGCGAATACGGCGATATGTCACTGGGAAGCCGGAAGGACCTCCCATCGGGCTATCGTGGAAGGCAGCGATGATGTGCTATTGCATAGTTGCGGTTCCACCCAGCCAGATGCGGCTGCGGAAATGGAGGAGCCTGTTCTGGAGTTAGAATCGTCCTTTTGGGTCTTGCCGGACAACAAGTTGCTCGAGGAGGCGTTGCGCCTGCGGGTTGGTGTTGTAGATGTTGACGATGTCTTCGAGCCAAGCCGGTTGACACACACTAAGAGTGTGTAGCACCTCTGTTGTGTTGGCTCTTGACAAGGCGTCTGCTGCAGTGTTCTCTGCCCATTTCTTGTAGTTGATGATGTATCGAAGTCCCAACAGTTTAGTGAAGGCCCGTTGCTGCCAAGGAGTTGAAAGCCTCTGTCCCGTCAGCTGTGTTAAGCTGTGTTGGTCCGTGAGGATGGTGAACTCAGCATGTTGGAGGTAGGGACGCCATTTGATCCACGGCCATGATGACTGCCAAGTACTCCTTCTCATATGTCGATAGGCCTTGGTAGCGGGGGCTCAACGCTTGCTCACGTATGCAACTGGGTGGCCATCTTGCTGCAGTATCGCGCGGATCCCCTTGTCACAGGCATCGGTCTCGATCACAAACGGTTTGGAGAAGTTGGGCAGGGCGAGAACCAGGGCTTCAATCAGGTGCTGTTTGAGAAGTTGGAATGTTGTATCCGTTGCAGGTGTCCATACAAACGGTGCCCCTTTCTTTAGGAGATTGAACAGGGGGCGAGCTAGTATGCCAAAGTTTCTAACGAATCTTCTGTAGTACCCGGTGAGCCCCAAGAAGCTGCGTACGGTCTTGACATCAGTTGGTGTCGACCAGTTGGCCACTGTGTGTATCTTGGTTGGTTCTGTGGATACCCCTTGGCTGCTAATGATGTGGCCCAGGTAAGATAGGATGTGTTGGCCAAACTAGTACTTGGACATCTTCACACGCCATTTATCGTGGCGCAACAGTTGCAAAACTTGACGGAGATGGCTGATGTGGTCTTGTAGTGTCTTGCTAAACATCGAAGAAGAGGAGCACGCACTTGCGGTCGACTGGTTTGAGAGTGGTCGTCAGGGCACCATTGAATGTGGTCGGTCCGCTCGCTAGACTGAAGGAGACCACCAGGAATTCATAGTGGCCTGAGTGCGTCTGGAAGGCCGTCTTGTACTCTTCACCTTCTGCCAAGCGAATTTGGTGGTAGCCAGAGCGAAGATCCAGCTTGGAGAACCAGGCTGCCCCGTGCAACTTGTCCAGCAACTCCTCGATGATCGGCACGGGGTACTTGGCGATGTAGGTGAGGGCATTAAGGTGTCTGTAATCAATACAGAGCCTCCACGTCCCGTCTTTCTTCTTGACGAGGATGGCCGAGGAACAAAAGGGCTGCTGCTTTTTTGGATAATACCCTTGTGGAGGAGTTCTTTGACTTGTGCATCGATCTCCTTCTTGTGCTCTAGTTTGTGCCGGTAGGGTCTGATGTTCACAGGCTGAGCTCCTGGTATGAGTGGTATCTTGTTGTCGCAGTCACGGCAAGGTGGCAGGCCCTCTGGTTCCTTGAACACATCTCCGAATTCTTCAAGAACAGGATGTCTGATATGTCTCCAATGTATCTATAATTTTTTATTGTTCCATGCTATTATATTATCTGTTTTGGATGTTTAATGGGCTTTAATATGCACTTTTATATTATTTTTGGACTAACCTATTAACCGAAGGCCCAGTGCAAATTGCTATTTTCTGCCTATTTCAGTGTTTCGCAGAAAAGGAATATCAAACGGAATCCAAACGGAACGAAACCTTCGCAAGGATCTTTCTTGGAACAAACGCAATAAAGGAGACTTGGACTGGAAGTGAGAGACGCAACGAGGCGGCCACATGGCAGGAGGGCGCGCCCAGGGGGTAGGCGCGCCACCACCCTCATGGGCCCCTCGTAGCTCCACCGACCTACTTCTTTCACCTATATATACTCTTATACCCTAAAAACATCTAGGGGAGCCGTGAAACCACTTTTCCACAACCGCAACCTTCTGTACCCGTGAGATCCCATCTTGGGGCCTTTTCCAGCGATCTGCCGGAGGGGGATTCGGTCATGGAGGGCTTCTACATCAACACCCTGGCCTCTCCGATGATGTGTGAGTAGTTTACCACAGACCTTCGGGTCCATAGTTATTAGCTAGATGGCTTCTTCTCTCTTTTTGGTTCTAAATACAAAGTTCTCCTCAATGTTCTTGGAGATCTATTCGATGTAATACTTTTTGCGGTGTGTTTGCCGAGATCCGATGAATTGTGGGTTTATGATCAAGATTATCTATGAACAATATTTGGTTCTTCTCTGAATTCTTATATGCATGATTTGATATCTTTGCCAAGTCTATTTGAATTATCGGTTTAGTTTGGCCTACTAGATTGATCTTTCTTGCAATGGGAGAAGTGCTTAGCTTTGGGTTCAATCTTGCGGCGTCCTTTCCCAATGACAGCAGGGGCAGCAAGGCACGTATTGTATTGTTGCCATCGAGGATAAAAAGATGGGGTTTATATCATATTGCTTGAGTTTATCCCTCTACATCATGTCATCTTGCCTAATGTGTTACTCTGTTCTTATGAACTTAATACTCTAGATTCATGTTGGATAGCGGTCCATGTGTGGAGTAATAGTACTAGATGCAGAATCATTTCGGTCTACTTGACACGGACGTGATGCCTATGTTCATGATCATGCCTAGATATTCTCATAACTATGCGCTTTTCTATCAATTGCTCGGCAGTAATTTGTTCACCCACCATAATATATGATATCATGAGAGAAGACACTAGTGAAACCTATGCCCCCCAGGTCTATTTTTACATCATATTAGTTTCCCGCCAGCTTGCCAATTTCTGTCGCCGTTTATTTTACAATCTTTACTTTCAATCTATACAACAAAAATACCAAAAATATTTATCTTATAATCTTTATCAGATCTCACTTTTGCAAGTGGCCGTGAAGGGATTGACACTCCCTTTATCGTGTTGGTTGCAATGTTCTTGATTGTTTGTCCAGGTACTAGGCGATTTGCGTGCAGTCTCCTTCTGGATTGATACCTTGGTTCTCAAAAACTAAGGGAAATACTTACGCTACTTTGCTGCATCACCCTTTCCTCTTCAAGGGAAAACCAACGCATGCTCAAGAGGTAGCAAGAAGGATTTCTGGCGCCATTGCCGGGGAGATCTACGCTCAAGTCAAGACATACCAAGTACCCATCACAAACTCTTCTCCCTCGCATTACATTATTTTCCATTCGCCTCTCGTTTTCCTTTCCCCCACTTCTAAAACGATTTTCGAAAACATTTGCCTTTTCTTCGCCTTCTTCCCGTATGTATCTTTGTTTGTGTTTCCATGTGCCTTCTATTTGCTTGCATCTTTGCTTGCTAAAAATCTATTGATATGGATCCACTTAAAGTGTTCTACTTGGACCATCTTCGATCCTTATGCGCTCGTGTTGAAACCCCAACTAGCCTAGATGATGGGAAATCTTTAGATGAGCATGCTCATTTTGTGCGTCACCATTTGTCTGAAAAAGGGAGACTCTTATGGGATCAAATAAACAGATTGTTGTGTTATGCTTGGAATCTTTGTGAAATTTATGGTTTTACTTGTTTCTCTAAGAACCCTAAAAACACCTCCCCTACCTATGTGAGTTTAATGATAATGAAATCTTATCTTCTTATGCAAAGGGTGTTTATAGTTACTACGATATCGAACAAAATGAAGAATTTGTTGCTTTTAAGGGTGCTTATGAAGTTGCTTCTTTGATTGAAAAGTATGATATTACTCTCTACGAATTTGAAAATTTTGACATACTTAAATATTTCTATGAAAACTATGCTCATAATGTCTATGTCAAAGAATTTATTGAAAGAATGACCGTTGCTTGGGAAGAAAATAATGATATGCATGAATCTATAGATAATTTTGATTCCGATGATTTGATTGAAATATCCCTTGATGAACATGATGCTTGCTATTCTTGTGGCCATGATGCCAATATTTATGAAGATGAGTTTGCTATAGTTCCTTATGTTAAACATGAGATCGTTGCTATTGCACTCATACTTGATAGTTCTTTCAATGAAAAGCATAATTGTAATGATGTTATTATAAATTCTCTTAATGCTTGGGGATGCTAGTTTTGTTATTACTACTATTTGTTGCAATGATCATGATTGGGGTGATTCTTCTTATGATCTTGAAAATTTATTTAAGCCCCATGATGAATATGAGACCGATAATAATGTTTACAATAATGTTGAAAGTAGGATTGGAAGAGTGTCAACTTTAGATCCCAAATATTTGGAGAATGTTCAATCTTATGAAGTTTTTGATAAAAGTGGGTTTGGAGAGGTCATGACTTTAGTTAATGTTAATCCCACTATTTTGGAAGAGTGTCAACTTTGCATGCATGTGGATCGTGTCGGAAATATTTTATGTGATAGCTATTTTGTTGATTTTGCTTATGATACCACATGTAATTATTATGAGAGAGGAAAATATGATTGTAGAAATTTTCATGTTACTAAATTACCTCTCATTATGTTGAGATTGTTATTATTTCTTTCCGCTTCCTTGCATATGCTAGTTTTTGCTTGCCTTGGTAATTTGTTTGCCTATAATATGCCTATGCATAGGAAGTATGTTAGACTTAGATGTGTTTGTCACGTGTTTTATGTTGCTCTCTTTGTGCTTCAATTCTTGTTTTTCATGTGAGCAACATTGAAATCTCTTTGCCTAGCTAGGGGCGTTAAACGATAGCGCTTGTTGGGAGGCAACCCAATTTTATTTTTTGTTCTTTAATTTTTGTTCCTGTTTAGTAATAAATAATTTATCTAGCCTCTGTTATGATTGTGTTTTTATGTTTAAATTAGTGTTTGTGCCAAGTAAAGCCTTTAGGATCTTCTTGGGTGATTGTTGTTTGATCTGCTGAAAAAAATAGAAAGTATGCACTAACGAGAATAATTTTCATTTTTTATCAGAGAGCGATAAAATACCAATTATAACTGCAGTGGATCAATATACAAATTATTTAGGTCATCCTAATTTTTCAGAATTTTTGGAGTTACAGAAGTATTCGAAACATCCAGATTGCTACAGACTGTTCTGTTTTGACAGGTTCTGTTTTTCGTGTGTTGTTTGCTTATTTTGATGAATCTATGGCTAGTATCGGGGGGTATGAACCATAGAGAAGTTGGAATACAGTAGGTTTAACACCAATATAAATAAATAATAAGTTAATTACAGTACATTAAAGTGGCAGTTTGTTTTCTTATACTAACGGAGCTCATGAGATTTTCTGTTGAGTTTTGTGTTGTGAAGTTTTCAAGTTTTTGGGTAAAGATTTTATGGATTTTTGAACAGGGAGTGGCAAGAGCCTAAGCTTGGGGATGCCCAAGGCACCCCAAGGTAAAATTCAAGGATAACCAAAAGCCTAAGCTTGGGGATGCCCGGAAGGCATCCCCTCTTTCGTCTTCGTCTATCGGTAACTTTACTTGAGGCTATATTTTTATTCACCTCATGATATGTGTTTTGCTTGGAGCGTCTTGTATGATTTGAGTCTTTGCTTTTTCGTTTACCACAATCATCCTTGCTGTACACACCTTTTGGAGAGACACACATGAATCAGAATTTATTAGGATACTCTATGTGCTTCACTTATATCTTTTGAGCTAGATAATTTTGCTCTAGTGCTTCACTTATATCTTTTAGAGCATGGTGGTGGTTTTATTTTATATAAATTATTGATCTCTCATGCTTCTCTTATATTATTTTGAGTCTCTTTTAGAACAGCATGTAATTTGCTTTGGCTATAAAATTAGTCCTAATATGATAGGCATCCAAGATGGGTATAATAAAAACTTTCATATAGAGTGCATTAAATACTATGAGAAGTTGGATACTTGATAATTTTTTTGAGATATAAAGATCACCCTTCCATCATTGCTAGCCCCTTCGGTACCGTGCATTGCACTTTCTCACCTCGAGAGTTGGTGCAAACTTCGTCGGTGCATCCAAACCCCGTGATATGATGCGCTCTATCACACATAAGCCTCCTTATATGTTCCTCAAAACAGCCACCATACCTACCTATTATGGCATTTTCATAGCCATTCTGAGATATATTGCCATGCAACTTTCCACCGTTTCGTTTATTATGACACGCTCCATCATTATCATATTGCCTTGCATATTCATGTAGTTGACATCGTATTTGTGGCAAGGCCTGATAACCCACAAGTATAGGGGATCGCAACAGCTTTCGAGGGTAGAGTATTCAACCCAAATTTATTGATTCGACACAAGGGGGGGCAAAGAATATTCTCAAGTATTAGCAGCTGAGTTGTCAATTCAACCACACCTGGAAACTTAGTATCTGCAGCAAAGTGTTTAGTAGCAAAGTAATATGATAGTGGTGGTAGCGGCAACAAAAGTAAAGACAGCAAAAGTAATGTTTTTGGTATTTTGTAGTGATTGTAACAGTAGCAACGGGAAAGTAAATAAGCAAGAACCAGTATATGGAAAACTCGTAGGCACCGGATCAGTGATGGATAATTACGCTGGATGTGGTTCATCATGTAACAGTCATAACATAGGGTGACACGGAACTAGCTCCAATTCATCAATGTAATGTAGGCATGTATTCCATATATAGTCATACGTGCTTATGGAAAAGAACTTGCATGACATCTTTTGCCCTACCCTCCCGTGGCAGCGGGGTCCTATTGGAAACTAAGGGATATTAAGGCCTCCTTTTAATAGAGAACCGGAACAAAGCATTAGCACATAGTGAATACATGAACTCCTCAAACTATGGTCATCACCAGGAGTGGTCCCGATTATTGTCACTTCGGGGTTGCCGGATCATAACACATAGTAGGTGACTATAGACTTGCAAGATAGGATCAAGAACTCACATATATTCATGAAAACATAATAGGTTCAGATCTGAAATCATGGCACTCGGGCCCTAGTGACAAGCATTAAGCATAGCAAAGTCATAGCAACATCAATCTCAGAACATAACAGATACTAGGGATCAAACCCTAACAAAACTAACTCGATTACATGATAAATCTCATCCAACCCATCACCGTCTAGCAAGCCTACGGTGGAATTACTCATGCACGGCGGTGAGCATCATGAAATTGGTGATGGAGGATGGTTCATGATGACGACGGCGACGAATCCCCCTCTCCGGAGCCCCGAACGGACTCCAGATCAGCCCTCCCGAGAGGTTTTAGGGCTTGGCGGCGACTCCGTATCGTAAAACGTGATGATTTCTTCTCTCTGTTTTTTTCTCTCCGAAAGCAAATATAGAGTTGGAGTTGGCGTCGGAGGGCATCCAGGGGCCCACGAGGTAGGGGCACGCCCTAGAGGGGGGGGGCGCCCCCCACCCTCGTGGACAGGGTGTGGGCCCCCTGGTCTTCATCTTTGGCGAGGATTTTTTATTGTTTTTTCTAAGATGTTCCGTGGAGTTTCAGGTCATTCCGAGAATATTTGTTTTCTGCACATAAAACAACACCATGGCAATTCTGCTGAAAACAACGTCAGTCCGGGTTAGTTCCATTCAAATCATACAAGTTAGAGTCCAAAACAAGGGCAAAAGTGTTTGGAAAAGTAGATACGACGGAGACGTATCAACTCCCCCAAGCTTAAACCCTTGCTTGTCCTCAAGCAATTCAGTTGACAAACTGAAAGAAAGAAAAAAACTTTTACAAACTCTGTTTGCTCTTGTTGTTGTAACTATGTCAAGCCAGTATTCAAGTTTTCAGCAGAGATCATGACTAACCACATTTGCAATAATTCACAGGTCTCATAATTACTCATATCAATAGCATAATCAACTAGCAAGCCATAATAATAAATCTCGGATGACAACACTTTCTCAAAACAATCATAATATGATATAACAAGATGGTATCTCGCCAGCCCTTTCTGAGACCGCAAAACATAAATGCAGAGCACCTTTAAAGATCAAGGACTGACTAGACATTGTAATTCATGGTAAAAGAGATCCAATCATAGTCACACCCAATATAAATTAATAGTGATGAATGCAAATGACAGTTGTGCTCTCTAGCTAGTGCTTTTTAATAAGAGGGTGATGACTCAACATAAAAGTAAATGGATAGTCTCTTCGCAGAGGGAAGCAGGGATTTGTAGAGGTGCCAGAGCTCGGTTTTGAAATAGAGATAAATTGTATTTTGAGCGATATACTTTCATTGTCAACGTAACAACTAAGAGATGGCGATATCTTCCATGCTAAGCACATTATAGGCGGTTCCCAAACAGAATGGTAAAGTTTATACTACCCCTCCACCAACAAGCATCAATCCATGACTTGCTCGAAACAACGAGTGTCTCCAACATACATCAGGTCCCAGGGGGAGTTTTGTTTGCAATTAATTTTGATTTAGTTTGCATAAAGCATGTGACTGGGCATCCCGGTGACCATCCATTTTCTCGTGAGTGAGGAGCGGAGTCCACTCCTCTTGAGAATAACCTGCCTAACATGGAAGATAAGGACAACCTTGGTTGATACATGAGCTATTCGAGCATACAAAACATAATGTTTATTTGAAGGTTTAGAGTTTGGCACATGCAAATTTACTTGGAACGGCAGGTAGATACCGCATATAGGAAGGTATAGTGGACTCATCTGGAATAACTTTGGGGTTTAAGGGATTGGATGCACAAGCAGTATTCCCGCTTAGTACAAGTGAAGGCTAGCAAAAGACTGGGAAGCGACCAACTAGAGAGCGACAACAGCCATGTACATGCATTAAAATTAATAAACATTGGATGCATGCATGAGTAGGATATAATCCACCATGAACATAAATATCGTGAAGGCTATGTTGATTTGTTTCAACTACATGCGTGAACATGTGCCAAGTCAAGTCACTTAAATCATTCAAAGGAGGATACCACCCCATCACACCACATCATAATCATCTCAATAGCATGTTGGCACACAAGGTAAACCATTATAACTCATAGCTAATCAAGCATGGCACAAGCAACTACGATCTCTAATTATCATTGCAAACATGTTTATTCATAATAAGCTGAATCAAGAACGAGGGGCTCATCATATTACAAGAACAAAAGAGGTCAAGTTCATACCAGTTTTTCTCATCTCAGTCAGTCCATCATATATCATCATAATTGCCTTTCACTTGCACGACCGAACGGTGTGAATAATAATAAGAGTGTACGTGCATTGGACTAAGCTGGAATCTGCGAGCATTCAATAAATAGGAGAAGACAAGGCAATATGGGCTCTTGGTTAAATCAACAATAATGCATATAAGAGCCACTTCAACAGTTTAATTATGGTCTTCTCCTACTTACCCCCAAAGAAAAGAAAAGAAATAAAACTATTTACACGGGAAAGCTCCCAACAAGCAAAAGAAGAACGGGAAATATTTTTGGGTTTTCTTTTAATTTATTACTACTACAGCAGAAAAATAAACTACTACTAATTTTTTCTGGTTTTTCTTAAGGTTTAACAAACACACAAGAAGAAAAGCAGGAAAAAGAAAATAAACTAGCATGGATATTACAGTGAAAGAGTATGAGCATGAACATCTAGCAATGAGTGTGTGTGAACATAAATGTAATGTCGGTGAGAAATACATACTCCCCCAAGCTTAGGCTTTTGGCCTAAGTTGGTCTATTGCCAGGGATATCCTGGCGGATACCCATAGGTGTAGCTGGGGTCGTACTGCGACGAAGAATAGTTGGGATCATACTGTGATGAAGAAGAAGACTCTGACTGCCACTAGCTGACAGTCATCTCTGGATCCCAAGAATAAACAGATTGTCGTGGAGGCTCATCTTGTGGTTCCTGTTCCGGGGCTGGTGCAAGATTCTTGTAAGCTTGGATGGCAGCCCACGTAACGAGGTAGGGTCCTACAAAATTAAACAAAGAAGGAGCGGGCAACATAATAGTTTCATGATAATGTTTATCAAAGTATAACTTATATTTGAGCTCTCCATTCCTGTCCTTAACAAGAAAATCATGGGCCATCATACTCTTATAGTCTAGATAAGCATTAGGCAGCAATTTTTCTTCTTTCTCACAATGCCTAATAGCTATGTTAAAGTGTGCAGCAAGGCGAGAAGCATAGATGCCTCCAAAGATGGGGCCTTTAGTACGGTTCAGACTCAACCGCCTAGTGATAATTCCGCCCATACTGACAGTGTTGTCGCGGTATAAACCATGGAACAGAATAATAATATCAGGAACACTAAGGTTCCCACAGTTCCCATGACCAATCAAGCAGCGACTAGCAAATAAAGCAAAATAGCGTAACACAGGAAAATGTATGCTAGTGATTCTTGCATCAGAAACCTTCCTGGTTTCTCCCATAGAGATAAGGTTAATAAATGGTTCCAACTCTTTACGAGGTGGTTCCTCTAAGATACCATCAGGAGGTATGTTGCAGACTGCGCAAAATTCAGACAATGGCATTTTCTTCACAACGTCATATAAATGAAACTCTACTGAAGGAGGTGACTCTTTAGGGAAAAAGTAGAAGTTTTGCACAAAAGTATTTGTGAGTAAGAGATACTATGGACGTTGGTCGCAGACGAAGTCAGTGAGGCCAACATTCTTAATCAATGAATAGAAATCCTCATAAATCTCGGCCTCTCTCAAGAAATTATCAAAAGGCCATTCACACGACCGGATCTCCACGGTACGAGGCAAATTATATTTGGGCCTCTGAGCTTCTTCATTTTGTTTATCCTTTGAGCTTCGGCTCGATGAACCCCTCAAAAGTCTCCTCATTATTTTTCTGAAATAATCTGAATTTTTTAGTAACTTCAAACAAAAGTGAACCAACTTCAATAAAACTGATAGCAACTACTCCTACAAGTGCCTAGAGCATATATCAAGCATTAGAATTACTTGGAACCATATAAATTTGACATGCAAGCTCAAGAACATGGTCACCTATGCAGCACAAATTTGCAAAGAATAAGGCACTAGAACAAAAACTAATTGGACCAATGGAGGAGTCACATACCAAGGAACAATCTCCCCAAGCAGTTTTGCGAGAGGTGCTTTGAGCAAGGAGATCGAAAATCACAGCAAAAGTGGCTGGAACTCGTGCTTGCGTTGGTTTTTTGGGTTTGTGTGAGACAGAGGAAGAAGATGGGTGCTGGGATAAATGAAGGAGGGACACCGTGGGCCCACAAGGCAGGGGGCGCGCCCTAGAGGGGGGCGCCCACCACCCTCGTGGCCAAGTGGCAGCTCCTCCCGCAGTAATTTTTGCACAGTAAATCCTCAAATATTCCTGAAAAAATCATATTAAATTGGCATGGCATTCTGAGGATTTTTATTTTCAGGATATTTTTATATTGCACGGATAAGTTAGGAAACAGACAGAAAAATACTATTTTTACTTTATTTCTACTAATTAACAGAAAATATAGAGAGGGTACAGAAGGTTGTGCTTCTAGTTTCATCCATCTCATGCTCATAAAAAAGAATCCACTAACAAGGTTGATCAAGTCTTGTTAACAAACTCATTCCGATAATCATGAAACCGGAGAAATTTCGAATAACACTAAGTTACCTCAACGGGGATATGCACATCCCCTATAATAAGTATATCATATTTCTTTTTGACAGTAGGAAGAGGAAATTCAAAACCTCCAATTATAATCGATGGAATTTTTCCAATGGAGTTGATACTATGAACTTGAGGTTGTTTCCTCGGAAATTGTACCGTATGCTCATTACCATTAACATGAAAAGTGACATTGCCTTTGTTGCAATCAATAACATCCCCTGTAGTATTAAGAAAAGGTCTTCCAAGAATAATAGACATACTATCATCCTCGGGAATATCAAGAATAACAAAGTCCGTTAAAATAGTAACGTTTGCAACCACAACAGGCACATCCTCACAGATACCGACAGGTATAGCAGTTGATTTATCAGCCATTTGCAAAGATATTTCGGTAGATATCAGCTTATTCAAGTCAAGTCTACGATATAAAGAGAGAGGCATAACACTAACATTGGCTCCAAGATCACATAAAGCAGTTTTAATATAATTTCTTTTAATGGAGCAAGGTATAGTAGGTACTCCGGGATCTCCAAGTTTCTTTGGTATTCCACCCTTAAAAGTATAATTAGCAAGCATGGTGGAAATCTCAGATTCCGGTATCTTTCTTTTATTAGTAATGATATCCTTCATATATTTAGCATAAGGATTTGTTTTGAGCACATTAGTTAATCGCATACGCAAAATGATAGGCCTAATCATTTCAGCAAAGCGCTCAAAATCCTCATCATCCTTTTTCTTGGATGGTTTTGGAGGAAAAGGCATGGGTTTCTGAACCCAAGGTTCCCTTTCTTTACCATGTTTCCTAACAACAAAGTCTCTTTTATCATAATGTTGATTCTTTGATTGTGGGTTATCAAGATCAACAGCAGGTTCAATTTCTACATCATTGTCATTACTAGGTTGAGCATAATCATGAACATCATCATTAATATTTTCACTAGGTTCATGTTCATTACCAGATTGTGTTTCAGCATCAAACATAGATATATCATTTGGATTATCAGGTGGTTCAGCAATAGGTTCACTAGAAGTTTGCACAGTTCTATCATTTTTCTTTTTCTTCTTTTTAGAAGAACTAGGAACATCAATATTATTTCTTTGAGAATCTTGCTCAATTCTCTTAGGGTGGCCTTCAGGATACAAAGGTTCCTGAGTCATTCTACCAGTTCTAGTAGCCGCTCTAACATCATAATCATTTTTCTTACTATTCATTTCATCAAGCACTTCTTTTTGAGCCTTAAGTACTTGTTCTACTTGGGTGGTAATCATAGAAGCTTGTTTGCTAACAAGTTTAAGTTCACCTTTAATATTAGCCATATAATCACCCAAGCATCTAATCATATAAGCATTTCCTTTTAATTGTCTACCAAAATAAGCATTGAAGTCGTCTTGCTTAAACATAAAGTTATCAAACTCATCCAAGCACTGACTAGCAATTTTAGTAGGAGGGACTTCAGCTTTATCATATCTATAGAGAGAATTTACCTTTCCTACCTGTGTCGGGATATCGGGATCAGCAGGTTCTTCAATAAATAAATAATTGAGATCATATGTTTCTTCAACAGGCGGTATATTAAGACCATGTATTTCTTCAATAGGAGGTAAATTCTTAACATCTTCAGCTTTAATACCTTTTTCTTTCATAGGTTTCTTTGCCTCTTGCATATCTTCAGGACTGAGGAATAGAACACCTCTCTTCTTCGGAGTTGGTTTAGGAATAGACTTAGTAATTGGAGCAGGAGCTGGCTCAGGAGGTGCCCAATTATTTTCATTTGTCAACATATTATTCAATAGAATTTTAGCTTCATCCGGTGTTCTTTCCATGAAAAGAGAACCAGCACAACTATCCAGGTAATCTCTGGAAGCATCGGTTAGTCCATTATAAAAGATATCAAGTATTTCAGGTTTCTTAAGAGGATGATCAGGCAAAGCATTAAGTAACTTGAGAAGCCTCCCCCAAGCTTGTGGGAGACTCTCTTCTTTAATTTGCACGAAGTTGTATATTTCCCTCAAAGCAGCTTGTTTCTTATGAGCAGGGAAATATTTAGCAGAGAAGTAATAAATCATATCCTGGGGACTACGCACACAACCAGGATCAAGAGAATTAAACCATATCTTAGCATCACCCTTTAATGAGAACGGAAATATTTTGAGTGTATAGAAGTAACGCGATCTCTCATCATTAGTGAACAGGGCAGCTATATCATTTAACTTAGTAAGATGTGCCACAACAGTTTCAGATTCATAGCCACAAAACGGATCAGAGTCAACCAAAGTAATTATATCAGGATCAACAGAGAATTCATAATCCTTATCAGGAACACAAATAGGTGAAGTAGCAAAAGCAGGGTCGGGTTTCATTTTATCTCTAAGTGATTCTTTGTTCCATTTAACTAGTAACCTCTTAAGCTCATATCTATCTTTGCAAGCTAAAATAGCGGCAGAAGATTCCATATCAAAAAGATAGCCCTCAGGGATAACAGGCATATTTTCATCATCCCTATCATCATCAAATTCAGATTCAATAATTTATTTTCTCTAGCCCTAGCAATTTGTTCATCAAGAAATTCACCAAGGGGCACAGTAGTATCAGACATAGAAGCAGTTTCATCATAAGTATCATGCATAGCAGAAGTGGCATCATCAATAACATGCGACATATCGGAACGAATTGCAGAAGGAGGTTTAGGTGTCGCTAGCCTACTCATAACAGAAGGTGAATCAAGTGCAGAGCTAGATGGCAGTTCCTTACCTCCCCTCGTAGTTGAGGGATAAATTGTGGTCTTAGCGTCTTTCAAGTTCTTCATAGTGTCCAACAGATATAAATCCCAAGTGACTCAAAGAATAGAGCTATGCTCCCCGGCAACGGCGCCAGAAATTGGTCTTGATAACCCACAAGTATAGGGGATCGCAACAGCTTTCAAGGGTAGAGTATTCAACCCAAATTTATTGATTCGACACAAGGGGGGCCAAAGAACATTCTCAAGTATTAGCAGCTGAGTTGTCAATTCAACCACACCTGGAAACTTAGTATCGGCAGCAAAGTGTTTAGTAGCAAAGTAATATGATAGTGGTGGTAGCGGCAACAAAAGTAAAGACAGCAAAAGTAATGTTTCTGGTATTTTGTAGTGATTGTAACAGTAGCAGTGGGAAAGTAAATAAGCGAGAACCAGTATATGGAAAACTCGTAGGCACCGGATCAGTGATGGATAATTACGCCGGATGCGGTTCATCATGTAACAGTCATAACATAGGGTGACATAGAACTAGCTCCAATTCATCAATGTAATGTAGGCATGTATTCCGTATATAGTCATACATGCTTATGGAAAAGAACTTGCATGACATCTTTTGCCCTACCCTCCCGTGGCAGCGGGGTCCTATTGGAAACTAAGGGATATCAAGGCCTCCTTTTAATAGAGAATCGGAACAAAGCATTAGCACATAGTGAATACATGAACTCCTCAAACTATGGTCATCACCGGGAGTGGTCCCGATTATTGTCACTTCGGGGTTGCCGGATCATAACACATAGTAGGTGACTATAGACATGCAAGATAGGATCAAGAACTCACATATATTCATTAAAACATAATAGGTCCAGATCTGAAATCATGGCACTCGGGCCCTAGTGACAAGCATTAAGCATAGCAAAGTCATAGCAACATCAATCTCAGAACATAACAGATACTAGGGATCAAACCCTAACAAAACTAACTCGATTACATGATAAATCTCATCCAACCCATCACCGTCCAGCAAGCCTACGATGGAATTACTCACGCACGGCGGTGAGCATCATGAAATTGGTGATGGAGGATGGTTGATGATGACGACGACGACGATGAATCCCCCTCTCCGGAGCCCCGAATGGACTCCAGATCAGCCCTCCCAAGAGGTTTTAGGGCTTGGCGGCGACTCCGTATCGTAAAACGCGATGATTTCTTCTCTCTAGTTTTTTTCTCTTCGAAAGCAAATATAGAGTTGGAGTTGGCGTCGGAGGGCATCCAGGGGGCCCACAAGGTAGGGGGCGCGCCCTAGAGGGGGGGCGCCCCCCACCCTCGTGGACAGGGTGTGGGCCCCCTGGTCTTCATCTTTGGCGAGGATTTTTTTTATTTTTTCTAAGATGTTCCGTGGAGTTTCAGGTCATTCCGAGAATATTTGTTTTCTGCACATAAAACAACATCATGGCAATTCTGCTGAAAACAACGTCAGTACGGGTTAGTTCCATTCAAATGATACAAGTTAGAGTCCAAAACAAGGGCAAAAGTGTTTGGAAAAGTAGATACGACGGAGACGTATCAAGGCCACCATTTATTTTTCATACATGACACTCTTGATTCATTGCATATCCCGGTACACCGTCGGAGGCATTCACATAGTCATATTTTGTTCTAGGTATCGAGTTGTAATTCTTGAGTTGTAAGTAAATAAAAGTGTGATGATCTTCATTATTAGAGCATTGTCCCATGTGAGGGAAGGATGATGGAGACTATGATTCCCCCATAAGTCGGGATGAGATTCCGGACAAAGAAAATAATAATAAAAGAGGCCAAAGAAGCCCAAATAAAAAAAGAGGCCAAAGAAGCCCACCAAAAAATGATGAGAGAAAAAGAGAGAAGGGACAATGTTACTATCCTTTTTCCACACTTGTGCCTCAAAGTAGCACCATGATCTTCATAATAAAGAGTCTTCTATTTTGTCACTTTCATATACTAGTGGGAATTTTTCATTATAGAACTTGGCTTGTATATTCCAATGATAGCCTTCCTCAAAATGCCCTAGGTCTTCGCGAGCAAGCAAGTTGGATGCACACCCACTTAGTTTCTTTTGTTGAGCTTTCATACATTTATAGCTCTAGTGCATTCGTTGCACGACAATCCCTACTCCTTGCATTGACATCAATTGATGGGCATCTCCATAGCCCGTTGATTAGCCGCGTCAGTGTGAGACTTTATCCTTTTTTGTCTTCTCCACACAACCTCCATCATCATATTCTATTCCACCCATAGTGCTATGTCCATGGCTCGCGCTCATATATTGTGTGAAAGTTGAAAAAGGTTGAGAATACTAAAGTATGAAACAATTTCTTGGCTTGTCATCGGGGTTGTGCATGATGAGAGCATTTTGTGTGATGAAAATGAAGCATGGCCAAACTATATGATTTTGTAGGGATGAGCTTTCTTTGGCTATGTTATTTTGAGAAGACATAATTGCTTTGTTAGTATGCTTGAAGTATTATTATTTTTATGTCAATATTAAACTTTTGTCTAGAATCTTCCGGATCTGAACATTCATGCCACAATAAAGAAAATTACATTGAAAATTATGTTAGGTAGCATTCCACATCAAAAATTCTGTTTTTATCATTTACCTACTCGAGGACGAGCAGGAATTAAGCTTGGGGATGTTGATACGTCTCCAAGAAAACCTATAATTTTTTATTGTTCCATGCTATTATATTATCTGTTTTGGATGTTTAATGGGCTTTAATATGCACTTTTATATTATTTTTGGACTAACCTATTAACTGAAGGCCCGGTGGAAATTGCTGTTTTTTTTGCCTATTTTAGTGTTTCGCAGAAAAGGAATATCAAACGGAATCCAAACGGAGCAAAACCTTCGCGAGGATCTTTCTTGGAACAAACTCAATCCAGGAGACTTGGAGTGGAAGTCAGAGAAGCAATGAGGCGGCCACGAGGCAGGAGGGCACGCCCCTCACCCTCGTGGGCCCCTCGTAGCTCCACTGACCTACTTCTTTCGCCTATATATACTCTTATACCCTGAAAACATCTAGGGGAGCCACGAAACCACTTTTCCACCGCCGCAACCTTCTATACCCATGAGATCCCATCTTGGGGCCTTTTCCGGCAATCTGCCGGAGGGGGATTCGATCACGGAGGGCTTCTACATCAACACCCTAGCCTCTCCGATGATGTGTGAGTAGTTTACCACAGACCTTCGGGTCCATAGTTATTAGCTAGATGGCTTCCTCTCTCTCTTTGGTTCTCAATACAAAGTTCTCCTCTATGTTCTTGGAGATCTATTCGATGTAATACTTTTTGCGGTGTGTTTGCCGACATCCGATGAATTGTGGGTTTATGATTAAGATTATCTATGAACAATATTTGGTTCTTCTCTGAATTCTTATATGCATGATTTGATATCTTTGCAAGTCTCTTCGAATTATCGGTTTAGTTTGGCCTACTAGATTGATCTTTCTTGCAATGGGAGAAGTGCTTAGCTTTGGGTTCAATCTTGCGGTGTCCTTTCCCAGTGACAGCAGGGGCAACAAGGCACGTATTGTATTGTTGCCATCGAGAATAAAAAGATGGGGTTTATATCATATTGCTTGAGTTTATCCCTCTACATCATGTCATCTTGCCTAATGTGTCACTATGTTCTTATGAACTTAATACTCTAGATGCATGCTGGATAGCGGTCGATGTGTGGAGTAATAGTAGTAGATGCAGAATCATTTCGGTCTACTTGACACGGACGTGATGCCTATGTTCATGATTATGCCTAGATATTCTCATAACTATGCGCTTTTCTATCAATTTCTCGGCAGTAATTTGTTCACCCACCGTAATATATGCTATCATGAGAGAATCCACTAGTGAAACCTATGGCCCCCGGGTCTATTTTTACATCATATTAGTTTCCCGTCAGCTTGCCAATTTCTGTCACCGTTTTTTTTGCAATCTTTAGTTTCAAACCAAAAATATTTATCTTATTATATTTATCAGATCTCATTTTTGCAAGTGGCCTTGAAGGGATTTACAACCCCTTTATCGCGTTGGTAGCAAGGTTCTTGATTGTTTTGTGCGGGTACTAGGCGATTTGCGTGTAGTCTCCTACTGGATTGATACTGTGGTTCTCAAAAGCTGAGGGAAATACTTACGCTACTTTGCTACATCACCCTTTCCTCTTCAACGGAAAACCAACGCATGCTCAAGAGGTAGCAATGTCTGGCGGAGTGGTGGTGTTGCTGCTGTCCTCGCCGGTTGTCGCGTAGATCAGCGCCACATGAGTGATGGCACCTGTGTTGCACAGTTGCTGGAGTTGAAGAGCGTTGATGACAAGCATGTTGAAGAGGTCGCCTCGTGCCCGCGGAGACGGACTGGCCCCATGGACGATGGAATCTCGATGAGCTTCGCGCACCAGTCGACGGTCATGGGACTATGCTCCTCGAGCCAGTCCATGCCCAGAATTGCGTCGTAGGTTCCGAGGGCCAGCACTTTCATGTCTATTGTGAACTGGTGGCCTTGGGAGCACCATTGGCGCTGCGGCACACTGGCAGAGCAGGTGAGTGCTCCCCCGTTTGCCACGCGCACCTGGTACGCGCGTGGAAGTGGTTGGACGCCCTGGATGGCCGCGGCCAGTCGCTCGTTGATGAAGAACGTGGTGCTGCCGGAGTCCACAAGCATCAAAACTTCACGCCCTTGAATCCACACACGAAGCTGGGACGCCTTGTTAGATATGCCCCCGTCAGGGCAGGTTTGGAGATGGCCATGACCACTCGGTCTTGGGCAGCTTCTGGTTGAGTTGGTTCTATTGTCGAGTCGATGCCGAAGAGCTCCAGGAGTTCCTCGACGACGTGGAGCTAGACTGACGTGGGGCAGACGTGGTCGGGTCCCCAACGCTCGCCGCATTTGAAACAAAGGCCACACGCTCTTCGGTAGTCGCGCAGAGCCTTGAGCTTGGAGGTGTCGGCTCGCGCGCGCCGGTGGGGAAGGTAGCGGTAGCAGTACACTGAGCCGCGACGACTCGTCGGGAGGACGCGTTGGTGTGGGGTGGTGCGCAGCGTTGTCGGCCACCTCCTCCTGGAGCAGCGCCAGAGCGCACGCCGTTTCCAGGTCTGGCGGCCGCTGGACCATGACCACCGCACGGATATCCACCCGCAATCCTTCCACAAAGCGTGTGAGAAAATAAAATGGGTGAATCGAGTCTGAATAAGAACTTAAATGATTAATGATCAACTCAAAACACTCAATAAAATCAGCCACTGTAGATGTTTGTTTAATAGTGTAAAATTGACGGATGAGAAGCTGATGGCGATCACGACCGAATCGTGTAGTTAACAGTGCAGAAAAGGATTCCCAATCGAAGCTATTGAGCTTCTTTTGGACAGACTGTAACCAAATGGGCGCAGCCCCTGAGAAATTGAGGGCGGCCATGGGAACCCAGAAAGTTTTGTGAATGCCGAACATGGAAAAAAACTGCTCGCACATCGTCTTCCACATGTTCGGGTTCTCGCTCGAGAACTGAGAAAACGAAATGGAAGGATGGGCTTGTCCCAAACCAGCAAGCATCTAACTAGCATGCGCAAAAGGAGAAGACAATAGTTCGATCTGACTGTTGGCCGGGAGTGGCGGTGGCGTCTGGAACGACACCGTCGGCCTCCCCCGTTGCAAGTTGAAGTCGCCGTGGTCCTTAGACCCTTGAGGATCGTCCTCATCGCCTCCCGCCAGGCCCAGGTTGTTGTTGGGCATCGCGGGCAGTGGCGCCGTGGTGCGTAGCGGCGGCACGCCCTCACTGGTGTCGGTGGTGGGGTTCGGGCGCGCCTGCTGCAGAGTGGTGACCGCGTCGCTCAGATCAGAGACGCGTTGCTCCAGATCCGGTCGCCAGGTGAAGTCATCGTCGAGGCGGGTGGTGACCGCGGTGTTGGCCTCCATCATCGCCGTGAGCTTGTCGAGGTAGGCTTTTGCAGCTGGATCCATGGTTTCGATGATGTGGCAACCGTGGCGAATCCCTCGAGTCTCAATGAGATGAGCCAGATCGGGCGAAGTTGAGTGTGGTGTTTGGCGTCTGATACTAGATGTTAGGGACAAGCAAGGGAGGAATCGATCTAATCTTTCTCTTGGGTGGCAATAGTCTGGTACAAGCTTGATTACAAGAATGGATCGATCCAGGAGGAACTAGCGTTCGTGCCGCCGTCAGGTTCGTGATCCACTGGATGCCGAAGAGGGGAGGGGGTTGGTGCCTTAAGTAGTGGACGTAGTCGGGCCAGGCTGGTTGTGCCACTCTGGGCCGAAGAAACGCTGGTTGCTGCGTCGGGTGCAATTGGGCCGCGCCCGTGTTTTGTTGGCAGGTGGGGTCGTGTCGTCAGGGGCGTTAATACCTGTTTCCTCGTTGTGGCGGGTCAAAGAACAGTTGCAACAATCATGTCGTTTTTTGCTGCAACGATTTATTCGGTAGAGCCTCACGTGCAGATCCGACGATCCACACTAACCGCATCGGACGGCTGGGGCTCGACCGGCGCTGGCGCAGATCGCTGCCCTAAATAATTAGGATAAAATAAATGCGAGCATATCTGTGAACGGACAACGGCCAGCCGAAAAGATCTGTACGACACTCCGATAGGGAGGCTACTAGCCTCCTAGGCTGGTTGATCGTGTCGTTGTTCGTCCTCGTTGCATGTTGCATCCTTCACTTTACTTTTGCACTCCCACCCCTCCATGCCCTCGAAATTGGCGCCACCTCCCTCCCGTGCTCGCCCCTCGCCTGGGCTCTCGACCCATCCCTGCTCGAACCCTAACCTCAGATGGCGCTTCCCGCGTGAGAGGACGCTGCCGCGGCAGCAGCGTTGAGGGGGGCTTCGTCGTAGTCAGCGCGACAGATGTATAAGCAGGGGGCGGCCGGAGGTGCGGGGCCGGACCGGAAGCGCATCAGCGACGCGCTCGATAAGCACCTGGAGAAGGCGGCCGCGTCGCCCTCCACGTCGAGAGGCTCGGCGGGTGCCCGAGGCAACCACAACCGCGTCGTAGTGCCGTCCTCCATCCCCAAGGGCCGCTGCTCCGAAGGTGACGCGATCTCCCCTCTCCCAACACATGAAGTTCCGTGGTCTGATAATCCGTCGTGTTGCGAGGCGTTCGTGGGGTCTGGAGTTACGTTCCTGGGCTGCGAAGGGCAGCATGCGTTCTACTAGGATAAAATTTGGCTATGGATTGGGGTTCCATCTTCATTTGCCTGCTGACGTGCCATTGCTTTGCGGATTTGAGCGCCTGTGGCAGATATTTTGTTGTTGTTGTTGTTTACGTTGAATGTTAGTGGCAAGTGTGTTGGTGTGCTTTTGGAATGGACCACCGGCATCTGGCTTTTTGGTACCTGTGAAGGTGTTAGAGATTTGTTATATATTTTGGAATGTTAGGATAAGCTTCCAAGATGTTTTTTTTAACATGTCGGGTGGGTTTGGGGGGATCCCCACCTGAATATTGATCTCTATTCAATGAAATGGAGCTGGTTTATACGGGAAACCTGTTCAAAAACCTTGATCCAGCTTATGTGGAAAACCGGATCGAAAACCAAACCGAGTGGCAAGTACATCCTGCCAAGGCAAGAAACAGAAAAACTCAAAAGAATCCAATTACCATTTACAACAGAACGCAAGGGTCAACTACCTAAGCATGTAGGAGGTAGGGTGATGCAGCAGTGGTTGGGTGATGGCCGAGTGGAGCAGACGTCCACCACCGACCGAACCAGGATGGCGAGGGCCAACGCGAGGGTGGCCTTCGCAGCCCTCCAATCGTGTGAGCAGGCGCCAGGTGGCTTGGCATCGGCAGGCACGTTGGGCGATGACAGATCTAGCGACGATGCCGGTGGCACATGCCTCGCCTGCAACAGGGGAGCGCGCAAGCAGGGACTGTCGTGTGGCATGGATCGGAGGGAGGGCTGGCGCACCGGGCGGCGCCGACGTTAGGCAGGGGAGAGGACGTGAGGCGCAGGAGGGAGAAGTGGAGCGTCGTGCGGCAACAGACGCGCCGTGGTTCCATCGCGAGGATGTGATACGGGTCGGCTTGGGGGCATGACCCCTAGATCCTGCGACAGGCCGAGTGAGGCAGTCAGCTGTCGTGATGAGAGGCGGAGCCCCAGGACGAGGCAGCCAAGCCATCGGCGGTCCGAGCAGAACAAGCATGGGGGCGCGAGGAGGCAGAAGTCAAGCGTCACACAGGAGCGCAAGGTGGCTGTAGTCGAGCACCGCACGGGGCTGCGATATGGAGGAGAGAACGCGCTGCAGTCTCCGGCGAGGAAGCAGCACCTCTGCCCGGACCAGAGAAGAAGAGGCGGGCGGAGGTTTGGTTCGGGGGGGGGGGGGGGGGGAGGTGGGAGTCTAGCAGCGCGTCCGAAGGATGGTACGGACGAGGGGAGGAAGTGGTGGTGGCGGGGTGGGGGCTCCGGAGTCGCGAGCTCCATCGGACCGTCCTTCCGAGATGCTTTTTGGATGTGTTATTTGCATCTACCACCAAAAAAGTGTTACCTGCAGATTGAGAAGGTTGGTTTGCTGTTGTATACGCATATTGAATTTTCAGTTTTGCTAAGATTCTCTGAAGGTGATCGTGGGTTGTGTAGCTGCGTTTAGTGATGTTGTTACCTCATCATCTCTTTGGGTGTTTTGAGATGTTGGTATATGAGCTCACGGAGCATATGTTTACTCGTTTTATTTTAACTACTATCTGCAATACTTTGATTCTATTTGCAAATACTACCTCTGTAAACTAATGTAAGACGCTCAAAATGTGCATGCTTTGCGCAATTCTAGATTATCGCAGTGTCAAATCACCTTTTTTTAATGTTAGCAAAGTAACCTACCGAATTTAATCTCTCCCAACAAGAAGAAAAATAAAATAGATCCTCAAGTTTGAGACTTGTCTTGTTACATCAGAAGTCTTTTCGACTCTGAGTTGCTTGTGTAGAGCAATGTGTGCCACCACCAAGTCCCAAACTAAATGCCCCATAGGCCATTGGATTAGGGAAACTGGTAGGAGCTAGGACCCTACCAGGTCTAGGGCGTAGGTTGTAGGGGAAGGAGGGTGCTTGGCGTGACGAAGCTCGCGGCCGGCGGCGGCTAGGCGCCGTCGTGCGCGAGGGAGGAGGCGGCGGCGCAAGGAGCAGGAGGCGGTTAGGGTTAGGTTCCGGCTCCTCTGGGAGCCGGGCAATAGATTTATTCTTATTGCTTGATTGTCATAGAGTCTTACAACTAGTATATATAACCATGATGGAAAATAAAATAGATAACTTGTGGGCTAAGCCCCTAACTAAACCTGCCCAGCATAAGTCTGCCCAGTGGTCACCGGAGCGGCCGGGGGTGGCCGGCCCGGCACGGGGGACTGGCTGGCGGCCTGGCGGCCTCCTCAAGCAGGGCTCGCCAGCTGCATGGCCTGGGCGCGGCACTCGAAGGCGCGGGCGTAATACATGGCCGTCTGGAGATCCTGGGGTCCCCGAAGCTCCACGTCCACGCGGATGTGATCCGGAAGTCCACCGACGAAGAGGTCGGCCCGCTGCTGCACCGTCACGCCCGACGCGTGGCAAGCCAGGGCCTGGAAATGGTCGGCGAAGTCCTGAACAGTGTAGGTGAAGGGAAGGCGGCCGAGCTCCGCCAAGCGACTCCCGCGGATCGGTGGCCCAAAGCGAAGGAGGCAGAGCTCGCGGAAGCGCTCCCAAGGAGGCATGCTGCCCTCGTCCTGCTCGAGGGCGTAGTACCAGGTCTGTGCCGCGCCGCGGAGGTGGTAGGAGGCGAGCCAGGTACGCTCCGAGGCGAGGGTGCGCTGCCAGCGAAAGAACTGCTCGCACTGGTTGAGCCAGTTGAGGGGGTCCTCCGTGCCGTCATAGGTGGCGAAGTCCAGTTTGGCAAACCGCGGCGGTGTCTGAGTCGGAGCATCGTGGCCGACTGGCTCCAAGGTGCGAAGCAGCGAGGATTGGCGCGCCCGGTCAGCATGGCCGTGGCCCGTGGAGTGCCCCGCCGAACCGGAGGGATCGCCGAACTGCAGAGTGGGCGCCGACGGTTCTCCAGCCGATGTGTAGACGGGTGGCGGCGATGATCGGCCAGCCAGGCCGGTATTGGGGACGGCGACGGCGGGAAGCGCACATGCTGGATCGGGATGCCTGCCTGCGTGGGTGACCCGGGTCCCGTGCTGGGCGGTGGCGGGGCCGGCAGCTACGGCTGCGGCGGCACGAACCCGGGTGGCGTGGGAGGCGCAGCGAGGGCCGGGGCCGGCCATTGTGGCCATTGCGGTGCGTCAGCGGGCGGCGGTGGGGCCGGCAGCTGCCCCGGACCCGGAAGGCGTCGGGGGCGCGGCGATCGCCGGGGCCGGCCACTGCGACCAGTGGGGGGCGACGGTGGGCGGCGGCTGACCGGGCCAGTGGTGGTGTAGAGGCCCGATCGGTGCCGTGGTGGCCGCGTACCAGGGCAGGGCGGCTGGCCCGGTCGCGGCGGCCAGCAGCAAGGGCGGCGGCTGCCCATAAGGCCTGGCCAGGTAGAGGCGGATGCCCTGGACGGCGGTGACGAGGTCGTTAAGCACCCCGGTGATCTCCGCCGGGGAGTAGACGGCAGCAGGCGGCGCGGTGAGGGGCGGCGACTGGCCGGTGGGGAGGTCGGCAGCGGCGGTGGGAAGCGCCAGCGGCGCGGTGGAGAGGGCGGCGGTGGTGGACAGGAGCGAGGTGTGCAGCGGCGGGGTGGGTGGTGGAGCAGACATGATCGGACCTAAGCTACCTGATACCAAATTGGTAGGAGCTAGGACCCTACCAGGTCTAGGGCATAGGTTGTATTGGAAGGAGGGTGCTGGGCGTGACGAAGCTCGCGACCGCCGGCGGCTAGGCCCCGTCGTGCGCGAGGGAGGAGGCGGCGACGCAAGGAGCAGGAGGCGGCTAGGGTTAGGGTCCGGCTCCTCTAGGAGCCGGGCAATAGATTTATTCTTATTGCTTGATTGTCATAGAGTCTTACAACTAGTATATATAACTACGATGGAAAATAAAATAGATGACTTGCGGGCTAAGCCCCTAACTAAACCTGCCCAGTGGGCCTCCTACGGGCATAAGTCTGCCCGGTCATAACAAAAACCTTATCATTAGGCTTCATTAGTTTCTATGTTAGATGCTTTTCTCATTTGCTTGTTTTCTGCATGAATCATACAAATTGGGTGCAGAAATACATAAGTTTTCAATCATTATACTTAAATTGCTCCAATAGCCATCTTAGACGGAATGCACCCTCATGGCTCGACTATAAATACTTATCAGTATATCAGTGGCTTAAGGTGTAAAAACATCTGGGAAAATTAAATTTGTTTCTGGAAACAGCCTCTTGCAGAAATATAGGGAAAGGCTGCGTACTATAGACCCAAAGCGGCCGGACCTTTGCCTGGACCCTGCTCAAGCGGGAGCTGCGTGCACCGGGCTGCCCTTTTTTTATACTGCTCTGCTTTGAAGAAGCTATTGCTCTATCTTTAAGTTTGATTCCACTCACAAATTCTTGGGTTAGTATATTGTTTCCTTAGACATATCTTTACTCCTTTATAGTGCACGAGTAGGTTTTGGTATTAGCCGTCAGATATGCTACATCGGACGGTTGGTAAGTGGCAAATCTGTGAGCTGCTGCCTGCTAGTCGCAGATTAAAGTCCATTCAATGGTTCAAGTCGCCTGGATTCGCAGCTACAGTATACCTCATCCAATTGTCCTGCCGTCCAACCTGATGAGGCAATGACAAACGGGGCAACGGGTAGCTACTGTGAACAAGTCACATCAGTATGTTTTAAGCTCTTTTTCTAGACAACTCATGTGGACACCAGATAAGATAGGAAGAATAGAAAGATGAAGATTCACGAGAGAGTTCTAGAAAGATGAGATAATGTGGTCTGGATAAAGATAATGCGGTATAGTTACCAAAACATTGTTTTTTTAATCGTGCTATATTACTTAGTAAGATGCTCCTAATAATCATGGAACTTAAACCAACCCGTTGCACTTTTCTCTTACAAAATTCATAAGAATAGTTTTCTCTACGTGCTTTGCACGTACCATGTCCTAGTAATGCTATAGCCTAGAAGTCAAGAGCATAATGCAAAATTGTTGGCTTAATGCTTATATCTGTCTTTGGAACTGTACTTAGAGGTATGATGCAGAGCATATCTACCTGTCTCCTAATTGCTATGGTGTATTCCAGGTCTGTTGAGTTATTCCAGTTCTGCTTTCAGTAGCACTTTATATTGTTAGTTAGCTATAGTTGTTGCTAGCTATGTTTTTATAGTTGCTCCAATGTATATATTTTCTGCATGCATGTTGTATTTGCGTCATCTATGTTAGCTTAGGAGATATGCTGCTGTTTTTCTATTTTTTTTCTAGTAGCCTAGTTTGTACAGGTTTTCCCCCCCCCCTTTGCCTGGTTTTTGTTTCTGGTCGGTCCGCCTTTGGTGGGGTCTACTGCTGCGCCGCCTTTGTCATTTTCTTCTAATAAATAATGACCTGCATTTAGGTGTGTGTTTGAGAGAGAATCAGTTTGTAAACAAGTGCATTGATGCTTCCATGCTCTTCACGTTGCAGGGGAGTCTGAATCTGACAGTGAAGCATCAGATGTTAGTGGCTCTGATGGAGAAGACACCTCATGGATTTCATGGTATTGCAACCTAAGAGGGAATGAGTTCTTCTGTGAAGTCGATGATGATTACATTCAAGATGACTTCAATCTTTGTGGGCTTAGCAGTCAAGTTCCATATTATGATTATGCTCTTGATCTCATTTTAGATATCGAGTCTTCTCATGGTAATTGTTCTCAATATTTACTCATTTAAATGAAACCACCCGACGGGTGTATGTTAACAAGAAATGTTAGATGCATTTCTGCACTTGATCTGATGCAAATGTGTTGTCCCTGTACAATTATTTGACTCATTTAACGTCACTAGTTTGGATGCTCAAAGCCTTTATTAGTAGTGATGTTAACACTTACTGGTTGCTTGGGCTCTGTTTCTAAGTACTCCCTCTGTCCCGAATTAGCTGTCTTAGATTTCTCTAGATACGTGTTAGATTTGTATTAGATATGTGTTAGATTTATCTAGACAAATCTAAGACAAGTAATTTGGGACGGAGGTAATACATTTTTGGTGTTACAGATTTTTTTAGTTTCTCAATGCCCTTGGATTTGTTTCTTTACTAGTTAAACGCTGAAGTAAAAGGTGCCATATCAATTGCTGTAAGCATAAATGGAAGGTTTTATCTGCCACACTAAATAACATCAATCCTTTGCATGGGCTTTGGTTGGTTGATTTCGTGCAATATATGGCTCTCACTTGTCCATGGCATGGTATTGTGCATGTTTCCTTTTACATTGCCTACGGCTATTGCTGATGTTCTTGATTATTTGAATATGTAGGTGATATTTTCACAGAAGAACAAAATGAGCTAGTGGAATCAGCTGCTGAGATGTTGTATGGGCTAATTCATGCGCGATACATTCTGACCAGTAAAGGGTTGGCTGCTATGGTAACTGTTATGCTAACCTTGCTTTGCTAGTACTTGCCCATATTTGTTTCCGAAAGGCTGAAATTTGCTCATGTCGGTGAAGTTTAATTTGTAGTAAGTGGTAACTTTTATTCCTTATTTTTGGCAGCTGGAGAAATACAAGAACTATGACTTTGGACGATGTCCACGGGTTTATTGCTGTGGCCAACCATGTCTACCAGTTGGACAATCGGATATTCACCGATCTAGTACAGTGAAGATATACTGTCCTAAGTGCGAAGACATCTACTATCCACGGTCTAAATACCAAGGCAGTATCCTAACCACTCTCTTTTTATACTGTCTCAAATTGGTGTGTTTTTCTCCTGGGGAAAAAAGAGTGTCATCTACAAAGAAATATTTACATATCTGCATCACTGGGATATCATAGTTGAAGAAAATTGCTATTTTGTTGTTATATTCTGCTGTTTTCTTGACCATGTCCAGATATTGATGGAGCCTACTTTGGGACAACATTTCCTCACCTGTTTCTGATGACGTACGATCACCTCAAGCCCCAGAAGCCCTCGCAGCGCTATGTTCCTCGCGTATTTGGCTTCAAGCTCCACAACCACAAGCCATGATGCGGAGGTGAAGGAAAAGATAAGAGGCCCCGGAAGACTACTGTAAGAGTGCAATCGCCAGATCATGCTGCCCACCCATATTGTGTGCCCTGTCTGGTCTATTTAACATTGAAATATTGGTATAAAAGAAGACATGAGACGATGTTGTAACCTAATTCCAGCTCTACTGGCTAGTAAATCTGGACCTCTGTTTCCAAAACCAGCAGCTATCGAGAAATCAAAGTTATGGTCGACAATATCATGCCAGTTATCGTTTAGATATTTCTTCCGCAAATCTGATTGCCATGTTACGCCAACTTGGAAGAAATGGATTATAGAAAATTAAATCAGCTAGGCAACTCTTTGTTTATTTAATTAAAAAACTATTCATTCACTTTATGACTCGACAAAATTTGATGTCATATGAATTGTGGGACCCTCTAGAAGCTCCTTTAAATATAAGAAGAAAATCTAGCCAACCTAGCAAGCTTGTGCGTAACCTTATTAGCTTTTCTATTACAATGTTGAAACCTGAAGGTAGAAAAATCACACGTTAAAAAATAGCAATCATCAAAAATTGCCGGTGCTGCTCCTGCTGACCGTCCATTATTATTCATCGTTTCAATAACATTCAAATTATCAGAATTAATAACAAGGCGATTGCAACCCGCACGTTGTACTAGTGAAAGACCGAATCTGAGAGCCCAAACTTCCGTTGTTAGAGCATCGACGCAATGATCAATTTTCCAAGTACCCCTGCAACAAAATTCCCTTTGTCGTTCCCCAGGACAGTCCCAGCCGTACCTTTAAGAAGATCATGATCAAAAAAAGCATCAACATTAAATTTTACAAAAAACACTGGGGGACGAATCCAACCCCCTCTTTTTATAGAAGCCCTTGGATTGGAAGCAACAACATAATTAGCCGTAAGAGCTTGTATCTCCATTGAAATCTGTTTTGCATCTTGAATTCTTTTTTTGTGCACTAATTTACGTCTTTCCCACCATAAATACCAAGACGTAATGACAATCAAATATTCTGGGACCCCATAATAGATAAATCTTGGTCAGGCATGTGCAACAAAAAACCGAGGACCGCCTTTCCAGCACGATCAACTTCACAAGCTTGAGCAATGATCTCGTCTAAGCCAAGCCTTCTTCAGACCACTTTTGCCATCTGGCACTGAAACAACAGATGCTTTGTGTCTTCTAAACCAGAAGCACAAAAAGGGCATAAAGGTGAAATTTTCATGTGTCTATTAGCAAGCGTAACACGACATGAAAGAGTACCATGCAACGTCCGCCAAATAAAAAATTTCACTTTCGCTGGACAAGATAACTTCCAAATCTTACACCAAATTGGATTAAAGTTTATTCAACCCATTCCATTAGTACGATGAAGTTTCCTTCCATGTTAATAATCCCACTCAAAAAAATATGCAGATCGAACAGAAAAAAGCCCACTCTTAGTAGGACTCCAGGCAACAAAATTTGGCATATCAAACTGAGGCAGAGGGATAGCAAGGATCCACTGTGAATCAACGGGCCACAAGGTCTGTCTGATGAGATTCTCATCCCACCTGTTTGAAGAGGAGTCAATAAAATCCGACACTTTTGATAACAAATATTGCTCCTTTGGAGTGATGACTTTTCTGTTAGCACAGTTAGGGATCCAAGCATCTTCCCAAATGTCAATTTTCTGACCATTTTCAACTCGCCAAATATAGCCATGTTTTAAGGTATTAACCCCCGCCATAATACTTTGCCATGTAAAGGATGATCCCTTTTTTAACTTTGCATTCAATAAATCTCCATCAGGTAAATACTTAGCTCGCAAAATGATGGCACACAAAGAATCTAGGTTCTTAAGGAGACGCCAAGCTTGTTTAGCCAACATCGCCAAATTAAAACAACTAGCCGAATGCCCGTGCGTTGCCACGGAACAACAAATTTAGGCAATGCTATATCCGAGTGGAGGCTAGTATGCCTCACGGCTCCACAATACAAATCGTATGCATCACTATAGGATAGCTTACACTCTCTTATAATCTTAGAAGAGCATTTTCTCTCCCTCGTCTACCGCTATCCATAATGAATGAATTAGTGAACTGAATGACAATGATATTGCTTTGTAATATTTTACTAAATCCAGGATTATTTGCCTCTGAAAGGATATAATTTTGAATAATATTTGAGCAGACACATTATCTCGGAGACAAGATAAAAATCATATGTAAATTCAACATTTAGGATTTTTTAAGAGATGATAACACATAGTATTAAAAGAGCACCGAATAACGCACCAATTTTGATAAAATGACAGGCATATACTCATCTGTAGTAGTATCGCTTCCATCAGTATGAAACAATTTTAGGCTAATAAAAGAATATGTAAGGTACATAAGTGCTTGTATAGCAAAATAGAACAAACCTTTTTTGTTTGTAGAACATGACAAGTACATCTTTTTATGTTTCAGAAGAAAGCACTGTACCACCAATATTTATCAGAATTTCCTCATATTTTATATCACAAAAACACAGTCAACAATGGTAGCACATTAACACACAAATCCCGTGCATCCTAAAGCGAGCACAACGTTTGTCATAGTAGAAGAACATCTCAAAGAGAGTTTACGAAGGATGGTAAAAAATCAAATAAATAATCAAAGATTGCTATATAGGTAAATGACAAATACCAGTGACACAGATGAATACATTGCCCATAAAGAGAAACCCAGGAAGAGAAAATATACCCCACAAAATCAGTAGAGTAGAATGGCCTCACTACGGGCTCAGGTTAACCTATCTGGAAGCTGTGAGGCTGGCATGATCACCACACAGGCTCATGTTTTATGCAATTTTGTATTCTCTTGGTGAACAGTATGTACGACAATGAACTACTTTGAAAAAAATATAATTATGACAGTAATATCTTGAGCACCATAAGTGAAGGCACATGTAATTTGGATTTTTCATGGGCCACAAAATACGACATGGGATTCACGTACAGATAAATGTGTTACCTAAAGAAAATGTTTGACCACAAATGTATATGTCATGTGAATTTAAAGTTACTTACAACTCCAATTAATAGTGCATATGTAATGTCAAATTAAAGTTGCATACAACTGCAATTCATAGTGGTTTTCACCTCAATTTAAATATGTATCTGATTTTTTACGAACAAGACTTAGAGGTTGACCCTATCTAGCTAAGCTGTGGGTCAGTGTTTAACATGGAAAAAACAAAACCACATCCTATTCTCTCATTGTCATGACAATGATAGGAAGAAAAAACAGACATTCATAAACAAACAAAAAGATGGGACTTTTCATTGCTTCCTAGCCCTCTTGTTCATTGAGACGATAGAAGGATATAATGATCGACGATGCTTAAAGAGAAATAAAGTTGACTGCATTATCAACAAATGACAGGGCAAACTGGAAACAGCGATCAAGATTAGCAAGCAACTACATTAGTGAAGTGAGTGATCACACTTGATAGTTGATGGTGCAGAAGTACTCGAAAAGTAAAAGAAACATATGCGTATAATGGAACAGAGATTCTGCAAGGAATTTTTATACATAATATTCAGTCCTAATTCTCATATTAACAAGTGTATTGAGTTCCTGTTTCCTGAATTGTGTCTGTTTGGCAAGATACACGCAAAAATATTTTGTACGGAATTGTGTGATCAAAAGAGGGGGGAATGAGGGGCAATAGAAAGTACTGATTTTATATTAGATGGATCAAAGAACAGCTGCTGAATACCCGTGCGTACACCTTACAATTCAAAGTTTCAAATATTGTAGTAATAAGTAATTAAGAACAAGTTCATATATACACAGAAGTGGAAGGCTTCTGAATTCAGAAAGGGAGAAAAGACCTCACTCATATGATTCCATGGGTGAGCAGCCGCCGCTGTGTCCGCTGACAAGATGATGACAATCATACTTTGGGGCGTTGTGTAGAGTTTGGGCTAATCTCTGTGGTTGTGCATCGCCACTGTTCCTTTCCTCGCATCTCAAATGACAGCTAATAATAAGAAGAAACAACAATCTTGATACACTACAAAAGGACCAATCACATATGGAAATCACCAAGAACCATATCACAAAACTGGAGGCAAGAGGACACTTCTCAAACATCTCTCCATCTCCAACCCGTGACTGCTATAGGAACGAGTAGTGTTCATTAGCAATCCTCATAGTGATTGGCCCATGCTCTCACGTCTGGGTTGGTCGATGTCGAACTCAGCCGTGACGAAGTGGCCGCCACCGCGGCATCTGCATTGAAGGCCGTCGTCCTTGTAGCGCTGATCGACTGTTGCGCGCGCCACCGTTACCACGCACCGCCGATGCCCTTGCAGCGTCGTCCTGTGAGACCACGCGCTGGGCCGTCCTCGAGGTGCCCACCGGCAAGGAGCGAAGGACATGGACGATATAGTCACCGGACAAGGACAAGGGCGCTCCTCCGATCGTGACATGGACATGGGTGGGATCAGGCTGATCCCTAGATCGGACTGGGAATAAGATGGGGAGAGGCAGGAGCGGGAGAGTGAATGTGCCGGGGTGGTTCAGGTTGGGGAAAGAGATCTGTAGATTGAGGATTTGAGGTCGTGGGAGAAGTTGAGGACGTGCAGGTTTTCCTCTTCTAGTTTCTCGCTGCTTTGGAACGTGGATTTTCTCGGTAGACTTTTTTATGCGTGGGAATCCTACGGGAGCGGGAGGACGTGGTTGCACCTATCGATAGGACGAGGAGGTGGAACCATCGAGGAGGTCGAACCATCACGACGTTCGATCCTCCTTTAATAGTAGAGATGAATGTCATGAAAGCCCATTCCGCCTTGGCTTTTTGGGACACAATTTCCGCCACGCCATCCAATGCATCCTTCTCTAGTTGTCGTCATCACCCCACCAAAAATGCGACATCTCGTCAGTTATTCCTTTACAATTTTTTTTAGGAATTTTAAAGACCGACATAGTATAAGTTGGGATAGCTTGAACAACAGACTTGAGAAGAACTTTCTTGCCTCCAGTGGATAAGAGCTTTTCTTTCCATCCGCTAATTCTCATAACAATGCGATCAATCAGGTATTGGAAACAATCCGTATTATCTAACCCCACATGCGCAGGCATGCCCAGATACTTATCATTGAGAGCTTCGATCATGATATTCAAAATTGAGCAAATTTGTTCTCTAATGTCCCACTCGTATTTGGGCTAAAAAATATGCTAGATTTTTCAACGCTCAACATTTGTCTAGACGCAACACAATATAAGTCCAAAATTGATTTAAGTGTCTCTGCATTTTGTTGATTAGCTTTCATGAGGATCAATGAGTCATCCGCAAAAAGGAGATTTGTGATAGTAGGGGCCTCTCTGCAAACCTTGACTCCTGAAATATTTCTAATCTCCTCCGCATGCGCCAAGAGAACAGTAAGGCCCTTCGTGCATAATAAGAAAAGGTATATGTCAGCTATCACGATAGCTCCAATTCCCCTGCCGAAAAACCTAGGGTTTTTTTATCTCCTCCGACAGTTGTTACCCGCCGAGAGTCTCGCTAGCTGATTTTCTCCTGTGATCTTCCTCCACCCCATCGCGTGTCTCCCTCCTTTGCTTCTTGTGAGTGGCCCGGGGTCTCGAATCATGGTGGATGAAGAGGAGGAAGCATGATGCAATCTGGAAATAAGGATGTCGAGGACTTCAGAAAGATTGGATTTTGCATTTCATTGAGATTTGCGTTTTTTTTAGACAATCATTGAGATTTGCGTGAAACAGAAGGTCACCAAAATATATGTACGCAATTACCAGGCGCCCGGCCCGGCCGGGTCCAGCCCAAACAGCCCAACCCAAACGCAACAACGCCTTCAATGTCGCCACTCCTCTTAGCGTCGCCTTCTCCAAATCGCCGAAACCCCAATTCATTCAGCACCCACCCATCTGCAGGTCGCACGCATCCATCCCGTACCTGTCCGACGAGGGAGGAGAAAAAAATGCTGCGCCACGCCGCCCGCCGCCTCGCCTCCCGCGCCGCCGCTGCCGGCAGCGGCTCCATGAGCCGCAGGGCCCTCGCGACGGCGCAGGCGCCCGCGGAGGCGGGCGAGGACCCCGCCTTCCTGGAGGCGTGGAAGAAGGTGACAACAATCATCGAGCCCCCCCAGACGCCCATGTCGGCCATGAAGCCCCGCCCGCCCACGCCGGCCTCCATCCCCTCCAAGCTCACCGTCAACTTCGTCCTCCCCTACAAGTCCGAGATCACCGACAAGGAGGTATATCGTCGTAACCTCCCCCGTTGTCCCACCTCCCGATCTCAGATCTGTGCGTGTGCGTCTAGGGTTCCGACCGTTCGCACGATCTTGCGGCCGTTTTTCCTTTTTCGGTCGGAGATCAGGGGCGTGTGGAGAGGGGCCTTTATGATCTGGTTCATCCCGCGGGATGGTGGAATCCTAGGGGCGATTTGGTTAGGAACCACGAATGTTCCTTGTATGGTCTTGTCATGGGATGCTTTTGTTCATGTCATTGTTCAGGTGGAATGGTTGTGTTGGGTCGCTTGTTGCGCTTGATCCTGTGCATGGGTGCGCTTCAGTTTGTAGTCTGCGTGAGATTGTTGGATTATATCAGTTAATCTCATGTCCCTGTGGGTAAGCCCGATCATTCCAAACCTCACCTTTTGGAGTGCCATGCACCATATGACTTATATGTTGATTGACTGTACTGAGTAGAACATGTGTCCTCCTAATGGTTATTGCCGTCCACAAGGACCTGCAGTTTTCACTTGGGGCTGTGGATGCTTTAATTGTAAGCACTTTAGATTTCTGCTAGCATCTTCAGGCCGTAAAATTCTTAGTGGCGTCCTAGTAAACTTCTATGATCTTCTTTTTCAATTTGTACCGTGAGGATTGGACATGCCTCTTTGTGGGTATCCTTATGTTTTTCTTCTCCCAAGCTTCTACCCCAGTGCCTAGATTAAGTATTAGTCCGATAAAACGGATTTTCTTTCATATTTCGCATTTAGAGGCTGTTTGGATTGGCGCCCCAGGCTGCCAAGCCAAAATATTGGCGTTGACCGGGTACATGGGAACCGTTTGGATCGAAGCCAATTCTTTGGCGTGCCTTGACTACCTCCAGCTTTCTACTCCCTCTGTCCCATAATGTAAGACGCTTTTTGACTAGTGTAGTGTCAAAAAACGTCTTACATTATAGGACGGAGGGAGTAGTTCATTTTTTTGCCAACTACCGGCCAGGGTGTGAGCGGCAGAAAGCAGCGCCAATATTTTGGCTCGCCCATGCATTGGCAGGGTTAGCATATGCAATATCTAAACAGCCCCTTGGTGCTCTGTTTGCTTTCTGGTTTGTTCCTTTGTTGTGATATGGTTCATTATTCTTATTTTTTAGCTGTAGTTTGGAGCCTTGTTAGTGGATCTAGGACAATAGGGCTACATTTATGAGTTGTGAACTTCTGATCACATGATATGGTGCACCGTTGCTACAGTAGTTGGACCAATATTAATGTTTAACAACATTTGCCCTCTCTGACATTAACTCATAATACCTGTTGTCAATTTTCTTGATTGAGATAACCTTCATTCACTTACTGCACTGTTTTGCACAAACAGTCTGTGTGTCTGGAACAATCATAACATTCTCCCATGATATATTCTCTTGACCTTTTCTGGTAGCAATGCCCCGGTACAGTTTCCAGTTTACCTATGAATGTTTCTGTATTATTCTTAATGTATCAAAGACATGTCATGAGTTGCTTAAATACTACTCCGCCCGATCTTGTATAAATGTTGTGGGAAAACAACTGAGGCAGGTACTACTCATAGTATAACTTGCAACTGTTTTTGGGGATCAGAGGGAGTAGCATCTTTTATTGCGATGAGTGGGTTTCTTGAACTAGGAGTAGAACATGCTCTAATCTGTGTCAAATCATGATATGAATAATTAAATTGTCAGACGGCAAGAAGGTGAATTTATGGTCTGATGTACCAAGCGTTTCTTAAACTTAATCTACAGTTAATAATATTTACTTTAAGTTACCTAGTGTCTTTGGTTATCTGATTCTTTTTCTGAGTCTTTGAATTTACTTTTTTTAGGTTTCCAATTTTGTTATTAGCTATCAATTTTATTGTTGCTATTTGTCTGATAAGTAATTTTGGTGTTTGAGGTAAGTAAATTTTGTGATGCTGCATTTTTGGTGGGAGAAGGTCGGAGAATGATTTTCAAATTGTGTACATTGATTTCCTATATGCTTATGCTCGTGTAAAGTGCTACTCTTGATCATTGGTATGGTCTTGTGTTTTTGTCACTAATTCATATTGTTTGGCTATTGTCAGGTTGACATGGTAATGGTACCGGCTACAACTGGCCTGATGGGTATTTTGCCAGGCCATGTTTCCACAATTGCAGAGCTCAAGCCTGGTGTTATGTCTGTACATGAGGGAAATGATGTTACAAAGTACTTTGTGAGCAGTGGCTTTGCATTCATCCATGCAAACTCCATTGCTGATGTTGTGGCTGTTGAGGCTGTCCCCCTTGATCAGATTGACCAAAGCTTGGTCCAGAAAGGTCTTGCTGAATTCACTGCCAAGCTTGGATCAGCCTCGACTGACCTAGAGAAGGCGGAAGCTCAGATCGGAGTGGATGTTCACAGTGCGCTCAGTGCTGCATTGACTGGTTGATGATGACATCTTACATTTTTATGTCCTTTTCATCCGCATCTTTAGAATGTGAGTCGAAGTCGGCAAACTCATGAACGAGGGTGGAGGGAATGATCTTAAATAAATTATACTCCATCTCAAAGAAAGACTTGTTTCTTCCTGCGAGGATTTTTGTAATGGTAATATTTTCCTGTGTTCCAAAATCCAGTGCCGCCTTCGGTTTTTATTTCTTCATTTCAAATGGAATTGATTGATTTCCATTTCATAATTGCAGTCAAATTGTCAAAATATAATCAAAGTTATTTTTTTTCATGTTTGTGATGTTGTGGTTCCTGGTGAGTTGAATTCTTCAAAATTGTGCATGTTTTTATCAACCCATGATGAGACATGTTGTCATGTTCTGTGTATCTGTGATGTCTATTTCCTCGCTAAAACGTATGAAAGGTACGCTCTAAACTCTTGCAGGCTGAGAGGAAAAAGAAGCTAAAGTAGTCATTCTTTTCTCAAACTTGAATCTGTTACGTGGTTGCGCTTTAAACATTCATGTGAGACTAGCCACAATGAGTAGTAACATTGAGTAGTAACATAAACATGTTACTAGTCTATGTTACTACCTCTTTAAACATTCATGTGAGACTAGCCACAATGGATGGTAACATTGAATAGTAACATAAACATGTTACTAGTCTATGTTACCACCTCTACAGTGAGGAGTAACATATGTGTGATAACATATATCACTTCATTTATTAGGCTATAGACACATTTTGCATTGATATGTGTGATGTTATTCATAGTACTAATAACTAGCTATGTTACTACCTTCCTCTCTTTCTTCATTTATTACTTGCCACATCATCTATTTCATTTAGATATGTGTGATGTTACTACATATGTTACTGAGATTCATGCAGTTGGTTATATTCTCATTGGTATATAGACGTGGGCCATTGCCAGTCTTGGACGAGCAGATATTACTAACTACTAAGCATACGGTCTGTTTGGTTTACAAGGTTCAGTTCACGGTTTTCTAGTTTGTACGGTATTAACATTTTGGTAAATCTATACCTACCTATTAATAAAGTGGCTATTGCTTCTATCCGTCTGTCATCCTTTTTAAAAACCCCTACGTTTGATGTTAATTAACCTGCAGTCCCCCTCTGGTAATTAACCAGTAGTACACAGTGACAGGAAATTAAAGAGAAGCCCCTTGACATTTTGGTGAATCAACCCAAGGTCCATCTAAAACTAATGTTTTTAAAAAATATACTACATATCTTTTAAACACCAACTTCAATTTTAACATGTTATATATAAATTTTGATTAGAAAAATGTGTAGAATCTGAATATGATGTTATTTTACTTGTTAAACATTTTTAAAATGCTACTTGTGGTGTGATTTTAATCAATATCGCATGATCCGTCTTTTTTTTCCTATTGACATTGATCTGGATTGTAAATGAGCACCTCAACAAAACCATATTGGAGAGGAAAGAAACCAATAATAACAATGCATTCACGCCTCATCAAAATCTCGCATGAAAAATAAATAAATTTCTCATATTATGCCAAGAGAGACACATTTGGATTGAGCACATTCAAATGCATTATGGTTATGTGAGCACCGAAGCCACCGTCAGCGAGGGTGGGAAGGAGTATAAGCAACACAAATAAGATGTCATGTTGAAATAAAGAGCATGAACCTATTGAGGTCTTGAGTTATGATTATTAAGTTAGGGTCGTGTGGTATTTTTTCTTCTTCCGTTGCAACGGACATGCTCATATTAGCAGCCCGTCTATTTTGTTAATATTAGCAAAATAGTTATTCTGATAACACTTCCGCACTGCACACTCAATGTAAGAGCACTGTACTTTCTGTAGCAAGGGTACTCCAGTGCGGAGAATAGTGAACTTCGTGTCGGAAAAACTGCACATAGTGTTTTTTCGATACCTTTTTTGCTCTAGTTTTTTAACCGTTTATCGAAATGAAGCGTGTAATATACGGTCGGAAAGCTATGGATTAGGCGTAACTTCGTCATGTTGAACACTTCTCGAAATTCCCCACGGTTTAAGAGCAGTTTTGAAAATGATGCGGCGCACGACAAGTGGCAGCGAGCGTTTTTTCGCGTTTTTTCTAAACCGCTCGTCGGAATGAAGCATATGATACACGGTTAAAGATATCGTCAAGGCACATTTTTTTCATATCTATTATTTTCTCTAATTCGTTACGGTTTAAGAGCAGTTTTAAATTTACTAAATTGCGGAATTCAGTTTTTTTTGAAATTTTTGCAATTTTCGGTACTGTTTTCGCTTCAGTTTTTGAACCGTTTGCTCAAACGAGGCGTATGACACGCCGTCATAAACCTACGGACGAGGCACAACTTTCATATGTTGAAGTATTTTTGAGATTCCTTACATTTTTAAGTTAAATTTGGAAACCGTGCGGCTGAGGACGAGAGCTAGCGGCCGTTTTTCGTGAATATTTTACAAACTACTGGTCGAAATGATTCAAATCATATGCCGTTGGAAAGATATCGATGAGGCGAACTTTTTCATGTAGAACACTCTCTCTAATTTTTTATGGTTTAATAGCAATTTTAAAATATCAAAACATGAACACTGTTTTTGGCGACACCCTAATCTTCGTCTGTACAGACAAAAGAATGCACTGCTTCAGATCAAAAACCGCACTGCATCAGACAGTCGAGCGAACTTCATGGTTTCTTTTTGTCGGATGTGAACTTTCCCAGACGAGTTTTTGTGAGTTTTTGTTGTCTTTTTTCAACATTTTTTATTACGGAGAGTGGACCGTAGAGACGAGGACGAGTGAACCGCGAGATATATTGAAGTGAACCACATTACTATCTTTTTGTTTCGCTAAGTTTTCACACTTCCATGTTGTGTGCGTCGCCCAACTTTTCCATGAAAAAAATGTACTACACGCATGTGCGGGGTGAGAGGCAGACGACATGCATGTCCAGTGGGACTGCAAGCAGATGCGCTCTGCACTGCACGAGAGCATCGACTAAACTACACGGTGATCCATCGAGGTGACTGGAATTGAAGCAAACTATAAAATTTGTCATAATCCCGACGAAGCTCGCCTCATAGTACATAAGTGCACTGCATGGCGAGTCGATGACGGCCACACGCATTTGCTGTGTGGACTGCTCCAGGGAGACGGACGTGCGTTCAGAGAGGAGGAATGGGGGAGTGCACGGTTTCGCCAATGATGGGGGACGAAGTGAGCTGCAGTTCAACAAAAAAATTACCATGCGTGAAGAAGTGAGCTGCAGTTGTTCATGCGCACTAACGAACTCCCTCCGTTCCAAAATAGATGACCCAACTTTACATTAAAGTTAGTACAAAGTTGAGTCATCTATTTTGGAACGGAGGGAGTAGCAAGCAAACTACACAAAAGAAGGCATTTTTGGGTAAGCAGGATGTGGCGCTGGAAACAGCACGCAAGAACGCCAAAGTCTGCAAGTGCACGAGCATTGAACATTGAAGCGCTACACGCATGCCTCCGAGCTGCACGTCCATGGTCGCCGAGCTGCACCACGGAGGCCGACGCCGGAGGAAGAAGGCAGCATGGCTATGACCCGGCCATCCAGCACACTGGCTGAGGAGGATGCCAAAGGAAGGGCCGGTCCAGGGGATGGAGGAGGCTCGTGGCGGCTGGTGGCAGGGCGTTGTAGGGGGGCCACGCTGCCTGGATCAGGCAGTGGGGGGTCACGGGAGGGCCGCCGCGGCCTGGAGACGGTGGCAGGGCGACACGAGACTCCGGGTGCAGCCGCACTGCAGCACCGCTTCGACTGAACCGCGTTGGGAGCCCGACTATATCGCACACTCCGGCGCCCCCGTCGGATCCTGTAGAACTCCAGGTTGAAGAACCTACAGGATGGTCGGATCCGAGGCTGGTGCGGCCAGATCTCAGGCCGACGTGGTGGTCGACCCGGGCTGCGAGGGCTGGATGTGGCAGCGGGAGGCCGCCGCGGCCTGGCTTCGTCGGGCGGGCAACGTCGGGGGGGCGGGGGGGGGGGGGGGGGGGGGGGGGGCTGGATCAGACGCCAGGACGTCGCGGGGGACTCACCACGGCCTGGATCCGGCGCCAGCTCGTGTTGGAGGTGTCCAGGGGAGGGGTTGCTCGCCGACGAGGTGAGGAAGGCCGCCGGCCGGGCAGGGCGCAGGTGAGAGGTGGTGCGGTGGTTGGGGAAGGGGGTGGTGGCATGGTGGGATGGTGGGGGAGTCAGAGAGTCGCAGGAGGGAGGTGGTGGGTGGGTTAGCACGAGGAGATGGGGAGTGGGGGTGGCCGGGTGGGTTTCTGCCGGGGTTGAACTGTTTTTATTTTTTTCGTGGGTCGGGCGCTGCGGGTAGGGTGTTAGAAGAATAAGCTTTTTGTTAGCAGAATAAGGTCTTAAGGGTGTTATTAGAATAAGCTATTCTACAGCCGTAGTAATCTTACGATCGCTTCCTAAATAAACTATGTTTAGAATATAAATAGTTACATGTATATTGATTCAATATGTAAAATTTGGTTAAAAAACAAAGATATAGGTTATAATACCAAAAAAAAATCACATTTTAAGTATGTTTTACACTATATTTTTACATTCGTAATTTTACGTAACATAATATTTTTTTTACAGTGAGTATATATTTTCTTACTCTCTCTTTTTATATATGAAATAAGACAAAATTTACAAACGTAAAAATAAGATGCATTGATGTCAAAATTATATATATATGAGAAAATATACAATCGCCGTAAAAAATATTTTATTTTTATGTAAAATTACAAACGTAAAAACATAGTCTAAAATACGCATAAACTGTAAATTTTCTTGTCTTATGACCTATATTTTTATTTTCTTATGTCAAATTTTACGTAGTGAATCAATAGGAATATAACTATTTGAATTCGAAACGTAATTTAATTATAAAATGATCGTAAGATTATCTCGGGTGAAGAATAACTTATTCTGCATCCTGGGTGATGAATAGTAATACTATAGGGTCGCGCTATTCGTCATCCTGGGTGAGGAATAGTTATTCTTCACCCCCTCTATTTTACCATCAATGCACCATAATTTTACGTTCCGTAAGTTTTGTCTTATTTCCGACGCAAAAAAGGACCGTAAGAAAATATATAATCACCGTAAAAAATATTTTATGTTATGTAAAATTACAAACGTAAAAACATAGTCTAAAATACACATAAACTGCAAATTTTCTTGTCTTATGACCTATATTTTTATTTTCTTATGTTAAATTTTACGCAGTGAATCAATAGGAATATAACTATTTGAATTCGAAACGTAATTTAATTATGAAATGATCGTAAGATTATCTTGGGTGAAGAATAACTTATTCTGCATCCTGAGTGATGAATAGTAATACTATAGGGTCGCGCTATTCGTCATCCTGGGTGAGGAATAATTATTCTTCACCCCCTCTATTTTACCATCAATGCACCATAATTTTACGTTCCGTAAGTTTTGTCTTATTTCCGACGCAAAAAAGAACCATAAAAAATATATAATCGCTGTAAAAAATATTTTATGTAATGTAAAATTACAAACGTAAAAACATAGTCTAAAATACACATAAACTGTAAATTTTCTTGTCTTATGACCTATATTTTTATTTTCTTATGTCAAATTTTACGTAGTGAATCAATAGGAATATAACTATTTGAATTCGAAAAGTAATTTAATTATGAAATAATCGTAAGATTATCTCGGATGAAGAATAACTTATTCTGCATCCTGGGTGATGAATAGTAATACTTATTTTGACAAAAGCACTATTCATCACCCAGGGTGAAGAATTCTTATTCTTCACCCCAGTCCATCTCCCACGTACACATTTTCAAAATGTAAGAAAACAAAAGCACTTGAGATAAGATTACAGCCATCTCCCACGTACATACCTTCAAAACGTAAGAAAACAAAGGCACTTGAGGTAAGATTACAGCCTGAAGTAGGAAACTGTCTCCGTTCTACAAAACAAAAGGGACAGACGTAATATTACATTTTGCATGCTAATAAGTTACATCAGGCATTTGAGAAATCCATACGGCACAACAAAGTAATAACACTATAAAAACCAAAATGATGTTGCTGTAATTTTAGGATGAGTAGGAGGCGTGCCTGACTTCTTTTGTAGGATGTGACTGTGTTCCTATAAATTGTTCTTCAGTGTAGTTCTTGTTTGCAATTTTTTCTCCAATGTTTTGCACGACAGTTGTCAAATGGATCGTCTTTTTTTTAGGGCGAGGTACTATATTATCTTGTTGACTTAGACCAGAAACACAAAAAGATTGCGGAGCGTTGTTAACTTTACTTTGAGATGTGCAGATCAAACGAAAATTTTCTTATAGTACGAAATAACCTTGAAAATGCAATATCCAGAATCCTAGAACTGCATTCCAAAAGTTTGATTTGTCTCAGGTATTTCCACAGTAATCAGCTAGAAACTTTTTTTTGTAATACAGGGACAAGTCCGTAAAAATTTTTGGAGGCGAAAGCTTTGCTTTGCCTCAATCTAAACCATCCCATAAGAGGTATCTCTGCCTACCACATTATATTTCTTCTTGGGAGGTACATCAGCACTACAGTGATGATAACAATCCAAAAGCCCATAAACGATGCTCAACACTGATTGAGATGACAACATTAATATCTGAAGAACCAAACATAAAAGGGACAGATGTATCATCATGAACACAGTAAAATCACGAGCCCATGGAATGGATGGTAGCCCGATGGCCCTAAAATAATGCTATATAACAAATGGAAGAACGATCAACATGGACCTAGGAATAACAAAACCATCTAATAAATAGATTCAGTGTACAAAACTAACTAATGGTTCTGGGAAATGTCTCACGTAATTAAAACTATCCCTATGAGTATAGAAAAAATCATTTGGAGATAATTGAATGCCATTTGGCGACCAGCAACAGGAAAATTTCTGAAAGCACTATTTCAAAACAGATCTACTACACTGGCATGCCCAACTGCACTGCCCTCACACATATTTGAACTTGGTCTTCAAGCAACTTAACTTGAGGGTGCCCAAAGACTTCCATCAATTTCATATGTTCAACAATCTCTCAAGTAACTGAACAATTCTTATACATGGCCTGGAAGCAACATATAGTATCCTAAGAATAGTACCGAAGTCTTTAGCTTCACCTCTCTTCTCAACAATCCTAAATTTTGCTACTAATTATTGGTAAAAAGGTCTAAATTTTGAACCAAACAATACCTGTACCCACCATACACTAAAATACGAAGCCGTGTTCCAGAAAACTCATTCCTCTCTACCCTCATACAGTTGTCGTCATCCACTTGAATAGACCTGAAAAAACAGAATATTTTTAGTTCTGAGGAGCATACCAACAAATAGGTAGAGACCACCGACAAACAAGAACACATCATACTTGAAGATAGACTGAGGCTTTACTATCTTAAACTGAAAAAAACACAAGGGAAGTTTGGATGTACCAGATTTATGAGAATCACATGAACACACTAGCTACAGGTATGAATTGAAAGTAAACAGAGAAACAAGACAGAGAGGCCAAGTTCTGTAACTACAATTGCAATGCAACCTAAATCATGTCTTGTACCAAACTGTGTGAGATACAATTGGATAATATGAAACAAAAGAGATAAAGATTACAAGTTATCCATGCACAATCTCATGAATGAATTACGTAGCTGATAGAGGCGAGGGTCCCGATCTTTCGATGAGATGATAACTCTCGATTTGGTGGAGACGACTTTGACGATCCGACTACAAACATGCACGACGTTGCGCCTTAGCAATCGCTAAACCAATCTCCTGAGGTTACTGACGATGCTGGAAGCATGATCAGCCTGACCACAAAGGTCTATTCCTGCAAGCAATCGAAGAACGAGCAAGAATATCATAAAGCAATCTAAATATTGTGAATATATATGAAGTATTGATAATGGTGGGGATCTGATAGAGGCGAGGGTCCCGATGTTTCGATGAGATGGTGGCTATCGTTTTCTGTGGGAGTCGACTTTGACGATCCAACTACGAACGTGCGAGACGTCGCGCCTTAGCAATCGCTAAACCAACTTCCGAGGGTTATTGACCACGCCGGAGCACGATCAACCTGACCACGAGGGTCTGTTTCCTGCGAGCAAACGAAGAACAAGCAAGAAACTGAGATTGCAATCTGGATATTGCGAATATAAGATGAAAGCTTTATTGATCAAGGTGGGGTTCTGTGACGTCTTGGTCTGGTCGTTGGACAAAAACAAAGTACGCGAAGTTGCAACTATGGCGAACTTTTGATCTAAACAAAACCCAAGAAAAAAGCTACTAGATGGATCTACTTATATAGGAGCAAGGGGTGGCGGCCAAGGAGGTGGGAGGACGTCCCAAGGCAGCCTAAAACTAACCCTAGGTCGTACAAGGCTCAATGGCCCAAGTGGAGGTGATGCAACTGTTGGGGCACGTAGTAATTTTAAAAAATTTCCTACGCACATGTGAGATCATGGTGATGATATAGCAACGAGGGGAGAGTGTTGTCTACGTACCCTCGTAGACCGAAGCGGAAGCGTTGACGCAACGTAGAGGAAGTAGTCGTACGTCCTCCGGTTCAACCGATCCAAGTACCGTCACTCCGGCACCTCCGAGTTCTTGACACGCGTACAACTCGATGACGCACCCTCGATCTCCGATCCAGCAGAGGCGCCGAGGGGGAGTTCCGTCAGCACGATGGCGTGGTGACGATCTTGATGTTCTCCTGTTGCAGGGCTTCGCCTAAGCACCGCTACAATATGACCGAGGTGTAATATCGTGGAGGGGGGCACCGCACACGGCTAAGGAACGATCAATGATCAACTTGTGTGTTCTAGGGTGCCCCCTTACCCCCGTATATAAAGGAGGGAGGGAGGAGGTGGCAGGCCCTAGGGGGGGCGCGCCATGAGGAGGGGGAAACCTACTCCAAGTAGGTTTCCCTCTCTTTTCCTTATCTTATTTGGAGGGGGAAGGAAAGAGTACTAGTATTAGGAAGTAGTGCTAGTAGTAGTAATAGGAAGAGGGGGAAGGAGAAAGGAAAGGGGGGGCCGGCCCCCTCCCCAATTCGGATTGGGCTTGGGGGGCGCGCCCCCCTCCCTTGCTCCTTCTCTCTTCTTCCTACATGGGCCCAATAAGGCCCATATACCTCCCGGGGGGTTCCGGTAACCTCCCGGGGCTCCAAACTTCTCCGGAACCTTTCCGGTGTCCAAATATATCCGTCCAATATATCAATCTTTATGTCTCGGCCATTTCGAGACTCCTCGTCATGTCCGCAATCATATCCGGGACTCCGAACAACCTTCGGTACATCAAAATACATAAACTCATAATATAACTGTCATCGAAACCTTAAGCGTGCGGACCCTACGGTTCGAGAACGATGTAGACATGACTGAGACACATCTCTGGTCAATAACCAATAGCGGGACCTGGATGCCCATATTGATTCCTACATATTCTACGAAGATCTTTATCGGTCAAACCGCATAACAACATACGTTGTTCCCTTTGTCATCGGTATGTTACTTGTCCGAGATTCGATCGTCGGTATCCAATACCTAGTTCAATCTCGTTATCGACAAGTCTCTTTACTCGTTCTGTAATACTTCATCTTATAACTAACTCATTAGTTACATGCTTGCAAGGCTTAGGTGATGAGCATTGCCGAGAGGGCCCAGAGATACCTCTCCGACAATCGGAGTGACAAAACCTAATCTCGAATTATGCTAACTCAACATGTACCTTCGGAGACACCTGTAGTACTCCTTTATAATCACCCAGTTACGTTGTGACGTTTGGTAGTACCCAAAGTGTTCCTCCGGTAAATGGGAGTTACACAATTCTCATAGTTACAGGAACATGTATAAGTCATGAAGGAAGCAATAGCAGAATACTAAACGATCAAGTGCTAAGCTAACGGGATGGGTCATGTCAATCACCTCATTCTCCTAATGATGTGATCCCATTAATCAAATGACAACACATGTCAATGGTTAGGAAACATAACCATCTTTGATTAATGAGCTAGTCAAGTAGAGGCACACTAGTGACTATATGTTTGTCTATGTATTCACACATGTATCATGTTTCCGGTTAATACAATTCTAGCATGAATAATAAACATTTATCATGAAATGAGGAAATAAATAATAACTTTATTATTGCCTCTAGGGCATATTTCCTTCAGTCTCCCACTTGCACTAGAGTCAATAATCTAGATTACATAGTAATGATTCTAACACCCATGGAGTCTTGGTGCTGATCATGTTTTGCTCGTGAGAGAGGCTTAGTCAACGGGTCTGCAACATTCAGATCCGTATGTATCTGGCAAATCTCTATGTCTCCCACTTGGACTTGATCCCGAATGGAATTGAAGCGTCTCTTGATGTGCTTGGTCCTCTTGTGAAATCTGGATTCCTTTGCCAAGGCAATTGCACCAGTATTGTCACAGAAGATCTTCATTGGTCCCGATGCACTAGGTATGACACCTAGATCGGAAATGAACTCCTTCATCCAGACTCCTTCATTTGCTGCTTCAGAAGCAGCTATGTACTCCGCTTCACATGTAGATCCCGCCACGACGCTTTGTTTAGAACTGCACCAACTTACAGCTCCACCGTTTAATAAAAACACGTATCCGGTCTGCGATTTAGAATCGTCCGGATCAGTGTCAAAGCTTGCATCGATGTAACCATTTACGACTAGCTCTTTGTCACCTCCATATACGAGAAACATATCCTTAGTCCTTTTCAGGTATTTCAGGATGTTCTTGACCGCTGTCCAGTGATCCACTCCTGGATTACTTTGGTACCTACCTGCCAAGCTTATTGCTAAGCATACGTCAGGTCTGGTACACAGCATTGCATACATGATAGAGCCTATGGCTGAAGCATAGGGAACATCTTTCATTTTCTCTCCATCTTCTGCTGTGGTCGGGCATTGAGTTTGACTCAACTTTACACCTTGTAGCACAGGAAAGAATCCTTTCTTTGCCTGATCCATTTTGAACTTTTTCAAAATTTTGTCAAGGTATGTACTTTGTGAAAGTCCTATTAAGCGTCTTGATCTATCTCTATAGATCTTGATGCCCAATATGTAAGCAGCTTCACCGAGGTCTTTCATAGAAAAACTTTTATTCAAGTATCCCTTTATGCTATCCAGAAATCTTATATCATTTCCAATTAATAATATGTCATCAACATATAAAACTAGAAATGCTACAGAGCTCCCACTCACTTTCTTGTAAATATAGGCTTCTCCAAAAGTCTGCATAAAACCATATGCTTTGATCACACTATCAAAACGTTTATTCCAACTCCGAGATGCTTGCACCAGTCCATAAATGGAACGTTGGAGCTTGCACACTTTGTCAGCACTTTTTGGATCAACAAAACCTTCAGGTTGCATCATATACAACTCTTCTTCTAGAAATCCATTCAAGAATGCAGTCTTGACATCCATTTGCCAAATTTCATAATCATGAAATGCAGCAATAGCCAACATGATTCGGACAGACTTAAGCATCGCTACGGGTGAGAAAGTCTCATCGTAGTCAACCCCTTGAACTTGTCGAAAACCTTTTGCAACAAGTCGAGCTTTGTAGACAGTAACATTACCATCAGCGTCAGTCTTCTTCTTAAAGATCCATTTATTCTCAATGGCTTGCCGATCATCGGGCAAGTCAACCAAAGTCCATACTTTGTTTTCATACATGGATCCTATCTTAGATTTCATGGCCTCTAGCCATTTTGCGGAATCTGGGCTCATCATCGCTTCCTCATAGTTCGTAGGTTCATCATGGTCTAGTAACATGACTTCCAGAATAGGATTTCCGTACCACTCTGGTGCGGATCTTACTCTGGTAGACCTACGAGGTTCAGTAGAAACTTGATCTGAAGTTTCATGATCAATATCATTAGCTTCCTCACTAATTGGTGTAGTTGTCACAGGAACCGGTTCTTGTGATGAACTACTTTCCAATAAGGGAGTAGATATAGTTATCTCATCAAGTTCTACTTTCCTCCCACTCACTTCTTTTGAGAGAAACTCCTTCTCTAGAAAGGATCCGATTTTAGCAACGAAAATCTTGCCTTCAGATCTGTGATAGAAGGTGTACCCAATTGTCTCCTTTGGGTATCCTATGAAGACACATTTCTCCGATTTGGGTTCGAGCTTATCTGGTTGAAGTTTCTTCACATAAGCATCGCAGCCCCAAACTTTGAGAAACGACAACTTTGGTTTCTTGCCAAACCACAGTTCATAAGGCGTCGTCTCAACGGATTTTGATGGTGCCCTATTTAACGTGAATGCGGCCGTCTCTAAAGCATAACCCCAAAACGATAGCGGTAAATCGGTAAGAGACATCATAGATCGCACCATATCAAGTAAAGTACGATTACGACGTTCGGACACACCATTTCGCTGTGGTGTTCCAGGTGGCGTGAGTTGCGAAACTATTCCACATTGTTTCAAATGTAAACCAAACTCGTAACTCAAATATTCTCCTCCACGATCAGATCGTAGAAACTTTATTTTCTTGTTACGATGGTTTTCTACTTCACTCTGAAATTCTTTGAACTTTTCAAATGTTTCAGACTTGTGCTTCATCAAGTAGATATACCCATATCTGCTCAAATCATCTGTGAAGGTGAGGAAATAACGATATCCGCCACGAGCCTCAACATTCATCGGACCACATACATCTGTATGTATGATTTCCAACAAATCTGTTGCTCTCTCCATAGATCCGGAGAACGGTGTTTTGGTCATCTTGCCCATGAGGCACGGTTCGCAAGTACCAAGTGATTCATAATCAAGTGATTCCAGAAGTCCATCAGTATAGAGTTTCTTCATGCGTTTTACACCGATATGACCTAAACGGCAGTGCCACAAATATGTTGCACTATCATTATCAACTCTGCATCTTTTGGCTTCAACATTATGAATATGTGTATCACTACTATCGAGATTTAATAAAAATAGACCACTCTTCAAGGGTGCATGACCATAAAAGATATTACTCATATAAATAGAACAACCATTATTCTCTGATTTAAATGAATAACCGTCTCGCATCAAACAAGATCCAGATATAATGTTCATGCTCAACGCAGGCACCAAATAACAATTATTCAGGTCTAAAACTAATCCCGATGGTATATGTAGAGGTAGCGTGCCGACTGCGATCACATCGACTTTGGAACCATTCCCCACGCGCATCGTCACCTCGTTCTTAGCTAATCTTCGCTTAATCCGTAGTCCCTGTTTCGAGTTGCAAATGTTAGCAACAGAATCAGTATCAAATACCCAGGTGCTACTGCGAGCATTAGTAAGGTACACATCAATAACATGTATATCACATATACCTTTGTTCACTTTGCCATCCTTCTTATCCGCCAAATACTTGGGGCAGTTCCGCTTCCAGTGTCCAGTCTGCTTGCAGTAGAAGCACTCAGTTTCAGGCTTAGGTCCAGACTTGGATTTCTTCACTTGAGCAGCAACTTGTTTGCCGTTCCTTTTGAAGTTCCCCTTCTTCTTCCCTTTGCCCCTTTTCTTGAAACCAGTGGTCTTGTTGACCATCAACACTTGATGCTCCTTTTTGATTTCTACCTCCGCGGCTTTCAGCATCGCGAAGAGCTCGGGAATAGTCTTGTTCATCCCTTGCATATTATAGTTCATCACAAAGCTCTTGTAGCTTGGTGGCAGTGATTGGAGAATTCTGTCAATGACGCTATCATCCGGAAGATTAACTCCCAGTTGAATCAAGTGATTATTATACCCAGACATTTTGAGTATATGCTCACTGACAGAACTATTCTCCTCCATCTTGCAGCTGTAGAACTTATTGGAGACTTCATATCTCTCAATCCGGGCATTTGCTTGAAATATTAACTTCAACTCCTGGAACATCTCATATGCCCCATGACGTTCAAAACGTCGTTGAAGACCCGGTTCTAAGCCGTAAAGCATGGCACACTGAACTATAGAGTAGTCATCAGCTTTGCTCTGCCAGACGTTCTTAACGTCGTCAGTTGCATCAGCAGCAGGCCTGACACCCAGCGGTGCTTCCAGGACGTAACTCTTCTGTGCAGCAATGAGGATAATCCTCAGGTTACGGACCCAGTCCGTGTAATTGCTACCATCATCTTTCAACTTTGCTTTCTCAAGGAACGCATTAAAATTCAACGGAATAATAGCACGAGCCATCTATCTACATACAAACATAGACAAGAAAAATACTATCAGGTACTAAGTTCATGATAAATTTAAGTTCAATTAATCATATTACTAAAGAACTCCCACTTAGACAGACATCTCTCTAGTCATCTAAGTGATTACGTGATCCAAATCAACTAAACCATGTCCGATCATCACGTGAGATGGAGTAGTTTCAATGGTGAACATCTCTATGTTGATCATATCTACTATATGATTCACGCTCGACCTTTCGGTCCCCGTGTTCCGAGGCCATATCTGTATATGCTAGGCTCGTCAAGTATAACCTGAGTATTCCGCGTGTGCAACTGTTTTGCACTCGTTGTATTTGAACGTAGAGCCTATCACACCCGATCATCACGTGGTGTCTCAGCACGAAGAACTTTTGCAATGGTGCATACTCAGGGAGAACACTTCTTGATAATTAGTGAGAGATCATCTTAAAATGCTACCTCAAACAAAGCAAGATAAGATGCAAAAAGGATAAACATCACATGCAATCAATATAAGTGATATGATATGGCCATCATCATCTTGTGCTTGTGATCTCCATCTTCGAAGCACCGTCGTGATCACCATCGTCACCGGCGCGACAGCTTGATCTCCATCGTAGCATCGTTGTCGTTACGCCATCTATTGCTTCTACGACTATCGCTACCGCTTAGAGATAAAGTAAAGCAATTACAGGGCGTTTGCATTTCATACAATAAAGCGACAACCATATGGCTCCTGCCAGTTGCCGATAACTTCGGTTACAAAACATGATCATCTCATACAATAAAATATAGCATCATGTCTTGGCCATATCACATCACAACATGCCCTGCAAAAACAAGTTAGACGTCCTCTACTTTGTTGTTGCAAATTTTACGTGGCTGCTACGGGCTTAAGAAAGAACCAATCTCACCTACGCATCAAAACCACAACGATAGTTTGTCAAATAGACTCCGTTTTAACCTTCACAAGGACCGGGCGTAGCCACACTCGGTTCAACTAAAGTGAGAGAGACAGACACCCGCCAGCCACCTTTAAGCACGAGTGCTCGTAACGGTGAAACCAGTCTCGCGTAAGCGTACGCGTAATGTCGGTCCGGGCCGCTTCATCTCACAATACCGCTGAACCAAAGTATGACATGCTGGTAGGCAGTATGACTTATATCGTCCACAACTCACTTGTGTTCTACTCGTGCATATAACATCAACGCATAAAACCTAGGCTCGGATGCCACTGTTGGGGAACGTAGTAATTTCAAAAAATTTCCTACGCACATGCGAGATCATGGTGATGATATAGCAACGAGGGGAGAGTGTTGTCTACGTACCCTCGTAGACCGAAGCGGAAGCGTTGACGCAACGTAGAGGAAGTAGTCGTACGTCCTCCGGTTCAACCGATCCAAGTACCGTTACTCCGGCACCTCCGAGTTCTTGACACGCGTACAACTCGATGACGCACCCTCGATCTCCGATCCAGCAGAGGCGCCGAGGGGGAGTTCCGTCAGCATGATGGCGTGGTGACGATCTTGATGTTCTCCTGTTGCAGGGCTTCGCCTAAGCACCGCTACAATATGACCGAGGTGTAATATCGTGGAGGGGGGCACCGCACACGGCTAAGGAACGATCAATGATCAACTTGTGTGTTCTAGGGTGCCCCCTTACCCCCGTATATAAAGGAGGGAGGGAGGAGGTGGCCGGCCCTAGGGGGGGCGCGCCATGAGGAGGGGGAAACCTACTCCAAGTAGGTTTCCCTCTCTTTTCCTTATCTTATTTGGAGGGGGAAGGAAAGAGTACTAGTATTAGGAAGTAGTACTAGTAGTAGTAATAGGAAGAGGGGGAAGGAGAAAGGAAAGGGGGGGGCCGGCCCCCTCCCCAATTCGGATTGGGCTTGGGGGGGCGCGCCCCCCTCCCTTGCTCCTTCTCTCTTCTTCCTACATGGGCCCAATAAGGCCCATATACCTCCCGGGGGGTTCCGGTAACCTCCCGGGGCTCCAAACTTCTCCGGAACCTTTCCGGTGTCCAAATATATCCATCCAATATATCAATCTTTATGTCTCGACCATTTCGAGACTCCTCGTCATGTCCGCAATCATATCCGGGACTCCGAACAACCTTCGGTACATCAAAATACATAAACTCATAATATAACTGTCATCGAAACCTTAAGCGTGCGGACCCTACGGTTCGAGAATGATGTAGACATGACTGAGACACATCTCTGGTCAATAACCAATAGCGGGACCTGGATGCCCATATTGATTCCTACATATTCTACGAAGATCTTTATGGGTCAAACCGCATAACAACATACGTTGTTCCCTTTGTCATCGGTATGTTACTTGTCCGAGATTCGATCGTCGGTATCCAATACCTAGTTCAATCTCGTTATCGACAAGTCTCTTTACTCGTTCTGTAATACTTCATCTTATAACTAACTCATTAGTTACATGCTTGCAAGGCTTAGGTGATGAGCATTGCCGAGAGGGCCCAGAGATACCTCTTCGACAATCGGAGTGACAAAACCTAATCTCGAATTATGCTAACTCAACATGTACCTTCGGAGACACCTGTAGTACTCCTTTATAATCACCCAGTTACGTTGTGACGTTTGGTAGTACCCAAATTGTTCCTCCGGTAAACGGGAGTTACACAATTCTCATAGTTACAGGAACATGTATAAGTCATGAAGGAAGCAATAGCAGAATACTAAACGATCAAGTGCTAAGCTAACGGGATGGGTCATGTCAATCACCTCATTCTCCTAATGATGTGATCCCATTAATCAAATGACAACACATGTCAATGGTTAGGAAACATAACCATCTTTGATTAATGAGCTAGTCAAGTAGAGGCACACTAGTGACTATATGTTTGTCTATGTATTCACACATGTATCATGTTTCCGATTAATACAATTCTAGCATGAATAATAAACATTTATCATGAAATGAGGAAATAAATAATAACTTTATTATTGCCTCTAGGGCATATTTCCTTCAGCAACACCTTTGGGCTTGTAGTTTGACTCGGATTCTGCTGCAATGTCAGATTGTTTCGTCCGTAACTCAACTCTCCGGACTAATTTGAAGGTGAATCCAATTGGGTTGGAAAGATAACGAAATCTAGTTTCCAACAAAAAAAGAATCACCCAATTCGGAGTCCGTATGAAAAAGTTGTTGGCGTTTTGAGTCAGGTATGTCTGTGCAGTCCGAATCTGAATCCAGAACGTGAGAGACTTGGACTCTATCTTCTCTTGACCCAAAAGTGACGTGAGAGGACTTTTTGAACACAACCTAAACTTCTCCTTTTCCCTTATCTTCATATGTGGATTGTACAAATGTCCCATACACCTGCAATTAGACAAAACACCAAAGTGTGTGAAGTATTTTTGTTCTGGATAACATAAATAGATTATTGAATAGTTTGCATTAGAAATCATCTGACAAATATGCATGTATGCAATATTTTTGGTCGTATCCAAGGTAGTCATGTCCTCATCATCCTCCCCTTTTTGAAAACAAAGCCGTCCTTGGCGTTGCTTAATCTGAAATGTGGCTAACAAAAGAGACAAGGTGTGCATGTTGTATATGTATATGTCATCCAGTTTAACTTCCCTTGATTTTTGGACGTATGACACATGTATCCATGAGTAACTTTCATAGTTCATAAAAACTAAAGCCAAAAAATTATCACAAGAAGTAGAAGGCATGAAAATATTAGAACTCAGTTTGCACATATAAGTGAAGCTCTTATTCATTTCAAAAGATTCGCAATGTTCATCATTAAACCATCCCAACTTTGGTGAATAAACCTTACTTGCATCAAATTTACATGCTACAACATGCTTAAATAAGCAAACATGCAATAAGTCATTGGACACAGAATCATCACCAAGATTGGAGGCCATATCAAAATGATTAAACATTAGTTCTTTTGCATCAATAGTTAATTCAATGGGTGCACTCAAAATTGTTGATATTTCAGTTGTTTGATCACATGATGCACTCATGACAGTAACAAGAGTCTCTAAAATAGGTGGTGTGCTCAAATCAATAGGTAACTCAACACATGATGTATTCAAGTTAACTAGGCATGCTTCATTCTCATGTGAAGTTATATCATCAATACCTTTACTGTTACCTCGCAGAGATGTAGCTGATGTAGGTACGGACGTTGACAATGTACCATACTCTTGAGATGATATCGCGCTCACAATCCGAGGTGGGGCTGCTCTAGTAGGTGCAATAGTGGAGTAACCAACCGGCGGTGGTGAGCATGAACTGGAATAGTAGTTGTTGTAGTCACCCAATGCATCCTCCTGTATCTGTCTCTCAAAGGTACAAGCACGGACATACATACCAGTAATGCAACGAGGAATATACTGAAATCTTGCCTGAATATCACGGTTCAAACCACCAAAAAATCTATTCATTGTATCATCCTCAGATTCTTCTATGTCACAATGATGCATATAAGATTTGAACTCTTGGTAGTAAGCATGAACAATGTTACTGCCTTGTTTTAATTGCTCCAATTTGCGACGCAATTCACGACGATAGTAAGGAGGAAAAAATTGTTGTCTCATTACAGCTTTCAAAACTTTCCAAGTTGTGGGTTGGTTATCAATGTTTTTCTTACAATGTACACTCCACCAAACAGAAGCAAAACTAGTGAATGCTCTAATGGTAGCTCGTACTCTCTCAAGTTCAGAAAAATCATGGTGACTAAAAACTTGTTCTACTTCAAGCTCCCAAGCTAGATAAATAGCAGGATTAAATCTACCCTCAAATGATGGTAAAGAGATAACCTGACCATATGCTTGTGTGTGTTGTCCCAACTCTCGTGATGGTGAAGATGTGTCCGTCGTGCAAGAACTTCTATCTCTAGAACCTGTCATGATTAGTAGAAACAAGAACCAAAATTCGAGAATAATGTTCCTATGAACTACTAGGATGTGGTTGTAAAGTGCTCACAGTAAAGCAAATATCAATATCTTACAAGTTCTTACCATGCGGCAGGTGGTGATAGGCAACCAGCGGTGTCAAATAACTCCGAAGATTGTGTAAAGCGATTGCCAGGGGAACGTGTGTATACACGGGGTAGAAATATGTGGAGCTGGGTTGGCTATATATGGTAGCAAACGATTAGCAATAATCAATTCAGAGATGCAATGTTGAATAAACGCTCAACGACGGTACTGTGCTGGTCCTAGGCTAGACCAAACTAGAGACGCGAGCCTAGAACACTAATGAGGTCACGTCGTAGCACAACTAGCATCAATAAAGGATATGAAGTAGCTCTGGACAGCAAGATATAAGTGAAGGTCACAATAGCAGTAGACCTATTTAGAAGCTGATGTTGAGGTGCCAAATACTGAACTAGCTTCTGCAACTATTTAGATGCGGCTCGTCGCTAGCTTTCATTTGAGTACTCGCGGAGCCAAAACAGACTTCATATGAGGAAGTTATGCCTGTTTTACTGAACAGTGCACAAAACAGATTCCAATCCGAATTCAACTACGAGATTGAGTCGAGATAGATTCGAATTTTGTTTTTTTTTCTCCTCTCTTTTTTTTCTCACACTTTTTTTTCTTTTCCTTTTTTTTTCTCTGACTTTTTTTTCTTTTTTTTTTCTTTCGTTTTTTTTCTCTCTTTTTTTCTCCCTCTTTCCAAAACAAACTAGATAAGATGCAGATTGGATCAAGCGAAGATGTGAACAATCTCAACTATTATTATGACAATGAATGGTGGGTAGCACGTGGTGGAAATTGATGGATGGGTGGTGGATAGCGGAAGAGATAATGATGCAGCGGTGGCGTGACTAATGTGAACAGAACTCGAAACTCTAAACGAACTAGACACTAAGACCAGCAACTCGACACGGCGATGCAACCGATGATTCAACTATGCAAGCAATGAAAAGAAAATTGCAAAGGCTCAGACTGGCTTGGACCAAGGATGAATAGATCTAACTCTTTTTTGTGGCTTTTTCTTAGACAATAGGTAAGAAAATAAATCTAATCTAGGAAAACTGGAAATTCTCACCGAGCAACCTGAAAACTGATACCACTTGATAGAGGCAAAGGTGTCCCGTCTTTCGATGAGATGATGGATATCGCTTTGGTGGAAGTCGACTTTGACGATCTGACTACGAACGTGCGAGACGTCGTGCCTTAGCAATCGCTAAACCAACTTCCGAGGGTTATTGACCACGCCGGAGCACGATCAACCTGACCACGAGGGTCTGTTTCCTGCGAGCAAACGAAGAACAAGCAAGAAACTGAGATTGCAATCTGGATATTGCGAATATAAGATGAAAGCTTTATTGATCAAGGTGGGGTTCTATGACGTCTTGGTTTGGTCGTTGGACACAAACGAAGTACGCGAAGTTGCAGCTATGGCGAACTTTTGATCTAAACAAAACCCAAGAAAAAAGCTACTAGATGGATCTACTTATATAGGAGCAAGGGGTGGCGGCCAAGGAGGTGGGAGGACGTCCCAAGGCAGCCTAAAACTAACCCTAGGTCGTACAAGGCTCATGGGCCCAAGTGGAGGTGATGCAACACCTTTGGGCTTGTAGTTTGACTCGGATTCTGCTGCAACGTCAGATTGTTTCGTCCGTAACTCAATGCTCCGGACGAATTTGAAGGTTAATCCAATTGGGTTGGAAAGATAACGAAATCTAGTTTCCAACAAAAAAATAATCACCCAATTTGGAGTCCGTATGAAAAAGTTGTTGGCGTTTTGAGTCAGGTATGTCTGTGCAGTCCGAATCTGAATCCAGAACGTGAGAGACTTGGACTCTATCTTCTCTTGACCCAAAAGTGACGTGAGAGGACTTTTTGAACACAACCTAAACTTCTCCTTTTCCCTTATCTTCATATGTGGATTGTACAAATGTCCCATACACCTGCAATTAGACAAAACACCAAAGTGTGTGAAGTATTTTTGTTCTGGATAACATAAATAGATTATTGAATAGTTTGCATTAGAAATCATCTGACAAATATGCATGTATACAATATTTTTGGTCGTATCCAAGGTAGTCATGTCCTCATCAGGATCCGTACGCGGTCTTGGTCTGGTCGTTGGACACAAACGAAGTACACGAAGTTGCAATGGCTAACTTTTAACTAACAAATTCCCAGGAAAAAGCTACTAGATGGATCTACTTATATAGGAGCAAGGGGTGGCGGCCAAGGAGGTGGGAGGATGTCCCAAGGCAGCCTAAAACTAACCCTAGGTCGTACAAGGCTCATGGGCCCAAGTGGAGGTGATGCAACACCTTTGGGCTTGTAGTTTGACTCGGATTTTGCTGCAACGTTAAATTGTTTCGTCCGTAACTCAACGCTCCGACGAATTTAAAGGTGAATCCAATTGGGTTGGAAAGAGCACGAAATCTAATTTCCAACTAAAAAAGAATCACCCAATTCGGAGTCCGTATGAAAAAGTTGTTGGCGTTTTGAGTCAGGTATGTCTGTGCAGTCCGAATCTGAATCCAGAACGTGAAAGACTTGGACTCTATCTTCTCTTGGCCCAAAAGTGACGTGAGAAGACTTTTTGAACACAACATAAACTTCTCCTTTTCCCTTATCTTCATATGTGGATTGTACAAATGTCCCATACACCTGCAATTAGACAAAACACAAAAGTGTGTGAACTATTTTTGTTCTGGATAACATAAATAGATTATTGAATAGTTTGCATTAGAAATCACCTGACAAATATGCATGTATGCAATATTTTTGGTCGTATCCAAGGTAGTCATGTCCTCATCAGTAGCATCAAAACTTAAATACCTTTAAAAGCAGGCTAGCACATGATGTGAACATGCTGACGGAGTACCTAACATTAATTCATGGAAATAGTGAATTGGAGCACAACCAGGATGACAACAGAAAGTATTGCTACAGCAAAAAAATTGATCGACTAAAATAAATGCACGTCTCTATTATAGTGGTACAGTAAATACAGGGTAGAAGATATTAACCATATTTGAATGGATGGCTCTACAAGATAGGAAAATAGGTCACGAAATCAAAGTCTTACAGTATATAGGAATTTCAAACAAAAATAATGGTGTTGATCTTCTTTACGTATCCATGGCTACGAAAAAAATTGAATTGATGGAGCATAGCTAGAATCACATTTACTCATCAAAAATAGCACATTCCCATCTGGTGTCTGCTACAAAAAACAAACAAGCAATAACCTAAAGGAAAAATCGCATTTCCCTGTTATACATGATTACTCTTGCATTGAGAGCAGGTTAAACCAAAATATTAGTGAAGATTGACGGGCTGGATGAGAATCAGTGTCCACCTCTTGGCAGTAGAAATAAATCAAACTTAGCTTCCGTGAATATTGACAGGCTGGGAGAAGGTTAGTGTCCGCCAACATAAGGTGTCCAACCAACCACATATAAAAATCTAGCAGTTCAGAGTTAGCCCACATTCGCCAGCCGACGTAAGAAATTTGAGAGTTACGAGATGTGGGGCCAACATAAAATAGGAGCATGTACAAATAATACATTTCCAAACTTGCATCCGATATAGATTGCATTGCTTCTTTACATAGACATAAAATAGGAGCACGCCCAGCTATATCGTTCTGTTCATTTCACCATGTATCAACAGATCAAAACTAGAAATAAATAGGTGCTTAACCATCCAGCGTTAGCCTAAGCTAAGTGTGAAAATATGAGAACCAACCCTGAGAAAGTTTACTGTACTGCAGGTGTATGCAGTGCTTTCAAAGAGGTGACAAAGAGGAACAAATGTACCATGAACTGGAAAAATAAAAGCTGATCCTGCATCTTGCACTTTTCGCTAGTTGATACCATGTCTCACTATTATTCAGGTCTGCGCCTACAATGTCTCACTATTGTTCAATTCTACGCCTAGAGAAATTCAGAAGCCTTCGACATATAGACAGCCACAGGTCAAGTGAAAATCCGTACTTTTACCAGGACTATTCAAGTTTAAGAAAAGGCACATTTGTTTTCTTTAGTAAGATTAGCTAATCGATAGGTGTAAATATCGATATGTTCAGAATATGATTGCCCCAGATGGCAGTGGCTCAACTAACTCAAAAACTAACTAGACATTACACTCCCTATCAACAAGCCGGTGACATTGTGCATTAAGATTACAGTTACTTGGGCACGAATGTTTTGTGCTTCTTTTGGGGGCCTGATTTTTCGCTGCGAGGCTTGCTTTTCACATTTACTTGTACTTTACCCTTTCCGAGTTCTTTATGTGGCTTCTACAATAGAGCATATTTACAATGATGGGATGACCATTGTCATACAGTAGCATCCCAACTCCATTCTAAGTAAATGGCTGAACATGGTATTTCTCAATACTATGTGACAGTCTAGTTATTTCAAAACGGTGGAGCTCCAATGAAGAAAAAAAGGAATAGTTTATCTATAACAGAGTAGAAACAGGGCCATCGCCTTTGGATGGATCTAAGAAGATACTGTACTATTGTTCCTTCTCCGCAGCCTTCTTCTCCTCCTACAGCATGACATCCACCTCCTCCTTGAATTGATCCCACCTCCAAGCGCCAGTCTCCACCATCAACCTACAACAGTACATCAGCTCTTCATTATGCAAGATCCTCTCTTTTGTTTCTTTTCCTTTCTTTCTCTTCTTCTGCCTCGCTCCCAAAAACCAAGAACCCTAACCCTAGAAATTAAGAAATTTGTGGAGGAGGAGGAAGAGGAGGGAGATCTTACCGGCGAGAAGAAAGCCAACGATGGAGGGCGACGCCAGAGAAGGCCCATTATCGCCGCCCAGCTCGCGTCGGATCATTGCACTGCCTATGTCGCCTCGGTTCGCTACCGATTAGAGGCGCAAAGTGGACTACTTCACGCGCGAGAAATGGGAGTAGGCCTCGCCTCCGGTTGGTCCCTTCGGTGCCGCCGCTGTCGTCGCCTCCGCCATTGCCAGAGAGGAGAGGAGAGGGATAGAGGAACACCTGCCCGAGCCCGTGAAAACTGCTCGCACCTGTTCATGTATGGGGTGAGTGGGCTAGCTCCTAGCGACCAGCCAAAGCCCAACCGTTTCCATCGACATAATTTTAAAGTGGGCAAACATAATTTTACAGCCGGACCATCTCTCGGTCGATCGACTCGGATGTGGAATTACTTATTCCTCACCCAGGGTTATTAATAAACTTTATATATAGCTATTCGTCACCTTGGGCGAGGAATAGTTATTCTTCACCCCCTCTCTATTTTGACATCAATGCACTGATTTTTTACGTTTCGTAAATTTTATCTTATTTCATACATAAAAAGAGAATGTAAGAAAATGTATACTTGCCGTAAAAATATTTTATGTTACATAAAATTACGAATGTAAAAACATAGTGTAAAACATACATAAAATGTGATTTTTCTAGTCTTATAACATATTTTTTTGCTTTTTTATACCAAATTTTACATATTGAATCAATATGCATGTAATTATTTATATTCTAAATGTAATTTATTTAGGAAGTGATCGTAAGATTACATCTGGTGAAGAATAACTTATTCTACACCCTGGATGATAAATAATAACATTATATATAGGCTCGGTCTATTATGATAACACCCTTAAGAGTCTTATTCTGCTAACACCTACCTACTATCCTCCGAACCGTACTGCAGCAAAAATCCCCACCCCATCTCCCTTACGACAACACCTCCTATCCCCTGGGCCAAACCCCCACCTCCCTCTACCTTCTACTGCAAGCCGTCGTCGCCCCGCCCTGCCCCTATCCACCCAAGGCCGCCGCCTCGCCGCCCGACCCAAGTCCACCTACCAGCGCCGCCTTGGAGTACAACCCCAGGCCGTCGCCGCCACGCCCTCGTTCACCTCCTCTTCCTCTGGTCGGGGACGCCACGCCTCATCTTCCTACCACTCGACGCCGCCATGCCTCCTCCTACTCTCTACCAGGGCTGCTACGCCTCCTCTTTTGTCCGGCCAGCGCCGCGGCACCTCCTCCCCCACCCGACCACTTGCTTCCCCTCCACCACCTACCGTCGCCGAGCCGCGGCCAGCCCTCCTCAAAACCGCCAGGACCAGTGCGACGCGCCATCGCCGATCCAGCCAGGGATTCTTCCCTTCCCCCGCGTCAGGTCTGGCCACCGGCCACCTCTCACGCCACCGGCCACCGCCTCCCTTGCGCCCAACTCCTCTTCTTCCCTTGTGCCCACTTCCTCCCCCTCTGCCTTCCTTCCCAACCTGGATCTGCCTCTCCCATGGCTCGGGCGCTTGCTACTTTGCCGGTGAGGGCTGCTACTCTCTGCGGGCGGTGACAACGCAGCTGCACCAGGAGGCCACCTGCCTTCCTCTCTCGACCTTCTCTGCCGCTGAGCACAGGGAGCACCTCACGATGAGCATCAGCTCCGGCCGTGGGTTCTCAACTCCTCCCCCGTGACCTCCTCTTTTGGACGGATGCATTCCAACAAGGCCGCGTCCCCCCCACTGCAGTTCGGCGACTGTCGACATGTAGCTCGGCGGCATGAGTGATGAGGTTCAGTACTGGTGCACTTGCAGTATTGGTAGTTTTTACTTGCAGGTGCATTTTCTCGTCGCGGCGTGTAGCTGCAGCTCGCCACAACGGTGAGCAGAGGGGATCTGCACCACATGATGTGCCTTTGTGCAGTCCGGCGTAAAAAATAGAAGCCTCTGCAGTTTGGATCTTTTTATCGTCTGTAGTTTTGCTATTCTCGCTTAAAACTGAGAAAAAAGATGCAGTGCATTATGAGAACTTTGGTGGTTCACTATGTAAGAAACTGACATGCGCTTCGTTGTTTGTTATTCTCGCGGTTTAGTTTACTGTTTTGGTCAGAAGACGAACAACCAAAAAGGAAAAAACAGTGCACTGCACACCTTGTTGAGCCTATAAAACAACTATTATGAAAAAAACAGTACCATTGGTCTTGTAGCAGTCCATTCTTTTCGCCCCCACGGGTCACTCAAGTGACCCCAAGAAAACCACCCATAGGGCGTTTTACTTCGCCGAGCCGTCCAAAAGGACGTGATACATGCAGTCTGTGATGCGTGGCTAGATGTGATGCTCACATACTCCGTCAGATGTGCAACTCACTGTACATAATTTTGCAGCTCGGGAACGAATGAGATGTGGCTAGATGTGCAGCTCACTGTGTCTAAAGTTGCAGCCCGTGAACGAACGAGAAGTGCAGGTGCATGACTTTACATAATTGTCTAGCTCGCTGGACCCTCTTCGAAGTTCTAAAACAAGTGCAACCCCTTAGTGGTTCACCTTATAGAAAAAGAGAAAGAAATCCCCACGGGAGGTTCACTTCATTCTCGGATGCAATTTGTTTTGTTTGTGGGGTAATTGGAAAAAGTAGTTTGCTCCAATTTCCGTAGTAGCTCATTACCTCTATGTATGAAGTGCAATTTGTTTCGTGTGTCTCAAAAATTAGTTGATTGCGTCAACACATGCAGTGCGTTTGGTCCTCGGATGTGGTTCACTTTTGAGAGTGATGTTGTTCACTTGCGCCCAACATGAAAGTGCGATTTTTTTAAACGAAACAACAAGATAGCAATGAGGTTTACTTTGACATACGTCGCGGTTCATTTGCCTCGTCTCTGCGGTCCACTCTCGTTCATAAAAATTGTTGAGAAAAAGACAACAAAAACTCACAAATAAACTCGGGTGAGAAAGTTTACGTCCGACAAAAGAATTCATGAAGTTCACTTGACTGTCTGATGTAGTGCGGTTTTCTGTCTGATGCAGTATTCACGACGATCTGGATGTCACGGAAAACAGTGTCCGCGTTTCGATAAATTCAAACTTTCTCTTAACCGTAAGGAAATAGAGAGAGTGTTCTATATGAAAAAGTTGCACCTCGTCGATATCTTTCCAACGACGTATCATTTGCATCATTCCGACAAGCGGTTTTCCAAAATTCACGAAAAAACAGCCGCTGCCACTGGTTCATCAGCCGCACCATTTTCAAAATTAATTCAAAACCGTAAGGAATCTCATAAAAATTTGTACATATGAAAGTTGCGCCTCGTCCGTAGCTTTCCAACGGCGTATCACACGCCACGTTGGACAAACGGTTAAAAAACTAGAGCAAAAGCAGTACCGAAAATTTGCAAAAATTTGGAAAATAGAATTCCGCGATTTAGTAATTCTGAAACTGCTCTTAAACCATAAAAAATTAGAGAAAGTAATACATATGAAAAGTTGAGTCTCGACGATATCTTTCAAACGGCGTATCATTTGCTTCATTCCAACAAGCGGTTTAGAAAAAAACGTGGAAATACGCTCGCTGCCACAAGTAGGGTGCCGCACAATTTTCAAAACTGCTCTGAAACCGTGAGTAATCTCGAAAAGTGTTCAACATGGCGAAGTTGCGTTTAATCCATAGCTTCTCAACGGTATATTACACGCGTCGTTCCGATAAACAGTTAAAAAACTGGAGCAAAAACAGTATCAAAAAACAGAGCGTGCAATTTTTTGTAACGGTCTATTCTGCTAATATTAGTAGAATAACTATTCTGATAACACTTCCGCACTGCACGCTCAACGAAAGTGCACGTCATTGTTTGAACCAAGTGTGCTGCAGTACTTAGGCGAGTGAACTTCGTGTCGAAAAAAACTGCACACTGTGTTTTTTCGGTACTTTTTCGCTCTAGTTTCTTAATCGTTTATCGGAACAAGGCGTGTAATACACCGTTGAGAAGCTATTGATTAGGCGCAAATTCTCCATGTTGAACACTTTTCGATATTCCACGCGGTTTAAGAGCAATTTTGAAAACAGTGCGGCACACACGGAGTGGCAACGAGCGTTTTTCACTTTTTTTTCTAAACCGCTCATCGGAATGAAGCAAATGATACACCATTTAAAAGATATTGTTGAGGCGCATCTTTTTCATATATATTATTTTTCTAATTCGCTACGGTTTAGGAGCAGTTTTAAATTTAACAAATCGCGGAATTGCATTTTTTCAATTTTTTTGCAATTTTCGATACTGTTTTAGCTCCAGTTTTCGAACCATTTGTCAAAGCGAGGTGTATGATACGTCATTGGAAAGCTACGGACAAGGCGCAACTTTCGTATGTTGGAATATTTTTGAGATTTCTTACGGTTTTTAGTTGATTTTGAAAATCATGCGGCTGGCGACGGGTGGCAGCGACCGTTTTTCACGAAATTTTTGCAAACTGCTTGTCAAAATGATTCGAATTATACGCCATTGGAAAGATATCGACCAGGTGCAACTTTTTCATGTAGAGCACTCTCTCTGATTCCTTACGGTTTAAGAGCAATTTTGATTTTAACGAAATGCGTACACTCTGTTTTTTCGTGAGGCAAAATCATCGTATGTACTGCATCAGACAAAAAACCGCACTACTTTCAGACCAAAAACCGCACTTCATCAGACCGACAAGTGCATTCCATGATTTCTTTTTCGTGGGACGTAAATTTTCCCAAACGAGGTAGCAAACCGCACTTCTTTAGACTAAAACCCGCACTTCATCAGACGGACAAGTGCACTGCATGATTTCTTTTTTGTGGGACATAAATTTTCCCAAACGAGGTAACAAACCGCACTTCTTTAGACTAAAAACCGCACTACATCAGATGGTCAAGTGAACTTCATGATTTCTTTTGTCGAACGTAAATTTTTCTCAGACGAATTTTTGTTGTCTTTTCTTTCATTTTTTGTGTGAACGAGAGTGGACCGCAGAGAGGAGGCAAGTGAACCGCGACATACATTGAAGTGAACCTCATTACTATCTTTGTTGTTGCGCTAAATTTTTAGCACTTTCATTTTTGTGCGCAAGTGAACAACATCACTCTCAAAAGTGAACCACATCCGAGGACCAAACACACTACAGGTGTTGATTTTAGTCGAGTGAGTTTTGAAACACACGAAATAAATTGCACTTCATACAAAGGGGTAATAAGCTGCTACACACAATTTTAGTGAACTACTTCTTTTGTCTTCTTCAAACAATTTTATTAAAGACATTCGTACTGTAGATGAGATGAAGTGTAATGAAAAGTAAACGAAGTTTTGATGGTTTTGTTTTTTCTCTTTGTTTTACATTGTAAACCACATAAAAAATGAATAAGTGGACCAAAACGGGTGCACTGCACGCACATATGCTCTCAACTACAAGCACATGTCCTCCTCTGCACGCACACGCTCTCTCGACTGCAACCACTCATGAGATGAAGTGCACTGCATGCGGCAGAGTAGTGTCGACCCCAGCTTTTCTTCTCCTGTTTGACCTATGGAAGAACAACTAGTGCCACACTACATGGGGGTTTGACACAGTGGCGGGGAGGTGGTGCTCGTCGTCTGGTGCTCCACGACCATTATTGAGCACTACACACATCCACACGCCGCACTGCACATACCCACTCGCCGCACTGCATGCACATGCTGCAAACCGCCAGACCCGAGCTGCAAGAACCGCAAACTACTCCCAACGAACTGCATTTGCTTTAATGATTTGTGGTCTGAAACAGAAAACCGAGCAGACACCGGAAGCGCACTTCAGTGGGCAACCGCACAAGATGAAGTGCGCATCCAAAATCTGCAAAAACAAAAAGCAAAAAAGGCCTTTTGTGAGCTGCACCGGCGGCAACTCATGTTCCGGGGATGCTGTCGACGTTGTTGACCTTCTTCGCGCACTCTGGGCGGCCATGGCGGATGCAGGTGAGGTGGCGCTCCTGGGGCCTCAAACCACGGCTATTGCAGGCGGCTGCCAACCTTCGGGGCGCGAGGTTGGACGACAGGAGATGCGCGGAGAGGCGCATATGCGGGGCAGCCTGCTCGATCCCGGCGACCCAAGGGTCGTGAGGCGCCGTGGATGAAGGGGTCAACGGCAGCAGCTGCTCGATCCCGTCTGCTTATGGCGCGGCAGGGCCAGCTCCGCTTGGATCCATCATTGGGACAAGGAGGCGCAGGGAGGGAAGTGGTTTCCAGGGGGCGGAGTGGGGTTAGGTGGCGGAGTGGGGCACCACAGCAGCGCCGGTTGCGGCCCGACCTAGGAAGGGAGGAAGGTTGTCGGAGGAGGCGCGCCGGAGTTGGTGGGCATTGGGGCGACAGAGGGAGGTCGGAGGAGGCGCGCTGAAGTTGGTGGGCATCGGGGTGATAGAGGGAGGTCGGAGGAGGCGCCCCGAAGTTGCATTGGTGGGGCGCCGCGGGGGTGGGTTGGTTGGGCGCCGCGGGGCTGGGAGGTGGTGGCGCGCCGGAGGGGTAGGGTGGTGGCATGCCGCGGGAGTGGGGAGCGGTGGGGCGCCCGAGTGGTGGGGTTGGTGGGGTGCCGGGAGGTGGTCGTAGTGGGGAAGGTGGGCAACAAGGGGTGGGTTGCTGCGGGGTAGAAAGTGGGGTGTGAGGGTTGGCCTAATGCAGTTTTCTCGTGTTACCGTGCGGTCCGGGTAGGTGGACTGAGTAGCATGTAAGTGTTAGCAGAATAAGAGATTTGTGTGTAGAATATGGTCTTAAGGGGTGTTATCATAATTGGAGAATATGGTCCATCCTACCACCTAGGGGTAGTTACCCCACATATCTCATATATTACCATGTGGTAGTATATATATTATATTTTATCGTTTAAAGTATGTTCATATACTATATATAAGATACTCCAAAGTGAGTTACATGAAAAAATTACAAGTTAACCCATGATTTGTATTATATTTGTGGAATACGTACATATTTGTACGTAAAAATGAGCATACTCAAAATACGATACATACTGCCAAAAAAGTAGTATATATATACTACCTAAACATTGTTATATACTACATACTACGCGTACATACTCTCCAATTTGATAGGTACAACATATAACATACAAAACACAAGTGGTGATAAAGTGGTACTATATATATAAATATATATATAAATATAAATATAAATATAAGGTAACGCTATTATAAGCGTGAGTGTAGAATAGTTTATTCTACATCCCCTAGTAATTTTATGTACAAAATCTAGTAAAATGGTGTACAAAATATAGTAATTCGGAAAATATTTTTTATCATCTATGTTTCTAATTTACTACATTTTTACGAAATTACTATATTTTACATAGTGTGTTACTATATTTTGTATGTACCGTTACTGGGGTGTAGAAAAAGCTATTATACAGTCACGCTTAGTTTAGTGTTACTATATATATATCCAAATTTTGTTTGCATGCACTACAAGTATCAATGGTCAACAATTGCTTTCCGAAAAACATAATATACTACCGGTTTCCTAGTATGATTCATTTTCCAAACAAAAATGGTATGTATATACAATTCTATTTCTTAAGGTATCATATATGATAAATAATACGAAAGGTCCCAAAGGTTTGTATGTATATTAAGGATGTTTTTATGTATTTTTCTAAAGTTTTACTTTTCAAGGTATGTAGTATTTTAAAAAAAATTTAAGACGAGGTCGGACTTTTTAACCGCTAATATTTCTATACAAATTAAGGTGACCAAATAATATAAAATGCGATCCTAATTAAATTTTTTACTTGTAGTAATATATGATGCATGCCGATACCCACTCATGATTATTGTTAGTTTAAGGAATGTTTGTTACATATACCCACACATGATCCTATGTATTTATTTTATGTATGTATATACTCATAAATTTAATGTCAAGGTATGTAAATACGATGAGTATGCACATACAAGAAAAATATATTGAGTACTCTAGGGTATATACATACACAAAAATCTAATCAATACGTACTAAGTAAGTTAATTCTAAGTATATACATACACAAAAATCTAATGAAAATGTATTATATATTCTGGGTATATACATACACAAAAAACTAATGCATTACATACTAAATATTCTGGGTATATACGTACTAAAAAATATCTAAAGAGTCTGTAATAAATAAATGAATCCGTACATACCTAATCTAATTGATACGCACTGAATATTCTGGGTATATACATAGACAAAAATATAATGTGTATGTACAAAATATTTTGGATATATACGTATAAAAATTTAACAGGTACATACTAAACAGATGAATTCATATATACCTAATTCGTAATATATCTAATGTATAGTATTTATCCTTCTAAAGATATGCTACCATGCATGGCGTGCTTAATGACATCCATTTATGATATACATTATAATTGTTTCCATACTTAACTGTTTCAGAATTGGCAATTAGTAATGGGTTGACCAGTTACCTTCTATACCTATCACAATAACACGCATCTAAATGCAATCAAACGGTGGAAAGGCAAGGAGCCTAGGCACTAGGTGTCCCATACCGTCTCTTATAAAAAACCAACTTGGTGATGATGGTGTGCCTGCCATCCTGCAATGTAGGCCGTCTGATCTATATCTAAGGGATAAAAAGCAAACTATAACAATTTTGTAAAAAGATACCCGCATCCCTCTTCACATTTACAAATAAGACCTTCCATTGTTCATCTTTGTCTCCCACGAGATAAACAACTCATATAAATGCATCTTGATGTTCCGTGCAACGCATGAGCCTCTTGCTAGTACACACACACACATATATATGTATATATGACAAATTTTATCTACCACCAGTGGTAGTTACCATCACTTGAGATTTTTATGTTGTATGTAGTATCTACCAAATCATAGAGTATGTACGCGTAGTATGTAGTATATAAGAACGTTTAGACAGTGTGTGTGTGTGTGTGTATATAGTACTTTTTAGGTAGTATTGATGTGGAGCATCCTACGGTCATCCCCATGGACCTACCATCGTCTCACAAAGTGCCAAGAGGACCTATGACACGAGCTAGAGCTAGAGCTCTCGAGACCGAGGTGACTTCCTTCCTTAATGATATCACATATGATCCACTCGAGACATGGCTACTACTCAAGTCTGGAATGTTGTGCATGATCAGGTACCAAGAGGACCCTCCCAAAGATGCATGTGAAGACGGATAAGTCCCCAAGTTCAGGGATGAAGGGAACCAACGGAAGGACTCAAGAACTACTCCCAGGCCCCGGACATCCGGCCATGACCCCGGACATCCGGCCATGACCCCGGACATCCGGCCCCTGGAGCAACAGCCGCACAGCTGCCAAGTACCTACAGGCCCCGGACATCCGGCCCGGCCCGGATATCTGGCCCGAAGCCCGTAAATTCGGCACCTTCCATCCAGAGAGCGTTAAGGCCAGCCCCGACAGCCCGGACATCCGGCCCGACGCCCGGACATCCGGCCTCCCCTGTCTGTGTACAATGTAAGGGCCGTGGCCCGTGTATCCCTTTGCCCACCTAGACTATATATACTCCTCCTCCTCCATCTTTCTAGGGTTAGCATTGGTTTAGCTCATACTTGAGATAGAGCTTTGCTCATCCATACGGATCTACTCCTTGAGAGAGACCGCAACCCCTCTTCGGAGAAGGATTCAAGACCTCCTTCACGGAGAAGACCCCCATCAAGACCTCCTCACGGAGAAGAACCGGTTACCCTATGTATCGTCCCGTGTTGACTTTGGATCGTGTGATCTCTATGTGTACTTGGATCTAGCATATGTGTGATCGTTCTTGTTGGTTTCAGTGATTCTCTCGTGTTTCCCCTCGTGTTCTTCGTGTTCCGCATTGGGATCCGCTCCTTTCGTGAAAGATCGGCCATCTAGGGTTCCACCCTACATCATCTTGGTATCTAGAGCCAGGTTGATCATGATTTCGGAGCCTCCCCGTTGTGTTTTCTAGCCTAGTTTTGTTGATTTTGTCCCTAATTTGAAAATTCCCCACAAAAATAGCCCCCCCCCCATTTTTTTGTGATTTGTTGGTGTGATGATATTTTGTTGGATTTGATCCGCGGATTTCATGTGTTGTAGGTAGATCTAGCTTTCCCCCATCTTTTCCCCAATTTCCATCCACAAAATCCCCCGAATTTTGCCCCGATTTGCCTCTTCCATGCGGAGTTCATCAAGTTCATCCACAGATACAGAGCCTGGACATCCGGCCGAACCCCCGGACATCCGGCCACCTGGGGCATCCGGCCATCAAGCCCGGACATCCGGCCACCTGGGACATCCGGCCATCAAGCCCGGACATCCGGCCCCTCGCAGCATCACTTCCATCGACCGCCCCGTTTTTCGTTCAAATTTCGCCAAAATTTTGTTCCGGTGCCCACATCCACTTCCACATAACACCACCACTTCCGCATAGCACCACCATTTCCCACATATACCACCATCGCTTACCACTACCAACTCCGACAATTTTGTCACGTTTTGCTTTGAGAATTTGAGTTGCGGTTCCGTGTCCTATTGTGTTTCGGCTATTTAGGTACGGTTCAACATCAACATCACTGCCGCTCATCTTTGCCACGGATTCGTCAATGACAACAACCACTTCACCATTTTGACACCATACTGTAAGCAAGAATGGTAACCTCATCTTGGTATCGTGATATATCATTCTTGCATTACATTGATAACCACATAGCCCAATTTTGCGTATCTTACCCATCGAGACTAGCCTTTGAGTATTGCCGACAACGTCACTTGTGCACATTAGTGATCATACTTCCCATTGCATACATATCATATCATTGGTCCATATCTTGGTTTCATCTTTTGTGTCACAAAGTTTTCATCGCATACACAATTGCTATCTTGGTTCGGGAAACACTGCATCAGAAAAGAGCTCAAAAGAGAAAGAGCCAAACAAGATTTTAAGCAAAAGGGAAAGATATGCAAAGAGCTTTTAAGAAAGAACCATAGCATCATACAACATTAAGATTGTCATACTAGATCATCTTGGATCATATCATCGGAATACCATACATAGAGCATACTTGGGATAGAAGTCGTTGCATTTTTGCTTAGTAGGTTGTGCACAAGTCTTCTTGTCCACCTATTGTGCAATTGTGCTAGAGTCACTCTAGTGTTGTGCAACAAGAGCATTTTCGTGGATTCCACATTTTGGCTCATCCTTGGTTGCGTGACCCCATTTATTTCTTTGCGTGTGTGTTTTTGTGTACCATATTTTGCTATTGGTCTACTTGTTGCACTGCAAACTTGTGAATCTTTTCCAACATTATTGACGCTCACTAACAATTGCATCAAATTTTGTTCCACCATCCTAACCAAGCTCCACCATAAGATTTTACTTGTGTAGGTGTGAGAACCGATAGGAATTGGTACCAATTGTGCTATTTTCTTGTTCCACATTGGAGTGATCATTGATCCATCTTCAACATCGGTCAAGGTACATTTGGTGTAAGTTCTTCTCTTTCTCCCACTCACATATTTTTGCTTGGAATGATGGATAGTCCAAGTACTTCTACCAACCCACTCTTCATCGAGCAAGACGATGACATGTCCTCCTACGTCACAAAGAGCCACCTTTTTGGTGCACAACGTGCTTTGCAGCAACAAGCAATGAGTGAACACATCGACAACCTCGCCGCCGACTTGCGACTCTCCGAGCAACGTACAAGAGACTATTTCGACAACAAGCTCGATGACCACAAGCAAGAGAATGACGCAAGAATGGACGAGATTCGTGCTTTGTTGCTCAACCACTCTTCTTCCACTTCGTCCTCAAGACGGAGCCGCTCAAGTCGACATTCTGACTACACCATCTCCGGCTCAAGTACACCGACATCGAATAATCTTCGACCTACCGCGCGCCAAGATCGTCAAGCAAACCGCAACCCTCTACACGACAACAACTCTCAAGAACAACGACATCATCAAAATCAAGCTACTTTTGCGCAAGCACGAGAACGGCAACACCAACGCTAACAAGAAGAGGAAGAGAGAGCATGACTACATCAAGATGCACAAGATGCCGATGCACAACGTCAAGAACAACAATTGCAAGAAGCCCAAGCACTTGAGGTGCAACAAGCCCTCCGAGACTCAAGTCGGGCCGTAGCCACGTGCAACCGACAAGCTCATGAGCAACAAGAAGCGCTTGGCGAAGAAGTTCAAGAGAGGAACTATCAAGCTCGAGTGCATTGTCAAGTTCCACAACCTCCTCACCAAGAACCTCAAGTTCAACAAGAGCAAGAAGACAATGGAAATCATCCACGACAAGAGCAAGTTGAGGGAGACAATCCTCCTCGTCAAGGACGTCATCACCCTCGACCCGACACAATGAAGAGCAACGCTACGACAAGCTAAAGTTCACCATGCCCAAGTTTTCCGGAAGCAATGATCCCAAAGAGTACCTTTCATGGGCATTGAAGGTTGACAAAATCTTCCACTTACACAACTATGAGGAAGAGTGATGTAGGGTAGGAACCCTAATCGGCCGATCTTTCACGAAAGGAGCGGATCCCGTGATGAACATGAAGAACACGAGGAGGGAAATGAGGGGAAAATCAAGAGAACACTCAAACCAACAAGTATGATCACACATGCACTAGATCCACGAACACAAAGGGAGATACAAGATCCAAAGTCAACAATGGACGATACAAGAGGTAACCGGTCTTCTCTATGAGGAGGTCTTGAATCCACGAGGGGATCTTCTCTGCAAGGAGGTCTTGAATCCAAAGGGATCTTCTCCGAAGAGGGGCCGCGATCTCTCTCGTGGAGTAGATCCGATGTGGATGAGCAATGCTCTATCTCTAAATATGAGCTAAACCAATGCTAACCCTAGCTAGGATGAATAGGAGATCTATTTATAGTCTTAGTGCAAATGGGGGCAAAAGGAGGGGGTACATGGGCTTCGGGCCCGAAACTGGACACAGCCAGGTACCGGGCATCCGCTGGGGACCGGTCGTCCGGTGTCTCATGGCCGATCGGACATCCGGTGGCTGCCGGTCGTCCGCTCATTCTAGCTCGGATGCTGGCATAGCGAATTTCCGGAGGAGGCCGGTCGTCCGGTCGCCAGACGTCCGGTGGCGCCGGTCGTCCGCTCGTTTGGCTCGGGTGCCGGGGCACCGGTCTTCCGGTCCGGGCTGGATGTCCGCTCGCTGGGGTTCGGCTGGAGCTTCAGGCTTCGGACGTCCGGTCCCGACTGGCTGGGACTTCTTCTCCAGCTCTCCTTCTTCTTCGTCTTCACGTCCATCTTCCTCTTCTTCTTCTCCTTGCTCCTTAGCTTCTTCATGGCCAACTCCTAGATACCTGAGTATGCACAATGTCTCCGTTTGAGGTAGTAGCCATGTCTCATGTGTATCGAAGTGGAAGTGTGAGAGGAGAGATGTCACCTCGGTTCCGAGAGCTCTTGCACGTGCTCGTGTCATGGGTCCGCTAGGCACTTGGTGAGGCTATGGTAGGCCCATGGGGATGACCTTGGGATGATCCGCATCATCTCCCCTCCCTTGGGGAACATCCGTCCTCGGATCAAATTCTTCATCACCATGATAGGGAGAGAGATCTTTGAAGTTGAAGATGTCGCTCACGTTGTACTTGTCGCGCGGGAGGTCGATCTTGTAAACGTTGTTGTTGTAGCGTGCAAGCACCTTGAAGGGTCCATTCGCTCGTGGTCGAAGTTTGGACTTGCGTTCTTGGGCAAAGTGGCCCTTGCGAAGGTGTAGCCATACGAGATCACCAATGTTGAATACCATGGGGTGCTTGTTGATGTTGAGCTTGGTTGCAATGTACTTGGCGCTTGATAGTATGTCTTGTATCTTCATGCACCTTCTTGAGATGAGTCACACATGCACTTGCGTCCAAATTGATGCGCTCTTGGAGTAGTAGAGGGAGAATGTCCAATGGGGACAAAGGGTTGAATCCGTAGACGACCTCGAAGGGGGACTTGCCGGTTGTGGAGTGTGTTGCTCGGTTGTAGGTGAACTCGGCGATAGGTAGGCACTCCTCCCACTCCTTGATGTTCTTCTTGATGAGTACTCGAAGTAGAGCGGAGAGTGTGCGGTTGGTCACCTCCGTTTCGCCATCGGTTTGTGGATAAAACACCGTGGAGAAGAGTAGCTTGATTCCAAGCTTGGCGCATAGGATCTTCCAAAAGTAGCTAAAGAATTTGATGTCACGGTCCGAGACGATAGTCTTTGGCACTCCATGTAGACGCAATATTTCCCTACAAAATATATTAGCATCATGTGAAGCATCATCTATCTTGTTGTAAGGAATAAAATGTGCCATCTTAGAGAAACGGTCCACAACGACAAATACCAAATCCTTTCCATTTCTAGTCCTAGGCAATCCAAGTATGAAATCCATGCTAATGTCTTCCCATGGTTGATATGGAATTGGGAGAGGCATGTAAAGGCCATGGGATTAAGCTTTGGACTTAGCTTTGCAACATGTAGAGCATCGGTTGGTGAAGCGGTTGACGTCGTGAAACATCTTGGGCCAAAAATAGTTCTTGGAGAGCATGGCGAAAGTCTTGTCGCATCCAAAATGTCCCATTAAGCCTCCTCCATGAGATTCCTGCAAAAGCAACAAACAAAGAGAAGACTCGGGGATGCAAAGCTTGTTAGCTCTCATAAGATATCCATCTTTGATGTAATAGCGTTCCCAAGAGGTGTGCGTCAAACACTTGGCATAAGGAGTAGCAAAAGTAGGATCATGCTCATACAAGTCTTTTATATGCTCAGAACCAATGACATCCAATTCAACTTGAGTAACAAGCATGCATATGCGCGAAAGGGCATCTGCCACAATGTTTTCCTTACCTTTAATGTACTTGATGACATAAGAAAAAGATTCGATAAATTCACTCCATTTAGCATGACGCTTGTTTAACTTGGTTTGGCCCTTAAGATACTTCAGCGTTTCATGATCGTTATGAATGATAAATTCATGAGGGCGAAGATAGTGTTCCCATTCATGCAAAACGCAGACTAAAGCACATAGCTCTTTGTCATATATGGGGTAATTGAGTTGCGCCCCGGAAAGTTTCTCACTAAAGTAAGCTATGGGGCGCTTCTCTTGCGTTAACACACCTCCTATGCCATTACCGCTAGCATCACAATGAATCTCAAAGGGTTTGTCAAAGTTGGGTAATGCAAGCACGGGAGCATGAGTAAGAAAATTCTTAAGCTCATTGAAAGCGGTATCTTGGGATGGACCCCAAACCAAAGGCACATTCTTCTTGCTCAAAGCATGCAAAGGCGAAGCAATGGTGCTAAAATCTTTCACAAAGCGATAATAGAAACCCGCAAGGCCAAGAAAGCTACGCACTTGTTGCAAATTGGTTGGTTATGGCCAAGTCTTAATAGCATTGATCTTGGATTCATCAACATGAACACCCTTAGAAGATACAACAAAACCCAAGAAAACGAGCTTATCAACACCAAAAAGGCATTTCTCCATATTAGCATAGAGATGCTCTTTTTGAAGAGTTTGTAAAACGGTTCGGACATGAGTGACATGCTCTTTGAGAGACTTGCTAAAAACAAGGATATCATCGAAGTAGACCACAACAAACACACCAATGTAAGGGCGAAAAACATGATTCACTGTAGCGACCCGACCTCAAACGGTCAAGCCTCTGTGTATCCGTGCCATCCCTGGATCGGTATGCTCGCACACACAGTACATCAATGTATATATCGAAGTGCAATCACATGTATAAATAACGTAAAACTGATATATACCTCATAAGTCTCGGCGGAAACAAACATAAGGGTGTGGAGTCCCATCAACGCCAATGGCAAGTTGAGTGTAGACCGTAACCCTAAACGTAACTCTTACTCGTCGTAGAAATTCCTGCAACATAAGACACTGCAGCCCTGTAGGTCACTACATTGAATGTACTGGCAAGTCACATCATAAGAATAATGAATCTCTTTGTACATGCAATTTGGCTGGTGGAAAGCTCTAAGTTTAGTTTTTGCATAAAGCTAGTTTTTCCCTAGAATAAAAGATATTATTCTACCACTACAGTATATCATAGGATGAGTTGACAAACCCAACTCAATCCATTCCCAAAGTTTCATTTAAAACCCAACTGTTTAATTAAGAGTGATGAGATCTCCCAGCATTTCCACTACTAGATGCTCAAGTTATCCGTAACCGGGGACACGGCTAATCGATTAGGTTTTAACACTCTGTAGAGGTCTACACACTTTTCCCCACAAGACTCGATTGCCTCCCTTGAAGTTCTCGCACTGCATGGCGTTTGAGAACAGGATGACCGAGACATAGTCTTTCGAAAGTATTCCCCCTTAACCCACGGATAGGACGGTACACCTACTCATTCTACATCTGCTAGCCTATCCCGGAAGAGGTCGCACTATCTACTCAACTAAGCCATAGCCCATATTGGCTTGTGGCTGCACACGGAAGCTTCTAGACATGAGAATACGATTGATCTCTTTGAGCCTGGGCGGCTGACCACTAGTGGTGCACCACCATGGATTAACCATGCATGCTCCCACTGTACTTCGCCACCATTCAAACCAAATACCGCCCAGGTAGTTCATTTACAAGTCTTGGTCCTGATTACTACTTTGTCACTCATGTCTCACCATGTTCGCTTCCCAAACCACGTCTACATTTAGCAAGGCAAAAATAAACTTACACGATGGTGACAAGGATGTATAGGTCAGACCTACCTCAAATGAACTACTAGGTAACGGTATAGCCATTTGGCAACAATAAATCCTACCATGCAATCCTACCTCAAAGGACTAAATGCATAATTAAAACATAGGTAATTGGAAGAATGGTCAAATGTGGACTTGCCTGGTAATAGTTAACGAAGATTATATCGCTCTCAGAAATTTACTTAATAGAACTATTCGTCACTCTCCGATGAAAATCTATAAAGTCAAACATTGCATTCACACAAGCAATCATTTCGGAGAACCAAATAACATGCGACATGAAAAGACTCAGAAAATCCAAATGAAAACACGACACACTTAACTATAAAAAAATACTAAGTGCAAAACAACATGTGACATCCGGTTCAAAATTGTGATGTGAACTATAGTGCATACAAGGCATATAAGTGAAACTATCATAGACAGATCCTAGGTGTGTGAAAATATTTTGAGAAAGGTCTAGGTGATAGGGTTTGGCTACAGTGACAGAATGCAAAAAGAAACAACTTAATCAGAGCTTCGGTTTGGGAGATATGGCCATTTGAAGTTCGAATTCGAATATGAATAAATTCAAATTTGAATCTCACAAAAGTTTGCAAAAAGGATACCACTGGACAGATCTAAACATGAAGAAGAATTTGCCATTGGTTTCATCGAGTTTGGATCTACGGTTAAAAAGTTGTGGCTACTCGAAGTTCAGGGACTAATCTGCTAATTACAGGGACTAAACAAAGAAGAAAACTATCGCAAACAAGTCCCTGGCCACGTGGCGGATTGCGGGTGGCTGAGTAGCATCCGCCGCGAAGGCTATACAGCGAACATCTGCTAAATAAGAAAAAACAACGACGGCGGCTAGCTAAAGAAAAACCGACGTTTGATTTAAATAAAAGCGCACGGTCTAACGAGAACCGACCGGTAGTTTTTAAAATAAAAACTGCGGTTAACCGCGTACCGGTTCAACTAAAAAAAACAACTAAACTAATCTAATTTAAGCCGTTGATCTTTGATCTAACGAACAAGAGGAGGTGCGGCGGCTTACAGCGGCTGGCGACGTCGGCGACGAGCAAAGGACGGCGGCGCGACGTCGGGTGATGGCGGGGCAGCTGCTATGGCGGTCCTCGGTGTCGGGGAAGAAGACATGGAGGTGCGGTGCGGCTTGGGCGTCCGGATGGTGGCATCGGGGTCAGCGAGGCGAAGACGGTGGCGCTCCGCGGGCTCCGGCGAGGTCGGGTGTCGTCGGGGCGGGTGCTCCGGCGAGTCCTAGGGTCAAATAAGGTGTCAAAAAGAGGCGCCTTGCCGTGGGAAATCGTTTGACAAAGAAGGTGGAGGCCGTGGTGGTTTACTGGCGACGGAATGCTCAGTGGAGTGACGCGGCTCCGGCGAGATGCGAACGACGATAGCGAGCGGTAGGGGCGGCGTGGAAAGAAGCGGGACAGTGAGATCGACAGAGGGGAGTCGGGGGGCATTTATAGGCGAGGGGAGGGCGTGCGGGGCTGCGTGATAAGCTCTATCCCTTGAGCTTCGGCCGGCGGGTTCGGGTGTGCGCGTGCTCATCCAGCGGAGTCTGCGGGAGGTTAGGGACGATAGCGCTACGGGCCCCATCGGTCAGTGTCAGAGGAAAGAGCAAGCGGGAGAGAGATGGGCGCAGGCGTGTGAGGGAAAACGCTCGGGCGGCCTGGTCGCTGCTGGGCCGGTGCAAGTTTTTTTAATAGATAGAAAAACTACACAAAGAGTAATAAACAAGAAAATATACATAGGCATAATATATACCAAAGTACTCAGAAAAATATCCCAAATAAGATGAACTATTTTTCAAGTTCAACTAAATTCTATAAAAAATCATAAAAGTCAAACAGTGTTACTGTTGCATTTAAAATCAATAAAAATCATTTTAAAATAGCAAAATGATTTCAAATTTATTTTCTCATAATTTTCTATTGAAGGTAATCATTTTACCCTTATTTATATTTATTTATTTTTAGGAGAAAAATAATTTGAAAATAAACCCAAATAACTCCCAAATGGATTTGAGTTTGGAATTTCGAACAACTTCAAATGGAAAATGAGTTTCAAATAACTTCAAAGTGACTTCCAAATTATTTCTTTGAAACTTACAACTCTCTTTATTTAAATTTGAAGACGTCATTTTATCTTCTCTCATGAACTCATTGAGTTGCTTAAAGTTTCTAAATTTGAAATATTTCAAATGGAATTCAAATCATTTTCAAATCCCTTTTTTTTCTTTAAATGGAAGAAGTCATATTATCTTCACTCTAGGGTTTTGGAGATGAAATGAATTTGAATTCATGGAGATTAGAAATGCAAGATGAAAGTTTTGGGAAAGTCCTTTTAGTCCCTCTCATTCAACTTTCAAAAAGTTTCAATTTCCACTCAGTTTCACACAATAAATCACACAACAAACAAACAAACAATCATAATTACTTATTTAATATAACATTCCAAAATTTAGAATTTTGGGATGTTACATTCATGAGACGCATAAAAGTACCTGGTGCTTCCGATAGACCCATAGGCATGACTAACCACTCATACAAGCCAAACTTGGTTTCGAAAGCGATTTTCCATTCATCACCCTCTTATATGCGGATTTGATAGTAACCACTCTTAAGATCAATTTTTGAAAAGATAGTGGCACCACTAAGTTCATCAAGCATATCATCAAGGCATGGAATGGGGTACCTATAACGAACGGTGATAGCATTGATAGGTCTACAATCAGACCACATGTGAAAGCTACTGTCTCGTTTTGGCACAAGAATGACTGGGACAGCACAAGGGCTCAAACTTCCACGCACATGTCCATGGTCAATGAGATGCTTTACTTGCCTTTGTATTTCTTTGGTTTCTCCGGGGTTGACGCAGTAGGGAGCTTTGTTTAGAAGAGGTGCTCCAGAGATGAGGTCGATGTGGTGCTCGATGCCTCGTAGTGGAGGTAGTCCCGGAGGTAGCTCGTCGGGGAAAACATCGTGAAATTCCTGCAAAAGAGAAGATAACACTAAAGGTAGAGTGTGAGAGGTGTTAGCTTGTGTTTCATTGTACTTGCACAAAAGGACATAGTGTATCACACTAGATGGGTTCTCACACACTCCTCTTATCTCACTTTTGGTGGCAAATAGTACTAAGTCCTTCTTTTCGCTCATCGTGGAGGCGCTCGGTTTTGGCTTGTGGCGCTCACTCTCTTTTTGGAGGCTCGCTCTCTCACTATGCTCTCCACGATGGGTGGCTTTCTTGTCAGTGACCACTTGTCTAGGAGACATGGGACGAAGTACATAATCCTTTCCCTTCATCTTGAAGATGTAGTGGTTCGTTCGGCCGTTGTGGATGACTCCTCTATCAAATTGCCATGGGCGTCCAAGGAGAAGGTGGAAACGGTCATTGGAATGACATCGCACTCCAAAGTGTCTTCGTAGGCGCCAATTTTGAAGGAGACTTGTACTCGATGCTCGACTTGGATAGTGCCGGAGTCACTAAGCCATTGAACTTTGTATGGATGTGTGCTTCGTCTTGGGCAATTGGAGCTTGGAGCAAAGTCCTTCACTTGCGAGGTTATGACAACTCCCTCCATCAATGATGACCTTGACGGATCTTCCATTGATGTCGGCCTTGGTGTGGAATATGTGGCATCTTTGGTCTTCGTCTTGGTGACGTTGGAGGGTCAAGACCTTGGAGACAACAAGAGTGGGACTTGAATCTTCATCACAAAAGACTTGTTCCTCTTCATGGTTCACTTTCCGGTGCATGGCGACTTGCTCAAGAGCGTCCATTTCTCCTTGACTCATCGAGTCGTAGGTGCCGTCGTCGTTGAGGATCATGGTCCGCTTGTTGGTGCATTCATAGGACTTGTGGCCTCGGCCTCCGCATGTGAAGCATTTGAAGGAACTTGTCTCGACGGTCTCATCGGTTGGGGTTGATGATGATGAAGCTCTCGGCTTAAAGTTGATTGTTGTAGGAGGATGATTTGGAGTTGACGAAGCTTTCTTCGAACTCGACTTGTCGATGTTGCTTGTAGAAGGCTTGGTAGACGGTGTTGGAGTCGTTGAAGCTTGGGTGTTGGAGAAACCGTATGACTTGGGTGAGAACTTGGCATACTTGTAATCGTCTTGCACTTGACGTTCCGCTTTTGTAGCTTGATGCACTAGCTCGATGAGGGTCGAGTATGGTTGGAAGTCGGCGATCTTCTTGATAGGATGGTTGAGTCCATTCAAGAAACGTGCCATAGTTTGCTCATCATCTTCCGTGACATTGGCTCTTATCATGGCAATCTCCATCTCCTTGTAGTACGCTTCAACGCTCTTGGTTCCTTGCTTGAGTAGGAGATTCTTGAAGAGGTCGCGGTTGTAGTAGGTAGGCACAAAGCGTGCTCTCATGACATCCTTCATTTGCGCCCAAGTAGTGATGGGTGGTTCACCTCTTGCCTCTTGGCGCTCGATAACTTGTTCCCACCAAATGAGGACATAGTCTTGGAACTCGGGATGCCATCGCGATCTTCTTCTCTTCATCATAGTTGTGCAAACGGAAGATTTTGTCGACCTTCAATGCCCATGGAAGATACTCTTCGGGATCGTTGCTTCCATTGAACTTGGGCACGGTGAACTTGAGCTTACCGTAGCGTTGCTCTTCATTGTGTTGGGTTCGAGGATGATGACGTCCATGATGTTGATGATTGTTAAGCTCGTGTTGCTCTTGAAGAAGAGGGTTGTAGAACTCATGTTGCTCTTGTCGTGGAGGATTCACACAGTCTTCATGCTCTTGATGAACTTGATGTTCTTGGCGAGCTTGTGGGGGAGCTTGTCGAGCTCGAGGAGGAACTTGAGGAACTTGACGATGCACGCGAGCTTGAAATCTTTGCTCGTGAGCTTCTTCGCGAAGTGCTTCTTCATGTTCACGAGCTTGTCGGCCTCGGTTGGCTATGGCGCGACATGAATCTTGGAGGGCTTGTTGCGCCTCAAGTGCTTGAGCATCTCACAATTGTTGCTCTTGACGTTGTGCCTCGGCATCTTGTGCTTCTTGGTGTAGACGCGCTCGCTCTTCCGCTTCATGTTGGCATTGTCGTTGCCTTTCTCGTGCTAGCGCAAAAGCCTCTTGGGTTTGACATTGTCGGTGCTCTTGAGAGTTGGTGTCGCATAGAGGATTGAGGCTTGCGTGACGATCGTTGCACGTGGCACATCGAAGAGTGTTTGATGTCGGTGTACTTGAGCCGGAGAGGGTGAAGTCGGAGTGTCGACTTGAGCGCCTCCTTCTTGATGAAGACGAAGTGGAAGCAGAGCGGTTGAGCAACAAAGCGCGAATCTCATCCATTCTTGCGTCGTTCTCTTGCTTGTGATCGTCGAGCTTGTGGTCGAAGTAATCCCTTGTACGTTGCTCGGAGAGTCACAAGTCGGCGGCGAGGTCGTCGATGCGTTCACTCATTGCTTGTTGCTCTTGATGCAAAGCACGGTGTGCACCAACGAGGTGGCTCTTGGTGACGTAGGAGTTCATGTCGTCGTGCTCAATGAAGAGTGGGTTGGTAGAAGTACTTGGCCTATCCATCATTCCAAGAGAAAAATGTGAGTGGTAGAAAGAGATACCAAATGTACCTTGACCGAATTTGAAAGTGGATCAATGATCACTCCAATGTGGACAAGGAAATAGCACAATTGGTACCAATTCTTGTCGGTTTCTCACACCTACACAAGTAAAAGCTTATGGTGGAGCTTAGTGAGGATGGTGGCACAAAATTTGATGCAATTGTAAGTGGACTTCAATAATGTTGGAAAAGATTCACAAGATTGTAATGCAAAAGTAGACCAAGCAATATAATGTACACGAAAACACACATGCAAAAGGATAAGTGGGGTCGTGCAACTAAGGGTGAGCCAAAATGTGGAATCCACAAAAATGCTCTTGTTGCACAACACTAGAGAGATGCTAGCACGATTGCACAATAGGCGGATACAAAGACTTGTGCACAACCTACTAAGCAAAAATGCAACGACTTCTATACCAAGTATGCTCTATGCAAGGTGTTTCTATGATATGATCAAAGATGATCTAATATGACAATCTTAATGTTGTATGATGCTATGGTTCTTGCTTAAAAGCTCTTGGCTTATCTTTCCCTTTTGCTTAAAAGCTTGTTTCGCTCTTTGATGTTTGAGCTCCTTTCTCATGCAATGCTTCACGAACCAAGATAGCAATTGTGTATGCGATGACAACCTTGTGACACAAGAGATGATACCAAGATATGCAACAATGATGTATGTATGCTATGGGAAGTATGATCACTAATGTGCACAAGTCTCGTTGTAGGCAATACTCAAAAGCTAGTCTCGATGGGTAAGCTACGCAAAGGAGTAAGGCTATGATGGCTATCAAAGTAATGGCAAGAATTATATGTCCAATACCAAGGTGTGGTTACCGTTCTTGCTTACGGTATGGTGTCAAAATGGTGGCACGAATACCAAGATGTAGTCGAGGTGGTCGTTGTTGATGACGCGTCCGTGGCAAAGATGAGCGGCGGTGATGTCGATGTCGAACCGTACCTAGATAGCCGAAACACAAAAGGATACGGAACCACAACTCAAATTCTCAAAGTTCGAAGTGGCAACACGTGTCGGAGTGTGAAACGGGTAAGCAAAGGTGATGGTATGTGGAAGTGGTGATGGTTTATAAGTGGTAGGAGTGCGTATGCGGAAATGTGGGGCGGTGGTGGTGACTAAACTAAAAAAAATTCAGTTTCGTCAGGTAACTCCGGACGTCCGGTGGTGAGCGGTCGTCCGGTCGTCGGACGTCCGGTGTTGAGTGGACGTCCGGTGCCTGGGCACTATTCGGGCACGGGATTAACTGCACGTGTACGAGGTGGATGAGGTTAAAATCGTCGAATCCTGGCAATTTCGTGGATGGAAAGGGTGGGGAAATGGGGGGAAAAGCTAGATCCACTCAAAACAAAGCAAATCCACGGATCAAATCCAACAAAATTTCAACACACCAAAAATCACAAAAACTTTGTGGGGCTATTTTTGTGGGGAATTTTCGAATTTGGGACAAAATCAACAAAAACTAGGCTAGCAACACAACGGGGAGAGTTCGAAATCGTGATCAACGTGGCTCATGATACCAAGATGATGTAGGGTACGAACCCTAATCGGCCGATCTTTCACGAAAGGAGCGGATCCCGCGATGAACACGAAGAACACGAGGAGGGAAACAAGGGGAAAATCAAGAGAACACTCAAACCAACAAGTATGATCACACATGCGCTAGATCCACGAACACAAAGGGAGATACAAGATCCAAAGTCAACAATGGACGATACAAGAGGTAACCGGTCTTCTCCGTGAGGAGGTCTTGAATCCACGAGGGGATCTTCTCCGCAAGGAGGTCTTGAATCCAAAGGGATCTTATCTGAAGAGGGGCCGCGGTCTCTCTCGTGGAGTAGATCCAATGTGGATGAGCAATGCTCTATCTCTAAATATGAGCTAAACCAATGCTAACCCTAGCTAGGATGAATAGGAGGTATATTTATAGTCTTAGTGCAAATGGGGGCGAAAGGAGGGGGTACATGGGCTTCGGGCCCGAAACTGGACACATGCAGGTACCAGACGTCCGTTAGGGACCGGTCGTCTGGTGTCTCATGGGCGGCCGGACATCCGGTGGCTACCGGTCGTCCGCTTATTCTAGCTCAGATGCTAGCGTAGTGGATTTCCGGAGGAGGCCGGTCGTCCTCTCATTTGGCTCGGGTGCCGGGGCACCGGTCGTCCGGTCCGGGCCGGACGTCCGACCGCTGGTGTTCGGCTGGAGCTTCAGGCTCCGGATGTCCGGTCCCGACCGGTCGTCCGGTGGCTGGGACTTCTTCTCCAGCTCTCCTTCTTCTCCGTCTTCATGTCCATCTTCCTCTTCTTCTTATCCTTGCTCCTTAGCTTCTTCTTGGCCAACTCCTAGATACCTGAGTATGCAGAATGTCTCCATTTGAGGTAGTAGCCATGTCTCATGTGTATCGAAGTGGAAGTGTGAGAGGAGAGATGTCACCTCGGTTTCGAGAGCTCTTGCACGTGCTCGTGTCATGGGTCCGCTAGGCACTTGGTAAGGCGATGGTAGGCCCATGGGAATGACCTTGGGATGCTTCGCATCAAAGAGAAGAAGATCGCTATGGCATCCCTTAAGTTCCAAGACTACGTCCTCATTTGGTGGGAACAAGTCATTGAGCGTCGAGAGGCAAGAGGTGAACCACCCATCACTACTTGGGCGCGAATGAAGGATGTCATGAGAGCACTCTTCGTGCCAACCTACTACAACCACGACCTTTTCAAGAAACTCCAACTCAAGCAAGGAACCAAGAGCGTTGAAGAATACTACAAGGAAATGGAGATTGCGATGATACGAGCCAATGTCACGGAAGATGATGAGCAAACTATGACACGTTTCTTGAATGGACTCAATCATCCTATCAAGAAGATCGCCGACTTCCAACCTTACTCGAACCTCATCGAGCTAGTGCATCAAGCTACCAAAGCGGAACGTCAAGTGCAAGATGACTTCAAGTATGCCAAGTTCTCATCCAAGTCCTATGGATTATTCAACACCCAAGCTTCAGCGACTCCAACACCTTCTACATCAACCAAACCTTCTACAAGCAACACCGACAAGTCGAGTTACAAGAAAACTTCGACAACTCCAAGTCATCATCCTACAACAAGCAACTTCAAGCAAAGAGCTTCTTCATCATCTACCCCAACCAATGAGACCATCAAGACAAGTTCCTTCAAATGCTTCACATGCGGAGGCCGAGGCCACAAGTCCTTTGAGTGTACCAACAAGCGCACCATGATCCTCAACGACAATGGTACATACGACTCCATGAGTGAAGGAGAAACGGAAGCACTTGAGCAAGTGGCCATGCACCGGCAAGTGAACAAAGATGAAGCGGATCAAGTCTTTTGCGATGAAGATTCAAGCCCAGCTCTTGCTGTCTCCAAGGTCTTGACTCTTGAACATCAACAAGAAGAAGACCAAAGATGCCATATCTTTCATACCAAGGTCGACATCAATGGAAGGTCCGTTAAGGTCATCATCGATGGAGGGAGTTGCCATAACTTAGCAAGTGAAGAACTATGCTCCAAGCTCCAATTGGCCAAGATGAAGCATCCACATCCATACAAAGTTTAATGGCTAAGCGACTCCGGCACCATCCAAGTGGAGCATAGGGTGCAAGTATCCTTCAAAATCGGAGCTTACGAAGACACTTTGGAGTGTGATGTCGTTCCAATGACCGTTTTCCACCTTCTTCTCGGGCGACCATGGCAATTTGATAGAGGTGTCATCCACAATGGCCGAACGAATCACTATATCTTGAAGATGAAAGGAAAGGAGTACGTACTTTGCCCTATGTCTCCAAGCCAAGTGATCACCGACAAGCAAGCCACCCATCATGGAGAGAATAGTGAGAGAGCGAACCACCGAAAAGAGAGTGAGCGCCACAAGACCAAATTGAGTGCCTCCACGATGAGCGACAAGAAGAACTTAGTTCTATTTGCCACCAAAAGTGAGATAAGAGAAGTGTGTGAGAACCCATCAAGTGTCATGCACTATGTCCTTTTGTGCAAGGACGAGGCAACAAAAGCCAACACCTCTCACAATCTACCTTTACTGTTGTCTTCTCTATTGCAGGAATTCCAAGATGTTTTTCCCGATGAGCTACCTCGGGGTCTACCTCCACTATGAGGCATCGAGCACCGAATCGACCTCATCCCCGGAGCTCCCCTTCCTAACAAGGCTCCCTACCGCGTCAATCCCGAGGAAACTAAGGAGATCCAATGGCAAGTACCACAACTCATCAACAACGACCATGTACGAGAAAGTTTGAGCCCTTGTGCTGTCCCGGTAATCCTTGTTCCCAAGAAAGATGGTACATTTCTCATGTGTTCTGATTGCCGTCCTATCAATTCTATTACCGTGCCTTATCGTTACCCTATTCCACGCCTAGATGATATGCTTGATGAGCTTAGCGGAGCCACAATTTTCTCTAAAGTTGACTTTAAAAGTGGCTACTATCAAATACACATCCAAGAAGGCGATGAATGGAAAACTGCATTTAAGACCAAGTTTGGCTTATATGAATGGCTTGTTATGCCAACGGGTTTATCCGAAGCACTCGGTACCTTCATGTGCCTCATGCATTTTGTTTTTGACCCTATATTGGTGTATTTGTTGTGGTCTACTTTGATGATATTCTTGTGTTTAGCAAATCTCTCAAAGATCATGTCACACACCTTAGGACCATGCTTCAAACTCTTAGAAAAGAGCACCTTTTTGCTAATATGGACAAATGCCTTTTCGGTGTTGACAAGCTTGTTTTCTTGGGTTTCGTTGTATCTTCTAAGGGTGTTCATGTTGATGAATCTAAGATCAATGTATTAAAACTTGGCCACAACCAACCAACTTGCAACAAGTGCGTAGTTTCCTTGGTTTAGCCGGTTTCTACCGTAGATTTGTGAAGGACTTTAGCACCATTGCTTCACCTTTGCATGCTTTGAGTAAGAAGAATGCACCATTTGTTTGGGGACCATCCCAAGATACCGCATTCAATGAGCTTAAGAATTTGCTTACTCATGCTCTCGTGCTTGCATTATCCAACTTTGACAAACCCTTTGAGATTCATTGCGATGCTAGTGGTAATGGCATAGGAGGTGTGTTAACGCAAGAGAAGCTCCCCATAGCTTACTTTAGTGAGAAACTTTCCGAAGCGCAACTCAATTACCCCATCTATGACAAAGAGCTATATGCTTTAGTGCAAGTTTTGCATGAATGGGAACATTATCTTCGCCCTCATGAATTTATCATCCATACCGACCATGAAACACTTAAATACCTTAAGGGTCAAACTAAGTTGAACAAGCGTCATGCCAAATGGAGTGAATTCATTGAGTATTTTCCTTATGTCATCAAGTACATTAAAGGTAAGGAAAATATTGTGGCGGATGCACTTTCTCGCATATGCATGCTTGTTACTAAACTTGAATTGGATGTCATTGGCTTTGAGCACATACAAGACTTGTATGCGCATGATCCTACTTTTGCCATTCCTTATGCCAAATGTTTGACGCATACATCTTGGGAATGCTATTACATCAAAGTTGATTATCTTATGAGAGATAACAAACTTTGCATCCCCGAGTCTTCTCTTCGTTTGCTACTTCTGCAAGAATCTCATGGCGGAGGACTAATGGGACACTTTGGATGCGACAAGGCATTCAGTACGCTCTCCAAGAACTATTTTTGGCCCAATATGTTCCGCAACATCAACCGCTTCACCAACCGATGCTCTACTTGTCGCAAATCTAAGTCTAAAGCTCAATCCCATGGTCTCTATATGCCTCTTCCAATTCTGTATCAACCATGGGAAGATATTAGCATGGATTTTGTGCTTGGTTTGCCTAGAACTAGAAATGGGAAGGATTCGGTATTTGTTGTTGTGGACCGATTCTCTAAGATGGCTCATTTCATTCCTTGCAACAAGGTGGACGATGCTTCACATGTTTCCAATCTCTTTTGTAGGGAAATATTGTGCCTCCGTGGAGTACCAAAGACGATAGTCACGGACCGTGATGTCAAGTTCCTAAGCTACTTTTGTAAAACCATATAGGCCAAGCTCGGAATCAAGCTACTCTTCTCCACGGCATACTATCCACAAACCGACGACCAAACGGAGGTGACCAACCGCACACTCTCCACTCTACTTCGCGTGCTAATCAAGAAGAACATCAAGAAGTGGGAGGAGTGCCTACCTATCACCAAGTACGCCGACAACCGATCAAGACATTCGACTACCGGCAAGTCCCCCTTCGAGGTCATCTACGGTTTCAACCCATTGTCCCCATTGGATATTCTTCCTCTACCACAACAAGAGCGCACAAATATGGACGCGAGTGCCCGAGTAAACTATCTTAAGAAGATGCATGAAGATAGAAGGCACACCATTGAGCGCCAAGTACAACGACTCACGACCAAGCTCAACATCAACAAGCACCCCATGGTGTTCAACATTGGAGATCTTGTGTGGCTACACCTTCGTAAGGACCGCTTCCCCCACGAACGCAAGTCAAAACTTCTACCACGAGCGGATGGACCCTTCAAGGTGATGAGGACATCAATACCATTGTTACACCCACAACCCCTGCTGCTATACATACTGGACCAATTACTAGAGCCCGCACACGCCAGTTGAATTATCAGGTACTTTCGTTTCTTGGTAACGATTCTAATGTTCATGAGAATATGATGCTGCCTAAATTGGATACATTTGTTTTGCTTAGAAATGAAGGGCCTAGCTTGGACAAGAAAGATGAACCTTGGAGCAAGTTCAAGCATGGAGATGATGGCATGCGCAAGGGAAACAAGAACAGAGTTACAAGTGATGATTCCAGGACTTTGAAGCCACCATAATGAGTGCATGAAGCCTTGGACGAAATATACAAGATGCCAGTTTATAAATTTCGTCTAGAGGCTATTCTAGGTGCTGCGTCACCTTATTTTTGGGCCAGGCCCATGTAATTTTACAATACCTGATTATAGGCAGTTTTTAGAGTCCGTATGTGTGGGGAAACAAGAGTTAGGGTTGATTTCAGACCCCTCCTCCAAGGGCCACGAAATTCCCCCCACTCTCCTCCATATATACAACCCTTAGGGCATCGTTTAGACTTTGGATTTTGTTTAGATTAAAAGTTCACCATAGCTGCAACTTCGCGTACTTCGTTTGTGTTCAACGACTAGACAAAGGCGTCACAAAACCCCACCTTGATCTATAAAGGTTTCATCTTATATTCGCAATATCTAGATTGCAATCTTAGTTTCTTGCTTGTTCTTTGTTTGCTTGTAGGAAATAGACCTTCGTGGTCAGGTTGATCGTGCTCCGGCATGGTCAATAACCTCTCGGAGTTGGTTTAGCGATTGCTAAGGCGCAATGTCCTCGCACGTTCGTAGTCAGATCATCAAAGTCAACTTCCACCAAAGCGATATCCATCATCTCATAGAAAGATGGTACACCTTTGCCTCTATCAAGTAGTATCAGATTTCCAGGTTGCTCGGTGAGATTTTGTAGTTTTTCATAGTTTAGATTGAGTCTGTTCTTCATACCTACAGGCCACGAAAAAGCCAAAAAAATTAGGGTTAGTTCATCATATCCGAACCAGTCTGAGCCTTTGCATAGTCTTTTCAGTAATTTGCTTTGTTGAATTTGCGGTTGCATCGTCGTGTCTAGTTGCTGGTCTTAGAGTCTAGTCTTTTAGAGTTTCAAGTTCTGGTCATAAGTTGTCACGCCGCCGCCGCCGCACCATCATCATCGCCCCTGCCATCTACCACCACCGCTTATCCGCCACCGATCCGTCTCCATATACCATCACCAATCGTATCCATATACCACCACCAATCTGTATCCATATACCACCACCAATCCGTATCCATATACCACCACCGCTGCCATATCCTACCACCATATATCCACCGCCAATCTGAGTCCTTCAATATTAGATTTGTTTTCGAGATCCGTCTAATTTCCGATTCATGTTTCCTTGCTTGATTAGGTTTTGAAAAAAAGGGAGTCTGGAGACCCCTGGGCAGTTTTTAGGCCAAAATTTTTGCAGGCAAAAATATTTTTTCCCTATCCTATTTTTAGGGTTTTCCGAGTCTTTTGAGCCACGTGCCATCATAGTGATTTTTTGTCGCACTTTTCTGTCGTCGCTGCCCTGATTTTCGAAAAAAGTCAAAAAAAATTCATGCCCATCCTGTCAGTTTGACCCGGGAAGAGTTTTGAGACACTCGCCATTATAGTGATTTTTCGCAAAAAAAGAGGAGCGCACAAAAAAAGAGGAGCGCCAAAAAAACCGAGCGAAAAAAATTAAAATTGCAGAGTGTGCTTTTCCCTTGTTTACATGCAGCGCCGTGATTTTGTGAGTGTTCTAGGCTCGCGTCTCTAGCACGGTCTAGCCTAGGACCAGCACAATACCGTCGTTGAGCGTTTATTCAACTTTTCATCTCTGAATTGATTATTGCTAATCTTTTTGCTACGATATTCTAAGCCTTCCTAGCTCCACATAAATCTACATCGTGCGTTTGACTCTCCCTGGTAATCGCTCTATCCAAGCTTTGAGAGTTTTGACTACATCGGTTGCCGATCACCGCCTGCTGCTGGGTAAGAACTGGTAAGAATTTGTGATTCGCTTGACGGATTTGTGACACCCACCACCACCATTTTCTAGTAGTCTGTAGGATCATATTCTTGTGTGTTTCTATTGCTGCTAACCATGGCAGGATCACAAGTCGATGAGGCTAACCGGGAGAACATGACGAATAAGGAGTTGCATGATAAATTTCAGCAAATGATGACTGAACAGGTGCAAGATGTGCTGAACAATTTTGAAGATGCCATGGATAATATAACTGGCTTTGAGAAGACGTTCGAAACAAAGCTCGATAACAAATTTAATGAAGTGCTTGCGCGTCTTCCACAACCACCACCGGCTGCACTTGCCGCACCTCTGCGACAACAACAACAACAACAATAACAATGACTACCTCCACGTCATGAACATCCCTCCGCCGAGCGAGCTGTGTCCCTCTTGAGCCTGGCCAAACTGTTGGTGCTACTGTTCATACTTCTGTGGCTCCTGCTGCTGATGCGGAGGAGGATGATTATGCGGGAGATTACGAGGATGAGATTGATCAAAATCAGAACTACGTGCAACCACCCGGTAGTCCACATGCAAATAATGGCAATGGTAGGGCTCCCCCTCAGGTACGAGATCATGACCATCTCCCTAAACTGAAATTGAATATTCCACCATTTGAGGGTAGATATGTTCCTGATATATATCTTACTAGGGAGTTAGAAACTGAACAACGATTTACATATTTACAATATCCTGAGGAGAGACGTGTTCCTACTGCTATTTGTGCTTTCACTAGCTTTGCATGTGTTTGGTGGTCTGTACATTGTAGATTATATCATATTCCAGCTACTTGGGATGCTTTGAAAACTGCTATGCGTACTCGTTGGGTTCCACAATATTATCACGTGAATTACTTCAAAAATTGCAGCATTTAAGACAAGGAAAAAAATTCTGTAGAAGAATATTATCAGGAATTACAAACTGGCATGATTAGATGTGGTATTGTTGAGGAGAATGAAGCTATGCCTGCACGCTTTATGGGTGGATTAAATAGAGAGATTCAGCCCATTCTAGAGTATAAGGAGTATAATAATATCACTCGTTTATTCCATCTTGCTTGTAAAGCTGAACATGAAGTGCAGGATTGACATGCATTGGCGCGAACTAACTTTTCTGCAGGTCGATCTACATCATGGACACCACGTGCATCCTCTACTTCCACTACACTAGCACCTCCATCAGGTGCCACCTCCAGCCGTGATACAAGAAAGTAGGCACAACCACCACTATCTGTCAAGAGCACACATGTCGGGCCTGCGGAGAGCTCTTCTTCTTCCATGGCATCAACAGGGCACACAAGTGATATTATTTGTCGTCGTTGTAAGGGAAGAGGACATTTTGCGAGAGAATGCAAATCTCAACGTGTGATGATTGCTACTGAGGATGGTGGGTATGAGTCCGCTAGTGACTATGATGAGGAGACTTTGGCTCTTATTACACATGAGGAACACGGTGGAGATGATTCTGATCATGAGACGCAATGCATAGCCGCTGAAGATGCTGACAGGTATGAATGTTTAGTTGCTCAACATGTTTTGAGTGTGCAGATTACACAAGCTGAGCAAAATCAGAGGCATAATTTGTTCCATACAAAGGGAGTTGTGAAGGAACGTTCTGTTCGTGTCATCATAGATGGAGGGAGCTGCAACAACTTGGCTAGCATGGAGATGGTGGAGAAGCTATCTCTCACCACAAGACCACATCCACATCCTTACTACATCCAATGGTTCAACAACAGCGGCAAGGTTAAGGTAACACGTACTCTTCGTGTGCATTTTAGTATCTCTACATATGCTGATTATGTTGATTGTGATTTGGTACCCATGCAAGAATGTTCCTTATTACTTGGTAGACCATGGCAATTTGATAAAAATTCTGTACACCATGGTAGAAACAATCAGTATACTCTTGTTCATAAGGAAAAAAATATTACTTTGCCTCCTATGACTCCTGGTTCATTTTGAAAGATGATGTTAATAGAGCTAATAAAGCAAATCAAGAGAAAAATAAGAGTGAAAATCAGATTGTGGCAAAAGAATTTGAGTAACAAATGAGACCTAATAATAAACCATCTAGTGTTGCTTCTGAATTAAATTGAAAAGTGCATGTTTACTTGCCACAAAATCTGATATTGATGAGCTAGATTTCAGCAAATCTGTTTGCTATGATTTTGTGTGCAAAGAGGCATTATTTTCATTCGAGGACGTGCCTTCCTCTTTGCCCCCTGCTGTCACACACATTTTGCAGGAGTTTGCTGATGTCTTTCTACAAGACGTGCCACCGGGATTACCACCTATTCGAGGGATTGAGCATCAAATTGACTTAATTCCCGGTGCATCGCTACCCAACCATGCACCATACCGTACCAATCCAGAGGAGACGAAGGAGATTATGCGTTAAGTACAGGAGCTGCTCGACAAAGGTTATATACACGAATCTCTTAGTCCTTGTGCTGTTCCTATTATATTAGTGCCTAAAAAGGATGGTACGTCGTGTATGTGTGTTGATTGTAGAGGCATTAATAATATTACTATTCGTTATCATCGTCCTATTCCTAGGCTAGATGATATGCTTGATGAATTGAGTGGCTCTACAATATTATCCAAAGTTGATTTGCGTAGTGGATACCATCAAATTCGTATGAAATTGGGAGATGAATGGAAAACAGCATTTAAAACTAAGTTTGGATTATATGAGTGGTTAGTCATTCCTTTTGGGTTAACTAATGCACCTAGTACTTTCATGAGACTAATGAATGAAGTTTTACGTGCTTTCATTGGACGATTTGTGATAGTCTATTTGATGATATACTGATTTATAGCAAATCTTTGGAAGAACATTTGGAACATTTACATGCTGTTTTATTGCCCTATGGGATGCACATGTGTTTGGTAACCTTGGGAAGTGCACCTTTTGCACCGACCGAGTTTCTTTTCTTGGCTATGTTGTTACTCCATAGAGAATTGAAGTTGATAAAGCCAAAATTGAAGCTATTGAGAGTTGGTCGCAGCCCAAAACGGTCACACAAGTGAGGAGTTTTCTTGGCCTCGCTGGATTCTATAGGCGTTTTGTGAGAGATTTCAGCACCATTGTTGCACCTCTCAATGAGCTTACAAAGAAGGATGTGCCTTTTGTTTGGGGTACCGCACAGGAAGAAGCCTTCACGGTATTGAAAGATAAGTTGACACATGCTCCTTTACTCCAACTTCCTGATTTTAATAAGACTTTTGAGCTTGAATGTGATGCTAGTGGAATTGGATTGGGAGGTGTGTTATTACAAGATGGAAAACCTATTGCATACTTTTCTGAAAAATTGAGTGGGCCTAGTCTGAATTATTCTACCTATGATAAATAATTATATGCTCTTGTTCGGACTTTAGAGACATGGCAACATTATTTATGGCCCAAAGACTTTGTTATACATTCTGATCATGAATCTTTGAAACATATTAAAAGTCAAGCTAAACTGAATCGTAGACATGCTAAATGGGTTGAATTCATTAAGACTTTCCCTTATGTTATTAAACACAAGAAGGGTTAAGAAAATGTTTTTGCTGATGCATTGTCTCGTCGCTATACTATGCTTTCACAACTTGACTTCAAAATATTTGGTTTGGAGACCATCAAAGATCAATATGTGCATGATGCTGATTTTAAAGATGTAATGCAGAATTGTAAAGAAGGAAGAACGTGGAATAAGTTCGTCGTTAATGATGGATTTGTGTTCCGTACTAACAAGCTATGAATTCCAGCTAGCTCCGTTCGTCTTTTGTTGTTGCAGGAGGCGCATGGAGGAGGACTAATGGGACACTTTGGCGTGAAGAAGACGGAGGATGTACTTGCTACACATTTCTTTTGGCCAAAGATGAGATGGGATGTTGAGCGTTTTGTTGCTCACTGCATACATGTCAAAAAGCTAAGTCACGACTCAATCCTCATGGTTTATATATGCCTTTGCCTGTACCTAGTGTTCCTTGGGAGGATATATCTATGGACTTTGTTTTAGGTTTACCTCGAACAAAGAAGGGGAGGGATAGCATATTTTTTGTCGTGGATAGGTTCTCGAAAATGGCACACTTTATACCATGTCATAAAAGCGATGATGTTGTAATGTTGCTGATTTGTTCTTTCGTGAAATTATTCGCTTGCATGGTGTGCCAAATACTATTGTTTCAGATCGTGATACTAAATTTCGTAGCCACTTTTGGAGATGCTTATGGGCTAAGTTGGGGACTAAACTGCTTTTTAGTATTACCTGTCACCCCCAAACTGCTGGACAAACTGAAGTAGTCAATAGAACATTGTCTACTATGCTTAGGACTATTTTGAAGAATAATAAGAAAATATGGGAAGAATGCTTGCCTCATATTGAATTTGCTTATAATCGTTCATTGCATTCTACTACTAAGATGTGCCCTTTTGAAATTGTGTATGGTTTCCTACCTCGTGCACCTATTGATTTGTTGCCTCTTCCATCTTCGGAGAAAGTTAATTTTGATGCCAAAGAACATGCTGAATTGATTTTAAAAATGCATGAGTTAACTAAGGAAAACATTGAGCGTATGAATGCTAAATATAAACTTGCTGGAGATAAGGGTAAAAAACATGTTGTGTTTGCACCTGGAGATCTTGTTTGGTTACATTTGCGTAAGGATAGATTTCCTAATTTGCGCAAATCAAAGCTAATGCCACGTGCTGATGGTCCTTTTAAGGTGTTAGAGAAAATAAATGATAATGCATACAAACTTGAGCTGCTTGCAGATTTTGGGGCTAGTCCCACTTTTAACATTGCAGATTTGAAGCCTTATTTGGGTGAGGAAGATGAGCTTTCGTCGAGGACGACTTCATTTCAAGAAGGGGAGGATGATGAGGACATCAATACCATTTTTACACCCACAACCCCTGCTGCTACACATACTGGACAAATTACTAGAGCTCGCGCACACCAATTGAATTATCAGGTACTTTCGTTTCTTGGTAATGATTCTAATGTTCATGAGAATATGATGCTGCCTAAATTGGATACATTTGTTTTGTTTACAAATGAAGGGCCTAGCTTGGACAAGAAAGATGAACCTGGAGCAAGTTCAAGCATGGAGATGATGGCATGCGCAAGGGGAACAAGAACAGAGTTACAAGTGATGATTCTATGACTTTGAAGCCACCATAATGAGTGCATGAAGCCTTGGACGAAATATACAAGATGCTAGTTCATAAATTTCGTCTAGAGGCTATTCTAGGTGCCGCGTCACCTTATTTTTGGGCCAAGCCCATGTAATTTTGAAATACTTGATTATAGGCAGTTTTTAGAGTCCGTATGTGTGGGGAAACAAGAGTTAGGGTTGGTTTCGGACCCCTCCTCTAAGGGCCACGAAATTCCCCCTCTCTCCTCCATATATACAGCCCTTAGGGCATCGTTTAGACTTCGGGTTTTGTTTAGATTAAAAGTTCACCATAGCTGCAACTTTGCGTACTTCGTTTGTGTTCAACGACCAGACAAAGGCGTCACAGAACCCCACCTTGATCAATAAAGGTTTCATCTTATATTCGCAATATCTAGATTGCAATCTTAGTTTCTTGCTTGTTCTTCGTTTGCTTGCAGGAAATAGACCTTCGTGGTCAGGTTGATCGTGCTTCAGCGTGGTCAATAACCTCTCGGAGTTGGTTTAGCAATTGCTAAGGCACGACGTCCTTGCACGTTCGTAGTCAGATCGTCAAAGTCAACTTCCACTAAAGCGATATCTATCATCTCACCGAAAGATGGGACACCTTTGCCTCTATCACGAGGTACTTGAACGCTACAACAACAACGCCTACAAGATCGATGTCGTGGAATTGTCACGGTAGATGTCCTAGTGTGAGGACTTAGTCATGGAGCCATCGCGTTGAGGTTAGCTTAAAGGGGTTAATCAGGACAAAGGACACGAGGATTTTATACTGGTTCGGCCCCTTATGATGAAGGTAAAAGCCTAGTCCAGTTTGTACTTAGTATTGCTAGGGTTTCGATGAGCAGGGAGCGAATACGCTTGACCCGGCTCTCGATCTGTTGTTTCTTGTCCTAAACCACTGCCGGGTCGTCCCCTTATATACACGGGTTGACGCCCTGTGGCCTACAGAGTCTCGACCGGTTTATACAACGTATCCGGCTCGGTGAACTTTCTCATATGCCTTACAATACAAGTTTACATACATAGCGGTTTATAATCATGGGCCTTAAGCCGCCTCCGGGTCTGGGCCCTCTACCAAGCCTATCTATGAACCGCCATACGATCTTGGGCTTTCACTAAGACGGATCGTCATAGGGATGACCCGGCCCCTCCTGGGCGGGTCATACCTAATAGTTATATCCCCAACATTAGGCCCCAGGTTGATTTGAACTTGTTCATGTCAATCTCCAAGACTTAGAAAAATCCTTCCATATCCGCTGCGAAAACCTTGTAATCCGTCATGACGTCGTCTCCAAAAATTTCGGAAACCCGCCACGACGTCATCTTTAACGGATCTTTATCTTAATGTCTTTCCAAAAACCGAGGCATCCAATTAGCTGGATAACCATCATTTGGCCTCCTCGTCTTTCGCGCCTGCCTGTTTCCCTGTCTCCTTATAAATAGGACCATAGAGCCACCTTCCACTCTTCTCCTTCTCCTTTCTTCTTCCTTGCAACGCGTCGTCCCGTAAGAACCTCGCCACCGTCGACCTCCGTCCTCGACCTCAACTCCGGCCACTGCATCACCCTGAGTAGACCAGAAAACTGTGGCGCTACTTCGCTGTCCTAACAGCATCATCAAGCCTTCTATCCCTCGTCATGGATCCGTCATTAGGGTTTGTTGGTGTTCGTTGGTGTTCATCAGTGTTCGTCGTTGTCCTTCCTTCTCTTTATTTAGATCCATAGGCTAGATCCAAAAACCATAGGAAACTTGCGCGGTAGTAGTTTTAGTACTTGTTTTAATACTACAATATATATCCCCACCGCAACAGATCTCCACTAGGGCACCTCTGCTTTTCCACTTTCACAAATTTATTTCCTTTTTTCTGAAGAACGGTAGATCCAAATTTGTAACCTCAATCTACGGAATCTGTTTGTCCCAATACTTAGCAAATTTTGCTTTCGGCAACTCTTGAATATCTTAGTCATGGCGGCTTACTCTGCCAACTTATCTTTACTTCATATATCATTAGCCCTCGCTGAAGCTGCCATTATAAACATGTATTGTAATTGTTAACTTGCAATTCCACTAACTTACTTGAGCTGGCAAATTATTTCCTTTTAGATTGTCCTTTCACCCTGCCGCCGAAGACGATGACAACTTGCAACTGGGTTCCTTCCACAGTCACCGAGAGCACTTTGAAGGATTTTGTCACTGTTGGATATTTACCAGAGAAAAGTGTCATGCATTATCGTGCTCCTGACCCGACTGAAGGGAGACCTCAGCCAAAAGATGGTGAAGTCATTGTCTTTACTGACCATATGAACCGGGGCTTCTCACCGCTCGGTTCAAAATTCTTTAGGGATGTCCTGCACTTTTTCAAACTCCATCCGCAAGATATTAGACCCAATTCCGTATCGAACATCTGTAACTTCCATGTTTTTTGTGAAGTATACCTTCAAGAAGAACCTAGCGTCGAGCTTTTCAGAGAATACTTCTACCTGAACCGCCAGAATGAGTACACCAATGGTCCCAGCTTGGAACTTGGCAGGATTTCAATTCAACGCAGACGAGATGCCATCTTCCCTCAAGTAGTCCTGCCAAGCCATCCCAAGGACTGGAATCAAACATGGTTCTACTGCAAAGATATCTCACCATCTGATGAAAATCCGATGCTGGGTTATCGTGCTGATCATCTCGATGCAAAGTACCAACTTCCTGATAAACTTACACCTGCCGAACGCAAGAAACTTGTCCTCACAATCAGAAGAGTTCAAGCCTTGCTAGGAAATGGTTTGACCGGAGTCGGCTTAATCCGCTGCTGGGTCACATGGCGGATCATACCTTTAAGCTGCCGACCTGGCTTAATGTGTACATACACCGGAGGAACATATGATCCCTTATGTCATAGCAATCTATGTCTGACTGAAGAGGGTATCGTTGAGATGGCAACCAAGCTTGTAAATAGCAAATATGAAGACTGCAGCCACGTGGGGTTGAACCCTTTCTGCAAGCTTAATCCGTCGACAGAGGTAAATCTTTTGACTTCTTTTTCCTTTAGCAGTTTAAACATTGCATGAACTTCAACATGTTATCCTTCTACATGCTAAATCTGACTTCTGGAAGGCCAAATATGACCATGAGGCTGCCAAAAAGACTAAAGCTGCTGCGAGAGCCGCCAAAAAGACTGTCAGGAAGTCTAAGAAGAAACCAACTACCTCTGAATTACTTAAGCTGGATGATACCTCTGATTCGGAGGTAGCCCTTGACTCTCTTGGCCTATTTTTTAACAACCTTATTGACACTGACTATTGCCAGGATGACAACGGGGCCAGCTAGGCAGTCGAAGAAGAGGTAACTATTATTTCCTCTGACCCAGAACCTTTACCAAGGCAGAAACTTCGGCGGGTTACCCGGAAAGCAAGGTTTTCACACCCCTTGGCTTATTTAGATCCTTATTTTCTTTTGAAACGACAACAACATGAGAGCCGCCGCCAGACCCGGACCGGTGGAGATGATGATTTATCCTCCGGCTTACCGAACACTCCTCGAAAACGCGAGAATGAGGTTCTTTTTAACCTTAACCCTTGTATTTACCAACAAGTTACTTTTATTAATCACTCAATTTTGACTCCATCCTTGCAGGAGATTTCTCGTTCTTCTTCTGGCGACTTATCACAAACTCAACTGCCGGCTTTCAAGACCGCCCCGGGTAAAGATAATTATCTTTCCTCTGTACCTTTATATCCTCATCATTATGCTGACTTGTCCAAATTATTTTTAGCGGTCAAGCAAAGCCCAAAAAAGCAAAGGTGACAAAGTTGGCCGAGGATCCGAAAGCTGCTGAACCGGTGCATCCAACCCTTGTACCAGAAAACTCTGAAGCACCGGAAGATCCTGATGTCAATGCTCGACCGGATTTACCTGAGCCGTCTGTTAACAAAACCATTCTTAATCCATCAACTGTTGAACCGTCAAGCTCAGCTAACCCGCCAAAGACTCACGGCGATGATGTTTTAATCACTGGCACCAGATTCATTAAACCAGGGAATACAACTGTATTAGCGAGTCACTCTGCCAAATAGGAGGTCATGGAAAGACGGAAAGTGAGGTTCGATGTCTCCCACTATGCTCAATTGAGTAATAGTGAAGTGCTGTCTGGTTATCTCAGTCAAGTGCACTCCAGCTGTGATTTAGAAATTGATATGGTCAAACAGATGCACCAAAAGTATGAGGTACGTTCTCCGGCTTATATAAGTTATATATCCTGCCAGCCCCCAAGTCTTCTGATTATGATAAACTTGAATGATCTGTAGACTTGAGATGTTTATAAGCTTTTGTTCTAGAGTTCCTCCAAATCCGGTTAAAAAACTTTAAACCGGATTCTGATGATAGCACAATTTTGCATCTATAGTCCCCTAGGGCCGGCTTAATCAGTATGAATGAGCCGGTCCTATTAGTCATTATGTAAGAGACCAAAACTTAACTTCATATCCCTCATGAGTCGGCTGGGTTTGTCAATAGCACACCCGGCCCATCCTTAACAAGAAAAACAAGCAATATGCATTAGCCCCCAAGTGCCAAGTGTTATTGCCTGCAAAGCACTTGGGACATTTTGGAAAGAACCAGTTCCTTTGAAAAATTTCGTTGATAGACATTAGACCCAAGTGCCAAGTGTTGTTGCTTGCAAAGCACTTGGGACTTGTTTTTTGTAACCTTCCATGAAACTTAACGAACTTATGATGTATAGAGGCTGCGACCACAGAACTGGAAGCTCAATTGTCTGAGGCCAAGATCCGGCTGGCGGCTCAGGAGATTGAGACCAAAAAGGCTGAATCAAAATTCTAGTTGAGTGTGTGTGAAGTAGAAAAATTGAAGACCAGCTTTACTGCGGAGAAAGAGGCTTGGGCCAATGAGAAGACTATCTTGACGCAGCGTGCTGAGAAAGCCGAGGTGGCTCTGGAAGAGGTTACCATTAAACTCACTGTTTTAAAGAACCATGTGTCTCAGATGATTTCTGCAATCTTCGGCAAGTCACCTTGTTATCTACTCAAAGTGAGTATCTGTCATCATAATATAAGCCGCCACTTAACCAATTGTGTAAACTTTGCAAGTCCCAGGAGTAGCAATCTGAGCCGAGACACATTGGTCAAGCTCAAGGCGGTTTACACGCTTGTTGATCAATTATACACTGGAGCTTAGCGGACTCTTGCCACTATCTCTCCAGCAAATCAAGGACCAAATCTGTTAAGTGATGTCTTGAAGGAGCTGTCCATCTTGCCCACTAGGTTCCAAGAAATCAAGCGATCTTGTGCTAGAGCCGGAGCCGTGACAACTTTGATCCGTGCCAAAGCCTGGGTACCGGAGTTAGACCCGGCAGACGTAGCCAGTGGGTATCCCAGTCTCAAGGAAGATGGAACTCTTTTTGATCAACAAGACTTTGCTGCTTGTGTCAAGGAGATTCGCCCTCATGCCACAATCAGTGCCGAAGAGACCAACCTCACCAAGTATCAGCCGGGTTATGACGCAGATAATTAGAAGATGGCGACTCCTTCATATAAAGTGATGGACTTAATCCCGCCGATTCATAAGCACACTTTTGCCCCTAATATTGATCCATCTGACCTGATTGATGACGAGGCTGAATTTGTCGCCCTACGTGGCATTGGCTGGTCCAAACCCAACTTCTAGACGGTGGAGGAGGACGGATCGGCAAGGGATGAATCGCAACCTTCAAGTCAGCCGAGCCAAGATTCATGAACCGGGGCCGGTTTATCATCTGCTCGTTGCGATGTTAAAAACAATCATCTTTTTGGGCACCAAGCGCCTTGTAATAGGCTAGATGTAAAACTTCTTGTTCTCCTACGCCATCGTGCATATTGTGGTGTTCATGATACTATTCATCCGCTATGCGAAGATATGCTATATGTGCTTGATGATATTATCAATTTTGAATCTGTTCCTGCATACAACAGTTGAAAAATATCCTGGCGGTTTACCGCTGGACGGGTTATAAGGCCCCAATATAATCTTATCATGATTTATAATCAAGACTAGACTGAATAATAATCATATACGATTAAAATATGTCATACCTGTGATATTTGATCACCCCTGTTGGTTTACCAGGCCAGTGCAGTAAGGGCGATAACCCAAGACTTTGGACATTGGTAATTATCCGAGATTGCCGTCTTATGAACTAAGGCGGCCCGGGTTAATAAACACAGGATATTATCTTTATTTCATACTGGCGACTTATAGTCAAAAACCAGGCCGGGTTAATGAACACCGGTTAATGTCATATATGACCGAGAAGGTATTATAAGCCTTATTGGTTTTCAACCATATATTATTATGTCACAAAAGAAAAGATCTCAAAAATACGTTCAAAGCAACAAACAACAGAAAATCCAAGGCTTTCATAGGCCTCCTAGCCAAAATATCTTATTCAATGAAACTAGCATTAGCCATTGGAAGGTACGCGCTTTTCGTGAGCCGGCACTCACATTACCCAATCGACATTTTAACCCAGATAAGTTCAGTTCTTATTTAAATATAGACTTATCAGGAGTACGCGGGGTCAGAGTAGCATCGTGCATCACAGGCCGATTTATCCAAGTTTCAAGGAAGGCGGCTTTATCAGCCTGAGCTTCTCCTTGCTTTCCATAAACCGTGCCCTCTCAGGAAAAACTGACATTTTAACCTTAACGAGTTCAGGGTCTTGTTTAAAAGATTGACAGTTAAGAGTTCAACGGGTCAATCAGGATTACTTGATGGAGAAGCATCTGGCATACAGGCAGGATAACCCGGGGTTTTAGGTGAATACACCTGGCTTCCAAGCCTGGCTTTTGTAGCCTATCAGAAGGTTATGAACTCTTTGTTCTTTAGAACAAAAGAGCCCTCAAGCAATATTTTGATCTGTGCTCAAGTAGTACTTATGTTTGAGTTGTGCTTTTGCAACATACTCTCTTTGGTCCCTTTAACCTGGGTAGTAAGCCCCCAAGTTTTTTATGTGGTCTATAAGCCGGATCAAAGGGTAATCATAACTTTGCTATATAAAGCAGAAGCCCCCATGTGACCAAAAACTCATTATTTAAGGAGGAGAAAATGACAGAGGCCCTGCTTTATCAGGGATGCTGACTTTATTATATCGATCATAATATATACATTGTCAAAATATGTACATTGGAAGAGCCGGTGGCTCAAGTGTAGTAAGGCCTAAGGTGAGCAATATTCCAGGGCCGGCGGGTCTCTTCTTCCGACGTGCGTGAGTCCTTGTGGTCTCGAACATCGATAAGGTAATATGACCCGTTGTTTAGATTCTTGCTGACCACTAAGGGTCCTTCCCAAGGTGGGGATAACTTGTGCATATCAGTCTGATCTTGGATAAGCCGGAGCACCAGATCGCCTTCTTGGAAAGTTTTGGTTTTAACCCGACGGCTGTGATAACGGCGCAGATCCTGCTGGTAAATCGTCGAAAGACCCGCTGCGATGTCACGCTCCTCATCCAACAGGTCAAGTGCTTCTTGACGTGCTCTTTCATTGTCAGCTTCAACATAAGCCGCCACACGAGGTGAGTCATGACGGATGTCACTAGGGAGAACTGCCTCTGCTCCGTAAACCATAAAGAAAGGTGTATATCCCGTAGACCTATTTGGGGTGGTATTGATGCTCCACAACACGGAAGGTAACTCCTCCACCCAACAACCCGGCGTCCTCTGCAGGGGAACCATAAGTCGGGGTTTGATGCTTTTCAAGATCTCTTGGTTTGCTCTCTCATCTTGACCATTGGATTGGGGGTGAGCCACTAATGATACATCGAGCCGGATATGGTCACGTTGACAAAATTCTTCCATAGCACCCTTAGAGAGATTAGTACCATTGTCTGTTATAATGCTGTGTGGAAAGCCAAAACGCAAGATCACCTTTTTCATGAATTAAACCGCCGTTGCTGCAACACACTTACTGACTGGCTCTGCCTCTACCCATTTAGTGAACTTATCAACCGCCACCAAAAGGTGAGTCTTCTTGTCCTTGGATCTTTTGAAAGGTCCAACCATATCAAGCCCCCAAACTGCAAACGGCCAAGTAATTGGAATCATCCTCAATTCTTGAGCCGACACATGGGCTCGTTGTGCAAATTTCTGACATCCATCACACCTGCTGATGAGGTCCTCTACATCAGCATGAGCTGTTAACCAATAAAACCCATGACGGAAAGCTTTGGCCAGGAGGGATTTTGAGCCGACATGATGACCACAATCTCCTTCATGAATCTCTTGTAAGATCTCACAGCCCTCTTCTGAAGAAACACAACGTTGAAACGCCCCTGTGACACTGCGATGATGTAACTCTCCATTAACAATTGTCATTGATTTAGACCGCCAGGTTATCTGCCTGGCTAAGATTTCATCCTCAGGTAACTCGCCCCGGGTCATATAAGCCAAGTAAGGTACTGTCCAATCTGGGATTACATGAAGAGCCGCCACCAACTGAGCTTCCGGGTCAGGTGTGACGCCCGGATAATTAAGCTACGGTGATCTCCCACCAATGGTGCCATGCCATCAAGTTATCCAAGCCAAATTACCACTAGAGAAAAATCAAAGCATTTTTCAAATTTAAAAAGAAAGTCAAATAAATTATTTCTTCAACCAATCGAACTAAAATGTTCTTACTATTTAAAATAATCCATTGGTATTTTTCATGAATAAAACCCACTTGAGAGAATTTCTAAAATGCCCCTATCTAATCATAGAATGCTCCAACAACATTTAAAGTGGTCCAATTAAATGCTAACGTAAATATAAACTTTTCCAGTTGGCCTCAAACTTTTCGAGCAACCTCAGAATATTCCAAAGAATTTATGTACCAAGTTTTATATTTTGTAAAAATCGTTTGCACACTCTTTGAATTATAAAACAGTGGCTAAAAATAAATAAAAACAGAAAATTATAAAATGAGAAGTAAGTGGAAGTTTGGCTATTGGGCTGGGCCTTAAGTCAACAGTGCAGGCCCAGCCCATCTCCTCCTTATCCCCTTCCTCTGTTCATTGAACAGAGGCGTGGCGGCCATCCATGGCGCCGTGGCCGCGCCTGGCAAAGTGCCGTCCATCCGCCCCCTTGGATGCCTACTTAGCCATCCCCATCGCCCCACAGACGAACCCTAGAACCTCACTCCCCCTCTCATTCTTCCTCTCGCTCGGGAACTCGACCGAGAAGAGCCGACACTGCCGTCACCGTGCATGTCGTCGATTCCACGACCACCGTCCTCCCCGGTGCCTGAAGCCCTGTCCTCGGACTCCATCAGCCTCCTCTTCCTCCTCCACGACCACTACTTCGAGCTGGAATGCGCCAAGTCGAGCGGATCAAACTCTTCTTCCTCTTCGGCTGCCGGACCTCCCCGTTAATTCTGGCATCGTCTGCTGCTCCCGGACACCACCGAGCCTCCCCCGGGCCAGATTTTCACGTCTACAGGCTCACCGTGAGCATCTACTTCCTTCCCCTCTCTCTCCCGCGCGTATCCACCACCGTAGTCGTTCCCTGCTCGAGGCCGAAGCCATCGTCCGCCTTGACCACGAGTTCGTCGTGGTCGTGCTTCCGGCTGACCTTTTGGTCGCGCTCGCGAGTCCCTGCCTCGCTCGGCCACGCCCTTGCAGCGCCGCGCGCTTTCCCGCACTGTGGCCCCACTGTCGGCTTCGCTCATCTCGGCCCCACAGTGCCGCCCGTGCTCCCGTCACGCCCTTGGCCGCCCCATGCGCGACCCGTCCGCGCGCCGCCCACGCGCCCGTGCCCCTGGTTGTGCCTTAGCCGCGCCCCGCGCCTGCGACGCCCAAGCTTTGGCCGGCCGCTGCGCCTTTACTCGCGTCGCCGTCCCCTGTCGCTGCTCGTCCTCCTTGTGCTGCTCTGCTTAGCCACTGCGTCTACTCAAGCCTCCCTCTACTGCCGCTGCTCCGTCGTGGTTGCCCGCCTACGCGTCGCGAGCGCCGCGACCTGCGTCGTCCCTAGACCCCTCCTCTGCCTCGCCTCGCTGCGCTCGCCTGCTCGCCCACACGTGCTCGCGCTCATCGGCGCCCTGCCCGTGTCCGCCCGCTTGCTCTGCTGCTGCACTCGCCCCAGCGTGCCCCTGCTCCTCCTCCCCTCCCACGCATGGCGCTGCTGCTGCTATATCCTACTACTGCCGCTGCTTAGTGTATTTTGTAGTTACTAGTTAGCTTTTCTAGTTTGACAATGACTAACACTCTAGACAGTCCCTAAACGGTGGCTAACCAACTACTAACTTGGGCAAAATTAATATGAATAGAAAGTATACATGACAAACTCCATTTTATCCCACTGGACCAAATCCTTTCGATGCCTGGATTAAATCCTATCAAAATCGCAAAATGCTTTGTTTTGTTAAAAGGGCACAGAAGTAACTCCTAGCTACGTGTTCTCTGTGTGTATTCTGTAGGTGTGTGTGTGTGTGTGTGATATTTGTGCAGCGTGTGAGTGTGTGTGGCCGATGTGCCATGTGTGTGGGGCTGCCCCCAAATTAGTTTAGGTCTAATTTAATTAGATGGATTAGTTTTAGGATTATTTTTGCTCCTTAGCTAGTTTTATTAGTGCTAAGTTACTCTAGTAGTAGATGACATGTAGGCCATTTAAAAAAATAAGTTAGGTTTAGAGTCTATGACATGTGGGCCACACCTATCCTTTTGACTAGTCAAATTGACTTGGTCAATTCGGTTTAAGCTAAATATAATAATTCTAGAATATTGTTAAAACTTTAGAAAAATAATATAAAATAATACGTAACTCGGATGAAAAAACTCTGTACATGAAAATTGCTCAGAACGACGAGATGAATCCGAATACGCAGCCCGTTCGTCCGCCACACATCCCTAGCGAACACACAACTTTCCCCCTCCAGTTCATTTGTCCGAAAACATGAAACATGAGGGATACTTTCCCGGTTGTTTTCCCCCTTCGCCGGTATCACCTCCTACTGCGTTGGGGCACACCTAGCACCGTTACTTGTCATGTCATGCATCAATATGCATCTGTTTGCATTGTATTCATTGTTTCTTCCCCCTCTTCTCTCCGGTAGACTATGAGACTGACACCGCTGCTGGTGCCCTGATCGACTACGTTGTTGACGACCCCTACTTGCCAGAGCAACCAGGCAAGCCCCGCCTTGATCACCAGATATCGCCTTTTCTTCTCTACTGCTTGCATTAGAGTAGTGTAGCATGTTACTGCTTTCCGTTAATCCTATTCTGTTGCATAGTCTATCATTGTAGCTACAACTGTTGATACCTTACATGCAATCCTACATGCTTAGTATAGGTTGCTAGTACTTCATCAATGGCCCTACATTCTAGTCCGTCTGCCATGCTATACTATCGGGCCATGATCACTCGGGAGGTGATCACGGGTATATACATACTATACAGGTGGTGACTAAAAAGTTGGGTCGGCTCGTTGAGTACCTGCAAGTCATTCCGATGTTGGGGGCTAAAGGGGCAGGTGGCTCCATCCCGGTAGAGGTGGGCCTGGGTTCCCGAAGGCCCCTACTGTTACACTATGGCGGAGCGACAGGGCAGGTTGAGACCACCTAGGAGAGAGGTGGGCCTGGCCCTGGTCGGCGTCCGCTGTTACTTCAAAATAACACGCTTAACGAGATCTTGGTATTTGATCTGAGTCTGGCCACTGGCCTATACGCACTAACCAACTACGCGGGAACAGTTATGGGCACTCGACGTCGTGGTATCAGCCGAAGCCTTCGTGACGTCAGTGACCGAGCGCCGCGCGCCGCATTGGATCGTAAGCTCGCGCTTGTATTAAGGGGGCTAGGTCTGCTTCCAGCCGCGTACGCAACGTGCAGGTGTGCAATGGGTGATGGGCCCAGACCCCTGTGCCATAGGATTTAGACCGACGTGCTGACCTCTCTGTTGTGCCTAGGTAGGGCTGCGACGTGTTGATCTTCCGAGGCAGGGCATGACCCAGAAAAGTGTGTCCGGACAAAGGGGATCGAGCGTGTTGGGAAATGTGGTGCACCCCTGCAGGGAAGTTAATCTATTCGAATAGCTGTGATCTTCGGTAACAGGACGACTTGGAGTTGTACCTTGACCTTATAACAACTAGAACCGGTTACTTAATAAAACACACTCTTTCAAGTGCCAGATACAACCCGGTGATCGCTCTCTAACAGGGCGACGAGGGGAGGATCATCGGTTAGGATTATGCCACACGATGCTACTTGGTGAACTTACCTTCTGCTCTCTCCTACATGCTGCAAGATGGAGGTGGCCAGAAGCATAGACTTCGATAGGACTAGCTATCCCCCTCTTATTCCGGCATTCTGCAGTTCAGTCCACATATGACACCCCTTTTTCATTTGATACGAATGCATACATATGTAGTGTAGCTCCTTGCTTGCGAGTACTTTGGATGAGTACTCATGGTTGCTTTGCTCCCTATTTTCCACCTTTCTATACCCGATTGCTGCGACCAGATGATGGAGCCTAGGAGCCAGACGCCACCGTCGACGATGACTCCTACTACACTGGAGGTGCCTACTACTACGTGCAGCCCGCTGACGACGATCAGGAGTAGTTTAGGAGGATCCCAGGCAGGAGGCATGCGCCTCTTTCGATATGTATCCCAGTTTATGCTAGCCTTCTTAAGGCAAACTTGTTTAACTTATGTCTGTACTCAGATATTGTTGCTTCCGCTGACTCGTCTATGATCGAGCTCTTGTATTCAAGCCTTCGAGGCCCCTGGCTTGTAATATGGTGCTTGTATGACTTATTTTATTTGTAGAGTTGTGTTGTGATATCTTCCCGTGAGTCCCTGATCTTGATCGTACATGTTTGCGTGTTTGATTAGTGTATGATTGAATCGGGGGCGTCACATCAGGAATAGCCAAATCCTCCTCTGTGGGTAACTTGACCGACGGGTTATGCAAAACGTCAAGAAAGAGATTAGGATGCACCGGTTTACATTGAGAACCCAACCGGCTTAAAGCGTCCGCCGCTTCATTTTTCCTCCGATCAACGTGCTCAACTTGATAGCCCTTGAAATGACCAACAATAACGTCCACCTCTTGTCGATAAGCCGCCATGAGTGGATCCTTAGAATCCCAAGTACCAGAGACTTGCTAAGCCACCAAGTCTGAGTCGCCAAAGCACCTAACCCGTCTTAAATTCATCTCCTTAGCCATCCGAAGACCGTGGAGTAAGGCCTCATACTCAGCTACATTGTTAGTACAAGGAAACATCAAACAGAGAACATAACAAAATTTATCACCTCGAAGGGAAGCAAGAATAACTCCAGCCCCGAGCCCTCCAATTGCCTAGACCCATCAAAGTGAATAGTCCAATACATGCTATCTGGATTTTCCTCAAGCATCTGCAGCTCTGTCCAATCATTGATGAAATCCACCAGCGCTTGAGACTTGATGGCCGTGCGAGGCACATATTTTAACCCGTGAGGTCCAAGCTCAATAGCCCACTTAGCAACCCGGCCAGTTGCCTCCTTGTTTTGGATGATATCTCCCAAAGGAGCAGAGCTAACCATAGTGATGGGATGACCCAGAAAATAGTGTTTAAGCTTCCGGCTGGCCAAGAACGCTCCATATACAAGCTTCTGCTAGTGCGGATATCTCTGCTTGGACTCAATAAGCACCTCACTGATATAATAAACCGGCCTTTGAACCAGATACTCCTTGCCTGCTTCCTTCCTTTACACCACAATAGCTACACTGACAGCCCGACTATTAGCAGCCACATAAAACAACAAAGGCTCTTTATCAATAGGGCGGCAAGCATGAGCGGCTCAGCCAACTGCTTCTTCAAATCCTCAAACACTGTATTAGCAGCATCACTCCAGACAAAATTATCTGTCTTTTTCATCATCTGATACTGATGAGGACATCAATACCATTGTTACACCCACAACCCCCATTGCTATACATACTGGACCAATTACTAGAGCTCGCGCACGCCAATTGAATTATCAGGTACTTTCGTTTCTTGGTAATGATTCTAATGTTCATGAGAATATGATGCTGCCTAAATTGGATACATTTGTTTTGCTTACAAATGAAGGGCCTAGTTTGGACAAGAAAGATGAACCATGGAGCAAGTTCAAGCATGGAGATGATGGCATGCGCAAGGGGGTCAAGAACGGAGTTACAAGTGATGATTTCGGGACTTTGAAGCCACCATAAGGAGTGCATGAAGCCTTGGACGAAATATACAAGATGCCACTTCATAAATTTCATCCAGAGGCTATTCTAGGTGCTGTGTCACCTTATTATTGGGCCAGGCCCATGTATTTTCGAAATACTTAAGTATAGGCTATTTTTAGAGTCCGTATGTGTGGGGAAACAAGAGTTAGGGTTGGTTTCAGACCCCTCCTCCAAGGGCCATGAAATTTCCCCCTCTTCCTTCATATATACAGCCCTTAGGGCGTCGTTTAGACTTTGGGTTTTGTTTAGATTAAAGTTCGCCATAACTGCAACTTCGCGTACTTCGTTTGTGTTCAACGACTAGACAAAGGCGTCACAGAACCCCACCTTGATCAATAAAGCTTTCATCTTATATTCGCAATATCCAGATTGCAATCTTAGTTTCTTGCTTGTTCTTTGTTTGCCTGGAGGAAACAGACCTTCGTGGTCTGGTTGATCATGCTCTGGCATGGTCAATAACCTCTCGGAGTTGGTTTAGGGATTGCTAAGGCGCGACGTCCTCGCACGTTCGTACTTTCCAACTTTGACGTTCCTCGTTTTGGAGGAAGTCAACTTTGACGATCCGACTACGAACGTGCGAGGACGTCACGCCTTAGCAATCCCTAAACCAACTCCGAGAGGTTATTGACCATGCCAGAGCATGATCAACCAGACCACGAAGGTCTGTTTCCTCCAGGCAAACGAAGAACAATCAAGAAACGAAGATTGCAATCGGGATATTGCGAATAAAAGAGGAAAGCTTTATTAATGAAGGTGGGGTTCTGTGACGTCTTGGTCTGGTTGTTGGACACAAACGAAGTACGTGAAGTTGCAGCTATGGCGAACTTTTAATCTAAACAAAACCCAAATTCTAAACGATGCCCTAAGGGCTGTATATATGGAGGAGAGAGGGGGGAATTTCGTGGCCCTTGGAGGAGGGGTCCGAAACCAACCCTAACTCTTGTTTCCCCACACATACGGACTCTAAAAACAGCCTATAATCAAGTATTTTGAAATTACATGGGCCTGGCCCAAAAATAAGGTGATGCAGCACCTAGGATAGCCCCTGGACAAAATTTATGAAGTGACATCTTGTATATTTCGTCCAACGCTTCATGCACTCATTATGGTGGCTTTAAAGTCCTGGAATCATCACTTGTAACTCCGTTCTTGTTCCCCTTGCGCACGTCGTACAAGGCTCATGGGCCCAAGTGGAGGTGATGCAACACCTTTGGACTTGTTGTTTGCCTCAGATTCTGCTACAGCGTCAAATTATTTCGTCAATATCTCAATGCTCCGAACGAATTTGAAGGTGAATCCAATTGGGTTGGAAAGATAACGAAATTTACTTTCGAACAAAAAATGAATCACCCAATTCAGAGTCCGTATGGAAAAGTTGTTGGTGTTTTGAGTCAGGTATGTCTATGCAGTCCGAATCTGAATCCAAAACGTGAGAGACTTGGACTCTATCTTCTCTTGGCCCAAAAGTGACGTGAGAGGACTTTTTGAACAGAACCTAAACTTCTCCTTTTCCCTTATCTTCATATGTGGATTGTACAAATGTGCCATACACCTGCAATTAGACCAAACACGAAAGTGTGTGAAGTATTTTTGTTCTGGATAACATAAATAGATTATTGAATAGTTTGCACTAGAAATCACCTCACAAATATGCATGTATGCAATATTTTTGGTCGTATCCAAGGTAGTCATGTCCTCATCACCCATTATCTATCTTTTTAGGGAAAAACCAGCACCGCACCGAGGGGCATAGTTGTACTGACACATCTTCCTTTTATGGACTTGCCCCCATTATCTATCTTAGGGGGGTGTGGGTGCATGGGGGGGACAGAATAACCGCACTGCGCGTGTAAAATGAGTACACTTCCGCGTTAGCGCGAGGCTGAGCTAGGGGGGAGGGGGTGTCGGGTCCCCCCTCCCCCATCCCAGCGAGGTCGTGCCAGGAATGAGCCGTAGCAGGCGACGACGTGGCGTGGCATGCAGAGGCGAGTCCGTAACATGACTTGCCCCATTATCTACGTTTTTAGGGGAAAACCAGCACCACACCAAGGGGCATAGTTGTACTGACACATCTTCTTTATATGGACTTGCCCCCATTATCTATCTTTTTATGGGGAAAACCAGCACTGCACCGAGGGGCATAGTTGTACTAACACATCTTCCTTGTATGGACTTGCCCCCATTATCTATCTTAGGGGGGTGTGGGTGCGTGGGTGGGGTGAACAGAATAACAGCACTGCGCCTGTCAAACAAGCACACTACTGCATTAGCGCAAGGCCGAGCTGGGGGGGGGGGTAGGGGGAGGGACCCCTCCCCCATTCCGACAAGGTTGGGCCAGGAACGAGCCGTAGCAGGCGATGACGCGACGTCGCATGCGGAGGCGAGTCTGTAACATGACTTTTTTTGACCTTGAAGACTGCAGGGCTTACATCCCACACCATTTTATTGAAAAAAGAACACATATACAAAGGGTTCCTCAAGATGAGGAAGAAAGGAAAAAAGAAAGAAAGCTACAGAAGGCTATTCAAAAGAGATAAGGGGCTATAACTAAAAATTACAAAACTGAAAAAATAAGAGACCTCATCAAGGAGGTAGGAAGGCAATCCACTTAAGCAAGGCATCCCAATATCTTTTTTTGATTCATGGGAGAGGAGCATGATGTCATTGATGAATCCATTTCTCCATGCCCTGAAAGTAGGCCGAATATTCCAAAAAGCTTTGTCATTCCTGACTTTCCAAACATTCCACCAAGCTAGAAAGACTACTTCCACGAAGAAAGGCTTATTGAAATCCTTTCGGGCATGCATAGCAATTTCCACCATGTCATTGCAATCCTTCCAAACTATATGCAGATAATTCCACACACGTACATTGAAATTATACTGGAAAAAGAGGTGGTTTCTGTCCTTAAGTGCCCCAGTTGGACAGAGCACACATTTAGGCCCCTCATTAATCCTCCAATGCCTTCGTTGAATCATATCTTTGGTATTAACCCTGTCCATTATGACCAGCTAGGCAAACATTTTGATCGACATGGTGTAGCAGCTCTTGTAGACCCACCTCAAAAAGGGATTTGCCATAACCGGTTGGCACACAAAGTCATAGAACTTCTTAGTAGAATAATCTGACTTCTTACCATGTCTCCGCGCCCAAGTATCTGGGTAATCACTATCCAATTGGAATGCTCCCATTAAGGAAGAAAGCTGAGTTGAGTTCTTGAAAGGCTAGCTCAGACAGAGGCAAGTAAAATAACTCTTGAAAATTCTCAGTCTGAAAAACTTCCATGACAGAAAGTTTTTTGTGGAGGCAGAAGGAACAAAGCCTAGGTAATCTTTCCTGAAGAGGGGTGCAATTATTTCCAATCTGCCAATGATCTGACCAAAACAACACAGTGTCCCCTCTGTGAACATTGACAGAAGTAATTGCCCTAAATTTATCCATAAGCTTGCAGACATCTCTCCACCAAAAGGAGCCACACAGTGTTGTACCATGGAGAATTCTTTGGAAATAATAAGAATCCCAAACCAAATGAATCCGTGGCACATCCACTCTGTTATAGAATTTATTGAGATGCTTTAGGAGCAGAGCTTCATTCTGTATACCCAGGCTTAAATTCCAAGGCCACCCTTGGATTTGGGTCTACAAACTAGGGGCCAGTCAACCAGAGAATGGACCTTCTCCTGTCCATATTTCCTCCAGAAACACTGTCTCTGAATTCTTTCCAACTACTTCAAAATACCCTGTGGAATTGACAGGCTACAAAGGAAGTATATAGGCAGAGGAGAAATGACTGAGTTAACCAGTTGCAATCTGCTCCCTTGAGGCAAAAACCAAGAGCTAGCTACGAGCCTTCTCTCCATGCAGTCTACCAGAGGTAGTATGTAATTAATTTTAGGTCTGGTAGTCCCCACTAACAATCCCAAATATGTAAATGGCATTGAGCCTAATTGACAACCAAAGAGGGTAGCTAAAGTATTAGCATCTGCAACATTCACATTGATAGGATACATGGATGATTTATGATAATTGATCTGTAGACCAGTTCCCCTTGAGAAAGAGCAGAGTACTAATTTAAGGGCCTCCAATTGAGAACTTTCAACATTTAAGAAGAGCAATGTATCATTAGCATACTGCACCACTGGAAAATCAGGGTTATGAGTTAGCAATGGCAAACTTAACAAACCCTTTTGCAACAGATCATTAATCATTGTTTGCAGAAGGTATGCAGCAATAACAAACATCAAAGCAGAAATAGGGTCTCCTTGCTTAACACCGCACTTGCATTTAAAATGGTTGTTAGGCACACCACTTAGCAGTACTAAAGAGGTTCCAGAAGACAACAACTGCTTAATCCATGTAATCCATGTATTGTCAAAACCTTTTGCCAAAAGGATCTTCAAAATTGCCTCATGCTGAATAGAATCAAAAGCCTTTTCAAAGTCTAACTTAAGCAGTAGAATAGGCCTTTTAGACTGATTACACTAATGGAGATACTCAAAATTCCAAGCAAGACAATCCTGTATTTTTCTTGATTTGATGAAACCATATTGGTTCTTATGCACACATTTGGTAATCTCCTCCTGAAATCTATTTGCAGCTAGTTTGGTGAGAAATTTGAGACCAACACTAGTAGGGGATATTGGCCTAAAATCACCCACAGTCTTAGGAGCCTCCTTTTTTGGGATCAATGTAATGAAGGCATCATTAAGATTTTCTAAATGAGCAGTTCCGGCATGAAACTCATGAACCAAGCTAATAAAATCAGCAGATATGATGTGCCAACACTTCTTTAAGAAGAGGCCATTGAAACCATCAGGCCCAGGTGCCTTATCAATGGGCATCTATTTAATTACTTGTTTAATTTCCTTGACCTCAAAGGGTTTTGTTAGCACATCTAAGCCATGCACCCTTGGTATTAAAGACAAGATATCCCCCTCCAAAGTTATTGGCAACACAGTACCCATTCTGCCTTTAAAGGAACTTAAGAATTCCTTGGCCATTTCCTCATGATCTGATGTAACAGAACCATCAGACATCAACAAACTAGCAATAGAATTCTTTCTATATCTCTCAGTGGCCATGGCCTGAAAAAACTTAGAATTTTCCTCTCCCACTTTGATATACCTGATGGTACATCTCTCCCTCCAATATAAGTACTACAGATGTAAAAGGTGCGCATGATGAAGTTTAGTAATTTTCTTGAAGTTTGCCTCAGGTCTGGAGAGAGGTCTCATGTCCTCCATATTATCCAGCCAAACAATCAGACAGTTGCACTTTTCAATTAGCCTCTTAATGTGAGACAACCCTTTCTGTCATTTCTTTAAAGAAAACCGCAGAGCCTTTAATTTATCCACAATGATTGCTGAAATATGGGACTTGTGGGAGGGCCTAGACCAAAGCTCTTGCACACATTCCATGAAACCTAGCTGATGTACCCAATAATTTTCAAACCTGAAAATTTTAGCCTTTGGTATGGAAGTGCTTATAGAAATTAAACAAGGCACATGACCAGAAACTGTTTTTGCAAGAGGAGTAACTTGTGTCATCGGATAGAGGCTAATCCAACTAGCAGAAGTGAAAACCCAGTCAAGTTGTTCAAAAAGAGGCACGTCCTGCATGTTTGACCAAGTAAATTTTCTTCCCTTTAATGGAAGTTCCAGAAGTCCCAAGTGACCTATGATTTCATTAAAAATGAAAATGTCATTCACATCTCCACCAGGTAGATTCTTATTATCAAGTGATCTAATAAAGTTGAAACCCCCCATCAAAATCCATTTATGTTCCGGCTCAATCTCCAGGTTATAAATCCAGTTAACAAATTCATCTCTCATTGCACCCTGACAAGGCCCATAAATATTCACCAGAAACCATTGCTCATTGTTATGTACTGAGGTGAAGTGTATGATAATATCATAAGGTTTTACTTACACCAAAGTACCCTGAAACATGTCCGAGCGCCAAGTAGTTAAAAGACCACCAGAAGCACCTCTCAAGGGTGATTCAATAAACTGATCAAAACCAGAAGGATGGATGCTTTTCACAGTCGCACGGGTGCATATAGGAAGTTTTGTTTCTTGAAGAAAAACCATAGTACATTGACTCTCAATCACTTTTTCTCTGACAGAGGGCTGTCTAGCATCAGAATTCAAACCTCTGGCATTCCAACATAGGACTTTCCATCTACGCGTTGTCACACAATTCATTAACAACCGAATAAGAGTAAACCAGAAGTAGCATGGCATACAATGCCACACACCCCAAAATATTACAAAGTTCAGTAACACAGTCTGCACCGTCCATAACAAGACCCATTGTGACAATAAAAGTAGCAGATTTAACCGGCTTGCCAGACCTAAACAAAGTAGCTAACAAAATCATTTAAGCCGAAGATGAAGAAGAATCCTCCTTTGGATCAGCCATAAGCTTGTCCGTCGATAGGAGGGAAGGATAAATCTGTAGTTCTGCCCCCACCGCCTGCAAAACATGTATTGGAGTGTGTGGGGGAGCATCAGCTTGGTTGTCTTGGAGAGGAACACCTATAGGGTGGGGCTGGGCCTTGTCGTCCATGGGCTTGGAGGGAGGACGTTTCTTCGTGGGCTGAAGTGAGAGTTGCTCAAAAACCACATGTTTGAAGTCATCCAGCTTTGCCACACTTCTGGTGCAACGTCTGAGTGACGTGTCCACAATGGGTGCAAGTACCTTCCTCTTTCCTCTCTGCTTCTTCTCCTTGATTTGTTACTCCATAGAAAAAACCACAGGTGAAGAGGAAATATCACAAGAATCTGCAGGATGGACCTCTTCAGAAACAGGAGCAGAATCAATAGGTAATTGTTCAAATAGAACTCTGGCCACTAGGCGTTCGATCACTATAGACTTTCTAGCAGGAGCAGAACTGGGTAAAGTTGCAACCAACAAAGACATCTTCCTTGACTCATCAAAAGCAATAGACCATGAGCGCTTGGAGTAAATGATTGAACCCATTGGCTTGAAGAAAATTGACCTTGGCACCTCCTTAACAGAGAAATCGAACATGAGGTTCTGAAATGATCTCTTCCATATCATCTCCGAAGGAAGAGGTGGCTGATACGTCTCCAACGTATCTATAATTTTTGATTGTTCCATGCTATTATATTATCTGTTTTTGATGTTAATGGGCTTTATTTTACACTTTTATATTATTTTTGGGACTAACCTATTAACCGGAGGCCCAGCCCAAATTGCTATTTTTTTGCCTATTTCAGTGTTTCGTAGAAAAGGAATATCAAACGGAGTCCAAACGGAATGAAACCTTCGGGAACGTGTTTTTGGAACAAACGTGATCCAGAGGACTTGGAGTGGACGTCAAGCAATCAACGAGGCGGCCATGAGGCAGGGGGGCGCACCCTCCCCCCTCGTGGGCCCCTCGTTGCTCCACCTACCTACTTCTTCCTCCTATATATGTTCACATACCCCGCAAACATCCAGGAGCACCACGAAACCCTATTTCCACTGCCGCAACCTTCTGTACCCAAGAGATCCCATCTTGGGGCCTTTTCCGGAGCTCCGCCGGAGGGGCCATTGATCACGGAGGGCCTCTACATCAACTCCATGGCCTCTCCGGTGATGTGTGAGTAGTTTACCTCAGACCTATGGGTCCATAGTTATTAGCTAGATGGCTTCTTCTCTCTCTTTGTATCTCAAAGTTCTCCTCGATCTTCTTGGAGATCTATTCGATGTAACTCTTTTTGCGGTGTGTTTGTCGAGATCCGATGAATTGTGGGTTTATGATCAAGTTTATCTATGAACAATATTTGAATCTTCTCTGAATTCTTTTATGTATGATTGGTTTATCTTTGCAAGTCTCTTCGAATTATCAGTTTGGTTTGGCCTACTAGATTGATCTTTCTTGCAATGGGAGAAGTGCTTAGCTTTGGGTTCAATATTGTGGTGCTCGATCCCAGTGACAGAAAGGGAAACGACACGTATTGTATTGTTGCCATCGAGGATAAAAAGATGGGGTTTACATCATATTGCATGAGTTTATCCCTCTACATCATGTCATCTTGCTTAAGGCGTTACTCTGTTCTTATGAACTTAATACTCTAGATGCATGCTGGATAGCGATCGATGTGTGGAGTAATAGTAGTAGATGCAGAATCGTTTCAGTCTACTTGTCTCAGACGTGATGCCTATATACATGATCATGCCTAGATATTCTCATAATTATTCGCTTTTCTATCAATTGCTCGACAGTAATTTGTTCACCCACCGTAATACTTATGCTATCTTGAGAGAAGCCACTAGTGAAACCTATGGCCCCCGGGTCTATCTTCCATCATATTAATCTACCGTTATTTCCATTACCGTTTATTTTGCAATCTTTACTTTCGATCTATATCATAAAAATACCAAAAATATTTATCTTATTATTATCATCTCTATTAGATCTCACTCTTGCAAGTGGCCGTGAATGGATTGACAACCCCTTTATCGCATTGGTTGCGAGGTTCTTATTTGTTTGTGTAGGTACGAGGTGACTCGCGCGTGGTCTCCTACTGGATTGATACCTTGGTTTTCAAAAACTGAGGGAAATACTTACGCTGCTTTACTGCATCACCCTTTCCTCTTGAAGGGAAAACCAACACAGTGCTCAAGAGGTAGCAAGAAGGATTTCTGGCGCCGTTGCCGGGGAGATCTACGCCAAGTCAAGACATACCAAGTACCCATCACAACTCTTATCCTTCGCATTACATTATTTGCCATTTGCCTCTCGTATTCCTCTCCCCTACTTCACCCTTGCCGTTTTATTCGCCCTCTTTTCCTTTCTCCCTCTCTTTCATTTGCCTCTTTTTCGCTTGCTTCTTGTTTGCTTGTGTGTTGGATTGCTTGCTTGTCACGATGGCTCAAGATAATACTAAATTGTGTGACTTTACCAATACCAACAATCATGATTTTATTAGCACTTCGATTTCTCCTCTTATCGATGCTGAATCTTGTGAAATTAATACTGCTTTGCTGAATCTTGTCATGAAAGATCCGTTTTCTGGCCTTCCTAGTGAAGATGCCGCTACCCATCTAAACAACTTTGTTGATTTGTGTGATATGCAAAAGAAGAAAGATGTGGACAACGATATTGTTAAACTTAAGCTATTTCCGTTTTCGCTTAGAAATCGTGCTAAAGCTTGGTTTTCGTCTTTGCCTAAAAATAGTATTGATTCATGGAATAAGTGCAAAGATGTTTTTATCTCTAAGTATTTTCCTCCCGCTAAGATCATCTCTCTTAGAAACGATATTATGAATTTTAAGCAACTTGATCATGAACATGTTGCTCAAGCTTGGGAGAGGATGAAATTAATGATACGTAATTGCCCTACACATGGATTGAATTTATGGATGATTATACAAATTTTTTATGCCGGATTGAATTTTTCTTCTAGAAATCTTTTAGATTCGGTCGCGGGAGGCACTTTTATGGAAATCACTTAAGGAGAAGCTACCAAAATCCTAGATAATATTATGGTTAATTATTCTCAATGGCACTGAGGGAGTCCTGGATTAGGGGGTGTTCGGATATCCGGACTATACCTTCAGCCGGACTCCAGGACTATGAAGATACAAGATTGAAGACTTCGTCCCGTGTCCGGATGGGACTTTCCTTGGCGTGGAAGGCAAGCTTGGCGATGCGGATATTCAAGATCTTCTACCATTGTAACTGACTCTGTGTAACCCTAACCCTATCCGGTGGCTATATAAACCGGAGGGTTCTAGTCCGTAGGATAACTTCATCATACAACAATCATACCATAGGCTAGCTTCTAGGGTTTAGCCTCCTTGATCTCGTGGTAGATCTACTCTTGTACTACATATATCATCAATATTACTCAAGCAGGAGTAGGGTTTTACCTCCATCGAGAGGGCCCGAACCTGGGTAAAAACATCGTGTCCCTTGTCTCTTGTTACCATCCGCCTAGACGCACAATTCGGGACCCCCTACCCGAGATCCGCCGGTTTTGACACCGACATTGGTGCTTTCATTGAGAGTTCCTCTGTGTCGTTGCAATCAGGAAGGATGCCTCTTCCCGTCTTTAAAGACGGCACCGTTGCTAAGGGAGCTTTGGCTGTCGGCCAAACTCTCCTGCTCGGCGGTTTTCTTATGACCGCCTGTTCGGCTGTTGCGCCGACGATGACCTCTCGGGTCATCAAAAGAAATCTTCACGTCAGCTCGGAACTTGCCGAGCAGCTAGATCCAATGGAGCTCTCTTCCGTAAACGAGCTCTTGGATCGCATCGCCGCCCTGGGGGTCACTACGGATTATGACCAGGTTGGGCTTAAACCCGATCTAAGAGAAATTAACTCTCCCCAGGCCACCCACCACGTCGCCGTGGTAGAGGTGCAGTGTAGCGACCCTTCATCTATTCTAGGGACTAGTTACGTCCGAATTCCTGACCCCTCCAAGCCGGATACCCGCGGAGGGGAGGATGTAACTCGAGACCTGAGCTTAAAATCAGGCAATGGGCTAGACTCATTGGACAACATCCAAGAATCCGGACCTCAGAGTTCGGAAGCTCTTCGGCCTCTGAATCTTAGATTGGGCGAGGTTTCAGAATCAACGCCACCCGCCCACCCGAACATAAGCGATCTTTCCCAAATCAGGCAAAAGCCCGAGGAAACAGTACATCATTACTGGGCCAGATTCCTCCTGGTTATGAACAGGATAAAGGATTGCCGTGAGGGAGACGCAATATCAATCTTCTGCAGTAATTGCACGGACGAGGGAATCCTTAACGCCATAAGTCGTCGTGATATTACACGCTTCGCTGACTTGGCGTCCATTGTACAAAAGTACTGTGCGATGGAAAGTGCCTGGAAAACCGAAATAAAATTTTGAAATAATCCGGCCTTGAATAGCAATCCCGTCCGAACTAAGAGGGTGCATCATCATAAGACACCCGGGTTAAACACCAAAAAACCAAAACCCTCTACAGAGCATGGAACCGTACTGGAAAGATGGCTTGATGGACCCTGTAAAATTCACAGTACAGAGGACGCCACACCAACTCACAGCCTTAGAGCATGTTGGATACTCCGGCAGGTGGCCAAAATTGGGAGGACCTCTTAATTTCGGAGGCCACAGAAAACCACCCCGGAGACACCAGTTCCGTTCTCACAGTCTTCGAGACCTTCGCATCAAATAATACGCGAAAAAGAACACTCCGCAGCCTTGCCGAAGTCTATCAAGTAGCAACAATAAACCCATGGAGCGACACGGCTATTACCTTCAACGCAAGTGATGAACCTAAATTCCAAACAGCCCGAGCACCAGCCGCATTGGTCCTCAGTCTGATAGTGGACGGCTTTCGCCTCACCAAGGTACTCATGGATGGAGGCAGCGGATTGAACCTCATTTATGAGGAAACTCTTCAAAAAATGGGACTAGACTGGAGCCGCATTGAGCGAAGCAGCACAACCTTTAGAGGAATAATCCCCAGTCGGGAAGCGCGCTGCACAGGAAAAATCACACTAGACGTGGTGTTCGGCACGCCGGATAATTACAGATCCGAAGAGGTCACATTTCAGGTGGCCCCGTTCAGCAACGGATATCACACCCTACTAGGGCGGGAAGCATTTACAATTTTCCAAGCAATACCCCATTACGGGTACATGAAGCTCAAGATGCCCGGGCCGAACGGTACTATCACTCTCGCTAGTGATCCGGATATAGCATTCCGCGCCGAAAGCAAGACAGCGGCATTAGCCCTGGAGGCACTATCCGAAGCCTTAGCAGCTGAGGAACTGACTGCGCTGTGCTCCACAGTTAACAGGGATGATGTGATACTCGACAAGAGATCCAAGTCCACATCCTTTAAGCCAGCAAATGAAATAGTCAAGTTCCAGGTCCATCCAACGTACCCCAATAAAACAGCATCCATCGGGGCACGATTAAACCCTGATATGGACGCTGCACTGCGAGAATTTCTACGTGAAAATTGGGACATCTTCGCCTGGCACCCTTCAGACATGCTAGGAATCCCACGCAGGCTAGCCGAACACAGCTTAAATATCCTAAAAGGATTCAAACCTGTCAAACAAGCCCTTCGGCATTTTTCCGAACCCAAGAGATAGGCTATGGGAGAGGAGCTAGCCAATCTATTGGAGGCCGGATTCATTAGAGACATAAAACACCCGGACTGGCTAGCAAACTTGGTGATGGTACCAAAGAAGGACAAATCCTGGCGCCCGTGTGTCGATTTTAAAGACCTTAACAAGGCTTGCCCAAAGGATCCCTTCCCCCTCCCCCGTATCGATCAAATTATCGATGCCACCGCAGGACACGATTCGTTGTGTTTCCTCGACGCATACTCCGGTTACCATCAAATTAAGATGGCAGAATCAGACCAAGCCGCAACAGCATTCATCACACCATATGGCCCATTTTGCTTCAACACAATGCCCTTCGGGCTGAAAAACGCCGGCGCAACATATCAGCGCATGGTTCAGACATGTCTGGCAAACCAGATCGGCAAGACAGTGGAGGCGTACGTGGATGATGTGGTCGTCAAAACAAGACATGTCGAATCTCTAGTAGACGACTTGAGGCTAACATTCGACAACCTCTGAAAATACGACATCAAGCTCAACCCAGAAAAATGCATCTTCGGCATTCCAGCCGGAAAGCTTTTGGGCTTCATTGTATCCAGTAGAGGAATTGAAGCAAATCCGGCCAAGATCCGAGCTTTGTCGCAACTGGATATCCCAAAGGACCTCAAACAAATACAAAAATTAACCGGATGCGTGGCGGCTCTAAGCCGCTTTATCTCTCGCTTGGGAGAAAAGGCACTGCCCCTTTATCGCCTCCTTCGGCGCACCGAACACTTCGAGTGGACGGATGCTGCCACGGCCGGACTTGATGAAATAAAAGCCATATTGGCAACAAACCCAGTCCTGGCCGCGCCAAACACTGGCGAACCAATGCTATTGTACATTGCAGCAACCCATCAAGTTGTCAGCGCAGTACTCGTCGTCGAGCGGGAAACGGACAGACACAAACTCCCCCTTCAAAGGCCGGTCTACTACGTGTCCACTGTCCTCACTCCATGCAAATCACGGTACCCGCATTATCAAAAGATTGCATACGCGGTATTCATGGCATCCCGGAAGCTACGACACTACTTTCAAGAGTGTTCCATAACAGTAGCCTCGGAAGTACCACTCAACGATATTATCAACAACCACGACGCAACGGGACAGATCGCAAAATGGGCCATCGAGCTCCTCCCGTTCGATATAACCTATAAGCCATGGGGAGCTATTAAATCGCAAGTTTTGGCTGACTTCGTCGCAGAATGGACGGAGGCCGAGCTCCCTAAAGAGTACGACACAAATTCAAACTGGATCATGCATTTTGACGGCTCCAAAATGTTGGCCGGACAAGGGGTTGGCGTCGTCTTGACGTCCCCCACAGGAGACACAGTTCAATATGTGCTCCAGATCATGTACACGGACTCCAACAATGCAGCTGAATATGAGGCCCTCCTACATGGTCTCCGGATGGCAGTATCCATGGGCGTTCAACGCCTAGAGGTAAGCGGAGACTCAAACCTCGCGATATCCCAAATAAACGGAGACTTCGACGCCAAGGATCCAAAAATGGCAGCTTACCGCAACGCCGTCCTAAAAATGTCAGCTCGGTTCGAAGGGTTGGAGTTTCATCATATAGCCCAAGAAAACAATCAGGCAGCGGACGTCCTGGCATGCATTGGAGCAAAACGCGATGCAGTCCCCCCAACATCTTTTTAGAAAGACTGTTCAAGCCATCCGTAGCATGGGAGGGGGAACCCGCAGATAACAGCCCGGACCTAACTGCACCACTCGACGCCGAACAATCTGACATAATTGGAGGCCCCGCCACCGAAATTATACCTTTAGCCCACGTAATAATGGCGGTCATCGCCCCGTGGACAGAACCATTCCTAGCCTACCTTACTAGGCAGGAACTCCCAGACGACCAAAACGAGGCACGCTGCATAGTGCGGCGATCTAAATCCTATAAAGTCCACGAGGGAGAGCTTTATAAGACAAGCACTACCGGAGTCCTTCAAAGGTGCATCTCCGAAGAGGAAGGGCGGAACTTGCTGGCTGAAATTCATGCCGGACTCGGTGGCCACCACGCTGCAGCTCGGTCCCTTGTAAGCAAGGCTTTCTGTACGGGCTTTTACTGGCCGACGGCCCGAGCAGACACTCAGGACTTGGTCCAACAATGCGTCGGTTGCCAGCCTTTTGCAAACCAAAGCCATATGCCACCCACCGCCCTCCGAACTATCCCCATCCCTTGGCCCTTCGCGGTCTGGGGGCTTGACATGGTTGGACCCCTTAAAGGCGGAACCCACAAGAAAAAAATACTTACTGGTCATGGTGGATAAGTTCACCAAATGGATAGAAGCTAAGCCTGTTAAGACGGCCGAATCCGGACCTGTGATAGACTTCATATCCGGGGTTGTACACCGTTACGGCGTCCCCCACAGCATCATCACTGATAACGGCACAAACTTCACCTCCAATGAGGTAAAACTTTGGTGCAAAAACATGGGCATCAAGCTCGACTATGCTTCTGTCTATCACCCACAAACTAACGGCCAGGTCGAACGTGCAAATGGTCTTATCATGAGCGGCATTAAACCCAGACTAGTGCGGTCCCTCAAGGAATCTAACACACACTGGGTAGAGGAGCTCAACTCCGTACTCTGGGGACTGCGGACCACGCCGAATCGCACCACCGGATACAGACCATTCTTTAAGGTGTACGGCGCAGAGGCAGTTCTGCCCTGCGACATAATTCATGACTCACCTCGAGTGCGCCTGTATGAAGAAAGAGAAACCGAGCTCGATCGACAGGACAACTTGAATGCCTTGGAGGAGGAGCGTGACGTGGCAAAAGCCCGTTCCGCATTTTATCAACAGCAGGCTCGAAGATATCAAAGCAGAGAAGTACGGGCCAAAAATTACAATGTTGGCGAACTAGTTCTACGCCTGCCGGATAAGAAAAAGGACAAACTCAAGCCCAAGTGGGAAGGTCCATTCATAATCGACCAAGTCCTGACTGGTGGAGCGTACCGCCTGCGAGATGCGTCGGATAACCGACTCGAGCCGAACCCATGGAACGCCGCCCGTCTCCAAAGATTCTATGCCTAGCGCTGGACTCTGTGTTTGTCTCCTTCCTCTGTCCATTTTTTACATTTTCTGTCTTACATTTCTCTCCTTCCCCTCTTTTCTCTTATAGCCCTTAAAGGCTCATTAAGTGACGCGCTACCCACGCTCATTAAACCTGGGGGCTTCTTTAACAGAAGCTTATTTATATGGGCTTCACGCCCAACACATGCGTCAAACTTCCGCATGTACCTTTTCTTCACCATTATATGCATCGATATGACTTAAGTTTTGGCCAAGCTGGGTTGCCTGGCTCCTGTGCTTACCCCTATGTTCCCGATTGTTCGGCTAGGCAGTAAAGGGAGCACCTCTGCGATTGTTACTGCCGGATCAGCCGGATGTGTACCTCAGACTGGGTGAAGCCGAAAGCTAGCGTTCTTAAGGGAATATTCGGTCAGTGAACTAAAAGACGACCTTTTTTACTTATTTATATACATGCCCCCAGATGATTTTCCTGCATTTGCAGTCCGGACATGCACTTTAGGGCATGCCTCCCAGAGAAAGGAACCCCTAACGGAACTATTCTCTCTGGAAGATGTTTCTTACTAACCATGTAATATAACATAACTAGTTGGGCACTTGTCTGATAAAGCACTAATGACCCCTACGCCTGGTCTCCATGCATACACCTGTTCGTACGTAACCGGTAGGGTATTCAGACACACTCCGGACCGTCAGGTCCCGAGGTAGAAGCGAAAAGGTCGGCAATGACAAACGATCTACAATCCGGCTAGAAGGCATTACACATGTCAATTAACAATTACATAGTCACTCTGACTGACTGTATTCCTCTTCTATACCATCTAACAGGCTATCTAATTTACAGTCCTGTTGGGAATACTTTGCGGCCAATTCTACTTGGCCGTATACTAAGCTTACATGGATCTCCTTCCCATCAGGCCCCACAGGTCCGACTTCGGCCATGTGGTTTGGGTCAGACCTCGTAAACCGGGTCTTCACCATGGCCCAGGCCTCCCTAGCACCTTGCCGGCAGGCCGATATCTTCCACAACCGGAAGCGCTGCCGAGCTCCCTTAAGCTTCTCCGCAAGCTCTCCAAGGCCCTCGGGCATGGAGTGGGACGGCCATAAGGCTTGGGCAACGCCTCGCATTGCCTGCCGAACTCGCTCGTGCAGTTGCAATAGCTCGGGAAGAAGGTCACCCATAGAACCAGGCATCTCCTCTGCAGGACGACCTGTTAGCATACCTACAGACATTACTTTGTTAGTCGACTTCCTCGCCAAACTCTTTTTTCAAAAGATTCGCTTAAGCACTTACTAAATATGCCGCGTCAAAGCCGCTGATTCTCCTTAGTGGAGTCCGACAGCTGGCCACAAACATCTCTAAGTTCAACGTCCAGCTTGGTGTTGGCATCCTGAAGATCATTCTTCTCTCGCCTCACCTTTGTCAGCGTACTCTCACCGGCCTTTAGCCGGCATAAGAGTTGTTGTCTCTCCGGATCGAGTCCGGCGCCATCTACAATATGATTTGTCAGATTTGCACCCACGCCGCAAAATACTAATCTTTCAAAGTGTATCTTACCAGAGGGGGTCTCTTTGGGCTCCCCTGCCGCGGCTAGTGCGGCCTCCAGTTGGGCTTTGCACTCTTCCAGCTCCTGGGACAGTACGGTATTCTTCTCTGTAAGAACCTGCATAACAAATGATCCTTAAATCAGTTGCTCTAACTGTTTCAAGTCTCGGGGCTACTGGTATATATATATATTTGACCAAAATTTTCTTACCCATATGTCTTTTACATACTACTCCGTGGCTCTGGCGAAACCATTTTGAGCGGCACGGAGGTACGCATCTCCCGAATTGAAGGCATCTAACGCCTCTTGGGAGAAACAAGCGTCGCGAAGAACTGTCCGGCGACGCCTGTGGTTCATGGCACTCTCCACCTCAGAATTCGTGGCAGAAAGCCTGTCCGCATCCTCTGTCGGAGGAGCGTCCGGTGCGCGCCTTGTGCTCGCCTCCGCTTCCGGGCCAGACGTTGGAGCCTGGCTGGTGGAGGCGCGATTGGCAACCTCTCCGGATATAGTCCGGCGAGGTTTCTTCGTCCTGAAGATAGCACGAACGTTAATATGCCCTGAAGGAATAACACCAGGGAAAAGAGGGTGCGCTATACCTTTGCGCCGGCATCTCAGTCCGGACCACATTCCTTTTTACCCCACGGGGCCCTGCGGCCCCTCGTTGGCTAGCCGCCGCAGGTTCGGCCTCCCGCCTCGGAAATCTCCCCTGCAAAACGCGGTTGTCGTCAGAAAAACTGAAATACGTGAGAATGGAATCCTTCTCAAGGGGATGAGGCTCCGGTCTCTGTCACCTGGGAGGCCGGGATTAACCCTGGGTAATCAGCCGTAATGGCCACCAAGGTATTGTCCTTGCTTAGCTGATGGAACACCCCGTCAATAAGCTCCACCGATATGTCCGGATCCTCTTCGGAGTCCGGATCGAGGGACCGTTCTGGATCCTCGGGCTGTGGAGGACGGCTGTTTATATCCTTTACCTCCTGACGCAGTTCCTGCGTTGAAGTCGTTAGACTATATATTTAATCATGGGAATATAAAACGAACGGGCAAGCACAATTGTCCACTTACCCAACTTGGAGGGTTGTACATAGTAAATCCGCCCTGCGGGTTGACGCGGCGGAATTCCTCCTCTTCTCCCTTGTACAAAGAGGATAAGATCTTTACTAGAGCGGCAGCTGAGGCTGGCCCCTTACGACCGTAACGGGTGGCGTCATCCTCCCCGTTAAAATCCCACATGGGGTGGCCTCTATATTGAAGCGGCTGCACCCCCCGCATGATGCATGCGGCCATGACTCCAATCATGGTTAGTCCGGAATGAGCCAATAGTCTTATCCGGCCCATCAGGTAAAGGACGTCTCTGTCGCTTTCTCTCTGAGAGCTCCGCGGACGCCAGCTCAAGCGTTTCTTTAATGGAGCATTGCTGAACTCAGGGAGACCGACCCGGATAGGGTCCGGTAGCGGGACATCATCTATATAAAACCATTCCGAAGGCCAGTCCTCGGACGCCTTCTTTGGGGTCCCGGATAGGTATCCGGTCCCGGCGATGCGCCACACTTCGGCTCCGCCCACTTGATATATAGACCCCTCTTGAGAACGGGGCACCAGGCAGAATATCCTCTTCCACAGCGCGAAATGAGCCTCAACACCCAAAAATAGCTCGCAAAGGGCGACGAAGCCCGCGATATGCAATATAGAGGCGGGCGTGAGATTGTGCAGCTGGAGGCCGTAGAACTCCAGAAGCCCACGGAGAAACGGATGAACTGGAAATCCCAGTCCCCTTACTAGATAAGGGACGAAGCACACCCGCTCTCCCTTAGAGGGATTGGGGGTGCTCTCCGCTTGTTTTCCGCCATTATAGGTGGCGAGTCCGGCTCGGACCGGGACCATATAAGCCTGAGGGAGAAATCCCTTGGCCTGAAGCGACACTAACTCGCTGTGCGGGACGGAGCAACTCTCCCAGTCTCCGGGTTTAGGACTGGAAGGGCGAGGGGAGGAGCTGCGACGGCTGGCCATGTTGGAATGGACCTTTGCTGGAGGCGCTCTGATGATTACTCGTGGAGAGGAGAAGGTGTGGTTTGGATCTGAATCCCCATCCCGTTAAATAGGCGGCTCGTTTATGCGGCTAGGGGTGTGGATGTAAAAACGCCCCGGCTTTTCGCATTCGTTTGACACGTGGAAGACGGCCATTATTGGGCGTGGAAGCCAAGGAGCGCTACATTACAAAAATCGGACATTATTCCTACAGGAACACAGAATTTGGAGAAGAACCCGCCTTGCAATGCCGAAGACAATCTGCGCGCCGGACTCGTCGTCATTGAAGCCTGGTTCGGGGGCTACTGAGGGAGTCCTGGATTAGGGGGTGTTCGGATAGCCGAACTATACCTTCAGCTGGACTCCAGGACTATGAAGATACAAGATTGAAGGCTTCGTCCCATGTCCGGATGGGACTTTCCTTGGCGTGGAAGGCAAGCTTGGCGATGCGGATATTCAAGATCTCCTACCATTGTAACCGACTCTGTGTAACCCTAACCCTATCCGGTGTCTATATAAACCGGAGGGTTCTAGTCCGTAGGACAACTTCATCATACAACAATCATACCATAGGCTAGCTTCTAGGGTTTAGCCTCCTTGATCTCGTGGTAGATCTACTCTTGTACTACCTATATCATCAATATTAATCAAGCAGGAGTAGGGTTTTACCTCCATCGAGAGGGCCCGAACCTGGGTAAAAACATCGTGTCCCTTGTCTCCTGTTACCATCTGCCTAGACGCACAGTTCGGGACCCCCTACCCGAGATCCGCCAGTTTTGACACCGACAGGCACACTGAAAGATCTACTAGTAAAAAGGTGCATGCAATTGAAGAGATTAATGTTTTGAGTGGAAAGATGGATGAACTTATGAAATTGTTTGCTAATAAGAGTGCTCCTACTGATCCTAATGATATGCCTTTGTCTACTTTGATTGAGAATAATAATGAATCTATGGATGTGAATTTTGTTGGTAGGAACAATTTTGGTGATAATGCGTATAGAGGTAATTTTAATTCTAGGCCTTTTCCTAGTAATTCCTCTAATAATTATGGCAATTCCTACAACAATTCTTATGGAAATTATAATAATATGCCCTCTGATTTTGAATCTAGTATTAAAGAATTTATTACTTCTCAAAAGAGTTTCAATGCTTTGATTGAAGAAAAAATGCTTAAGATTGATGAGTTTGCTAGGAACGTGGACATAATTTCTCTTGATGTTGATTATTTGAAACTTAGATCTATTCCACCTAAGCATGATATCAATGAGTATCTCAAAGCCATGAGAATTTCCATTGATGAGTGCAAAGAAAGGACCGCTAGGATGCGTGCTAAGAAAGATTGCTTTGTGAAAGCGTGTTCTTCTAGTTTTCATGACAATAAAGATGAAAATCTAAAATTAATTGATGTGTCCCCTATTAAATCCTTGTTTTTCAATATGAATCTTGATAATGATGGGACTGGAGATGAGTCAACTTTAGTTAGAAGGCGTCCCAAAAATTCGGAGTTTTTAGATCTTGATGCAAAAATTTGTAAAAGTGGGATTGAAGAGGTCAAAACTTTAGATAGCAATGAACCCACTATCTTGGATTTCAAGGAATTTAATTATGATAATTTCTCTTTGATAGATTGTATTTCCTTGTTGCAATCCGTGCTAAATTCTCCTCATGCTTATAGTCAAAATAAAGCTTTTACTAAACATATCGTTGATGCTTTGATGCAATCTTATGAAGAAAAACTTGAGTTGGAAGTTTCTATCCCTAGAAAACTTTATGATGAGTGGGAACCTACAATTAAAATTAAAATTAAAGATCATGAATGCTATGCTTTGTGTGATTTGGGTGCTAGTGTTTCCGCGATTCCAAAAACTTTGTGTGATTTGCTAGGTTTCCGTGAATTTGATGATTGTTCTCTAATCTTGCACCTTGCGGATTCCACTATGAAGAAATCTATGGGAAAGATTAATGATGTTCTTATTGTTTAAAATAGGAATTATGCGCCCATAGATTTCATTGTTCTTGATATAGATTGCAATCGTTCATGTCCTATTATTCTTGGTAGACCTTTCCTTAGAACGATTGGTGCAATTATTGATATGAAGGAAGGGAATATTAAATTCCAATTTCCATTAAGGAAAGGCATGGAACAGTTCCCTATAAATAAAGTTAAATTACCATATGAATCTATTATGAGAGGCACTTATGGATTGCCTAGCAAAGATGACAATACTTAGATCTATCCTTGCTTCTATGCCTAGCTAAGGGCGTTAAACGATATCGCTTGTTGGGAGGCAACCCAATTTTATTATTATTCCTTGCTTTTTGCTCCTGTTTAGTAATAAATAATTTATCTAGCCTCTATTTTGGTTGCATTTTTTGTGTTTAATTAGTGTTTGTGCCAAGTAGAACCGTTGGGAAGACTTGGGGAAAATCTTTTTGATCTTGCTGTAAAAAACAGAAACTTTAGCGCTCACGAGAATTGCTGCCATTTTTATTGGAGAGTGCTATTTAGTTAATTATTTTTGCAGATTATTAATAGATAAATTCATCACATCCATCAATTTAGTTTAGAATTTTTGGGGTTCCAGAAGTGGTCGAAACCTACAGATTACTACAGAATGTTCTATTTTTGACAGATTCTGTTTTTCGTGTGTTGTTTGCTTATTTTGATGAATCCATGGCTAGTAAAAGAGTTCATCAACCATAGAGAAGTTGGAATACAGTAGGTTTAACACAAATATAAATCAAGAATGAGTTCATTACAGTACCTTGAAGTGGTGGTTTGTTTTCTTTTACTAACGGAGCTCACGAAGATTTTCTTTTAAGTTTTGTGTTGTGAAGTTTTCATGTTTTGGGTAAGGATTTGATGGATTATGGAACAAGGAGTGGCAAGAGCCTAAGCTTGGGGATGCCAAAGGCACCCCAAGTTAAATTCCAAGGACAACAAAAAGCCTAATCTTGGGGATGCCCCGGAAGGCATCCCCTCTTTCGTCTTCGTCTATCGGTAACTTTACTTGGAGCTATATTTTTATTCGCCACATGATATGTGTTTTGTTTGGAGCGTCTTGTATGATTTGAGTCTTTGCTTTTTAGTTTAACACAATCATCCTTTATGTACACACCTTTTGGGAGAGACACACATGAATTGAAATTTATTAGAATACTCTATGTGCTTCACTTATATCTTTTGAGCTATATAGTTTTTGCTCTAGTGCTTCGCTTATATCTTTTAGAGTACAACGGTGGTTATTTTATAGAAATAATTGATATCTCATGCTTCACTTACATCATTTTGAGAGTCCTTTAGAACAGCATGGTAATTCACTTTGGCTATAAATTTTAAATGCTAAGAGAAGTTGGATGCTTGATAGATGGTATTGAGATATAAAGGTGGTAATATTAGAAGTGTGCTAGTTGAGTAAATGTGAAATTGATGAATACTTGTGTTGAAGTTGGCAAGTCCCGTAGCATGCACGTATGGTGAACATTATGTGACAAATTTGAAGAATGGGGTGTTCTTTGATTGCTTTCCTTATGAGTGGCGGCCAGGGACGAGCGATGGTCTTTTCCTACCAATCTATCCCCCTAGGAGCATGCACGTAGTGCTTGGTTTTGATGACTTGTAGATTTTTGCAATAAGTATGTGAGTTCTTTATGACTAATGTTGAGTCCATGGATTATAAGCATTCTCACCCTTCCATCATTTCTAGCCTGTTCTGTACCGTGCATTGCCCTTTCTCATCTTGAGAGTTGGTGCAAACTTCGCCCCGTGCAACCAAACCCCGTGATATGATACACTCTATCACACATAAGCCTCCTTATATGTTCCCCAAAACAGCCACCGTACCTACCTATTATGGCATTTCCATAGCCATTCCGAGATATATTTCCATGCAACTTTCCACCGTTCCATTCATTATGACACACACCATCATTGTCATATTGCTTTGCATGATCATGTAGTTGACATCGTATTTGTGACAAAGCCACCATTCATAATTTTCTTTCATACATGTCACTCTTGATTCATCGCAATCCCGGTACACCGTCGGAGGCATTCACATAGAGTCATATTTTGTTCTAAGTATCGAGTTGTAAGAAAATAAAGGTGTGATGATCATTATTAGAGCATTGTCCCATGTGAGGAAAGGATGATGGGGACTATGATTCCCCCACAAGTCAGGATGAGACTCCGGAAGAAAAATAAAAAAGGGAGAAAGAAAAGTGGCCAAAATAAAAGAAAGAAAGAAGGCCCAAATAAAAAAAAATATAAAAAAAATATATAAATGAGAGAAAAAGAGAGAAGGGACAATGTTACTATCCTTTTTCCACACTTGTGCTTCAAAGTAGCACCATGATCTTCATGATAGAGAGTCTCTTATTTTGTCGCTTCCATATACTAGTGGGAATTTTCATTATAGTACTTGGCTTGTATATTCCAATGATGGGCTTCCTCAAATGCCCTAGGTCTTCATGAGCAAGCGAGTTGGATGCACACCCACTTAGTTTCTTTGATGAGCTTTCATATATTTATAGCTCTAGTGCATCCGTTGCATGGCAATCCCTACTCCTTGCATTGACATCAATCGATGGGCATCTCCATAGCCCATTGATTAACCGCATCAATGTGATACTTTCTCCCTTTTTGTCTTCTCACACAACCTCAATCATCATATTCTATTCTAGCCATAGTGCTATGTCCATGACTCGCGCTCATATATTGCGTGAAAGTTGAAAGAGTTTGAAAAGGCTAAGTATGAAACAATTGCTTGGCTTGTCATCGGGGTTGTGCATGATGAGAGCATTTTGTGTGACGAAAATGAAGCATGGCCAAACTATATGACTTTGTAGGGATAAGTTTTCTTTGGCTATGGTATTTTGATAAGGCATAATTGCTTGATTAGCATACTTGGAGTATTACTATTTTTATGTCAACAATAAACTTTTATCTTGAATCTTTAGGATCTGAACATTCATGCCACAATAGAGAAAAATACATTGAAGAATATTCTAGGAAGCATTCCACATCAAAAATTTTGTTTTCATCATTTACCTACTCGAGGCCGAGCAGGAATTAAGCTTGGGGATGCTGATACGTCTCCAACGTATCTATAATTTTTGATTGTTCCATGCTATTATATTATCTGCTTCGGATGTTAATGGGCTTTATTTTACACTTTTATATTATTTTTGGGACTAACCTATTAACCGGAGGCCTAGTCCAAATTGCTGTTTTTTGCCTATTTCGGTGTTTCGTAGAAAAGGAATATCAAACGGAGTCCAAACGGAATGAAACCTTCGGGAACGTGATTTTTGGAACAAACATGATCCAGAGGACTTGGAGTAGACGTCAAGCAATCAACGAGGCGGCCACGAGGCAGGGGGGCGCGCCTACCCCCTGGGCGCGCCCTCCCCCCTCATGGGCCCCTCGTTGCTCCACCGACCTACTTCTTCCTCCTATATATGTTCACATACCCCACAAACATCCAGGAGCACCACAAAACCCTATTTCCACCGCCGCAACCTCCTGTACCCAAGAGATCCCATCTTGGGGCCTTTTCCTGATGAGGACATCAATACCATTGTTACACCCGCAACCCCTACTGCTATACATACTGGACCAATTACTAGAGCTCGCGCATGCCAATTGAATTATCAAGTACTTTCGTTTCTTGGTAACGATTCTAATGTTCATGAGAATATGATGCTGCCTAAATTGGATACATTTGTTTTGCTTACACATGAAGGGCCTAGCTTGGAAAAGAAAGATGAACCTTGGAGCAAGTTCAAGCATGGAGATGATGGAATGCGCAAGGGGATCAAGAACGGAGTTACAAGTGATGATTTCAGGACTTTGAAGCCACGATAAGGAGTACATGAAGCCTTGGATGAAATATACAAGATGACACTTCATAAGTTTCGTCCATAGGCTATTCTAGGTGCTGTGTCACCTTATTATTGGGCCAGGCCCATGTATTTTCAAAATACTTAAGTATAGGCAATTTGTAGTATGTGTGTTGAAACAAGAGTTAGGATTGGTTTCGGACCCCTCCTCCAAGGGCCACGAAATTCCCCCCTCTTCCTCCAATATACAGCCCTTAGGGTGTCGTTTAGACTTTGGGTTTTGTTTAGATTAATAGTTTGCCATAGCTGCAACTTCGCGTACTTTGTTCGTGTCCAACAAACAGACCGAGACGTCACATAACCCCACCTTCATTAATAAAGCTTTCATCTTTTATTCGCAATATCCAGATTGCAATCTCAATTTCTTGCTTGTTCTTCGTTTGCTCGCAGGAAATAGACCCTCATGGTCAAGTTGATCATGCTCCGGCGTGGTCAATAACCCTCGAAAGTTGGTTTAGCGATTGCTAAGGCACGACATCTTCGCACGTTCGTAGTCGGATCGTCAAAGTCGACTCCCACAGAAAACGATATCTATCTCATCAAAACATCGGGACACCTTTGCCTCTATCAAGTGGTATCAGATTTCCAGGTTGCTCGGTGAGATTTTACAGTTTTTCATAGTTTAGATCGAGTCCGTCCTTCATACCTATAGTCCATGAAAAAAAGCCAAAAAAATTAGGGTTAGTTCATCATATCTGAACCAATCTGAGCCTTTGCATAGTCTTTTTAGAGTTTTGCTTTGTTGAATTTGCGGTTGCATCATCGTGTCGAGTTGCTGGTCTTAGCGTCTAGTCCCTTAGAGTTTTGAGTTCTATTCTGAGGTTGTCATGTCGCCGCCGCACCATCGTCATCATCATTGCCATATACCACCACCCCACCATATACATTGCCGCTGCCATATACAACCACCAATCCGAGTCCACATATACCATCGCCATATACAACCACCAATCCGAGTCCAGATATACCATCGCCATATACAACCACCAGTCCGAGTTCCACCAGATTCATCGCGCCACCAGTCCGAGTACCACCAGATTCATCTCCGCTACCAGTCCGAGTCCAATATTTGTTGCTTTTATTTCGATTTCTAGATCACGCGATACTTCGAGTCGTGACAGAGTAGGACTCCCAAAATTCCGTGCTACCCACAGTAGAAAAATAGTTCCAAACTCAAAAATTCTGGCTAGGCAGTTTTTAGACCATTGGTAGACTTTTTCGAAATTTTTTTGTTGCGGAGCAAAAAAAAGAGGAAAAAAAGTGCTAAAAAAGTGAAAAAAAGAAAAAAAAATATATTCAGAGAGTCCTCCTCCCTTGTTTACGTGTCGCGCCATGATTTTGTTCATGTTCTAGGCCCGCGTCTCTAGTACGGTCTAGCCTAGGACCAGCATAGTACCGTTGTTGAGCGTTTATTCAATTTTGCATCTCTGAATTGATTATTGCTGACCCTTTTTGCTACCATATTATAAGCCTTCCAAGCTCCACATACATCTACGTCGTGCGTTTGACTCTCCCTGGTAATCGCTCTTTCCAAGCTTTGAGAGTTTTGACTACGACGGCTGCCGATCACCGCCTGCTGCTGGGTAAGAACTGGTAAGAATTTGAGATCTGCTTGATGGATTAGTGACACCCGCCACCACCTCTTGTTAGTAGTCTGTAGGATCATATTCTTGTGTGTTTCTATTGCTGCTAACCATGGCAGGATCACAAGCCGACGAGACTGACTGGGATAGCTCTCATAAGATATCCATCTTTGATGTGATAGCGTTCCCAAGATGTATGCGTCAAACATTTGGCATAAGTAGTAGCAAAAGTGGAATCATGCTCATATAAGTCTTTTATGTGCTCAAAGCCAATGACATTCAACTCAAGTTGAGTAACAAGCATGCATATGCGGGAAAGGGCGTCCGCCACAACGTTTTCCTTACCTTTGATGTACTTGATGATATAAGGAAAAGACTCAATACATTCACTCCATTTAGCATGACGCTTGTTCAACTTGGTATGGCCCTTAAGGTACTTGATCATTTCATGATCGGTATGAATGATGAATTCATGAGGGCGAAGATAGTGTTCCCATTCATGCAAAACACGGACTAAAGCATATAGCTCTTTGTCATAGATGGGGTAATTGAGTTGCGCTCCGGAAAGTTTCTCACCAAAGTAAGCTATGGGGCACTTCTCTTGCATTAACACACCTCCTACGCCATTACCGCTAGCATCACAATGAATCTCAAATGGCTTTTCAAAGTTGGGTAATGCAAGCACGGGAGCATGTGTAAGAAAATTCTTAAGCTCAATGAAAGTGGTATCTTGGGATGGTCCCCAAACAAAAGGCGCATTCTTCTTGCTCAAAGCATGCAAAGGCGAAGCAATGGTGCTAAAATCTTTCACAAAGCGACGATAGAAACCCGCAAGGCCAAGATAGCTACGCACTTGTTGCAAGTTGGTTGGTTGTGGCCAAGTCTTAATAGCATTGATCTTGGACTCATCAACATGAACACCCTTAGAAGAGACAACAAAACCTAAAAAAGCAAGCTTATCAACGCCAAAAAGGCATTTCTCCATATTAGCATAGAGTTGCTCTTTTCGGAGAGTTTGTAAAACGGTCGGACATGGGTGACATGCTCTTTGAGGGACTTGCTAAAAACAAGGATATCATCGAAGTAGACCACAACAAACACACCAATGTAAGGGCAAAAGACATGATTCATAAGACGCATAAAAGTACCCGGTGCTTCCGATAGACCCATAGGCATGACTAACAACTCATACAAACCAAACTTGGTTTCGAAAGCGGTTTTCCATTTATCACCCTCTTGTATGCGGATTTGATAGTAACCACTATTAAGATCAATTTTTGAAAATATAGTGGCACCACTAAGTTCATCAAGCATATCGTTAGGGCGTGGAATGGGATACCTATAACGAACGATGATAGAATTGATAGGTCTACAATCGGAGCACATGCGAAAGCTACCGTCTCGTTTTGGCACAAGAATGACCGGAGCGGCACAAGGGCTCAAACTTTCACGCCATGTCCATGGTCTATGAGATGATTTACTTGCCTTTGTATTTCTTTGGTTTCCTCGGGGTTGATGTGGTAGGGATCTTTGTTCGGAAGAGGTGCTCCGGGGATGAGGTCGATGCGGTGCTCGATGCCTCGTAGTGGAGGTAGTCCCGGAGGTAGCTCGTCGGGGAAAACATCGTGAAATTGCCGCAAAAGAGAAGACAACACTAGAGGAAGAGTGTGAGAGGTGTTTGCTTGTGGTTCCTTGTCCTTGCACAAAAGGACGTAGAGTAGGACACTAGATGGGTTCTCACACACTCCTCTTATCTCACTTTTGGTGACAAATATGACTTAGTTCTTCTTTTCGCTCATCGTGGAGGCGCTCGATTTGGGCTCGTGGCGCTCAATCTCTTTTTGGTGGCTCGCTCTCTCACTATTATCTCCATGATGGGTGGCTTGTTTGTCGGCTATCACTTGGCTTGGAGACATTGGGTGAAGTATGTACTCCTTTCCCTTCATCTTGAAGATGTAGTGGTTTGTTCGGCCATTGTGGATAACTCCTCTATCAAATTGCCATGAGCGTCCAAGGAGAAGGTGGCCAAAGGTCATTGGAATGACGTCACACTCCAAAGTGTCTTCATAGGCACCAATTTTGAAGGAGACTTGTACTCGATGCTCGACTTGGATAGTGACGGAGTCGCTAAGCCATTGTACTTTGTATGGGTGTGGGTGCTTCGTATCGGGAAATTGGAGCTTGGAGCAAAGTTCTTCACTTGCGACATTATGACAACTTCCTCCATCGATGATGACCTTGACGGATCTTCCATTGATGTCGGCCTTGGTGTTGAATATGTGGCATCTTTGGTCTTCTTCTTGGTGATGTTGGAGAGTCAAGACCTTGGAGACAACAAGAGCGGTACTTGAATCTTCATCGTAAAAGACTTGTTCCTCTTCATCGTTCACTTGCCGGTGCATGGCAACTTGCTTATGAGCGTCCATTTCTCCTTCACTCATCGAGTCGTAGGTTCCGTCATCATTGAGGATCATGGTCCGCTTGTTGGTGCACTCATAGGACTTGTGGCCTCGGCCTCTGCATGTGAAGCATTTGAAGGAACTCGTCTTGACGGTCTCATCGGTTGGAGTAGATGATGATGAAGCTCTCGGCTTGATGTTGCTTGTAGTAGGAGGATGACTTGGAGTTGACAAAGCTTTCTTGTAACTCGACTTGTCGACATTGCTTGTAGAAGGCTTGGTAGATTGTGTTGGAGTTGTTTAAGCTTGGGTGTTGGAGAAGCCGTATGAATTGGATGAGAACTTGGCATACTTGTAATCGTCTTGCACTTGATGTTCCGCTTTGGTAGCTTGATGCACGAGCTTGACGAGGTTCGAGTATGGTTGGAAGTCAGAGATCTTCTTGATAGGATGGTTGAGTCCATTTAAGAAACATGTCATAGTTTGCTCATCATCTTCCGTGACATTGGGTCGTATCATGGCAATCTCCATCTCCTTGTAGTACTCTTCAACGCTTTCGGTTCCTTGCTTGAGTAGTTGGAGTTTCTTGAAGAGGTCGCAGTTGTAGTAGGTAGGCACGAAGCGTGCTCTCATGACATCCTTCATTTGCGCCCAAGTAGTGATGGGTGGTTCATCTCTTGCCTCTCGGCGCTCGGTAACTTGTTCCCACCAAATGAGGACATAGTCTTGGAACTCAAGGGATGCTATTGTGATCTTCTTGTCTTCTTCATAGTTGTGCAAATGGAAGATTTTGTCGACCTTCAATGCCCATGATAGATACTCTTCGGGATTGTTGCTTCCATTGAACTTGGGCATGGTGAACTTGAGATTGCCGTAGCGTTGCTCTTCATTGTGTTGGGGTCGGGGATGATGACATCGATGTTGTTGATGATTGTCAAACTCATCTTGCTCTTGGAGAAGAGGGTTGTCGACCTCATGTTGCTCTTGTCATGGAGGATGCCCATTGTCTTCATGCTCTTGATGAACTTGATGTTCTTGGTGAGCTTGTGGGGGAGCTTGTCGAGCCCTAGGAGGAACTTGAGGAGCTTGACGTTGCACACGAGCTTGAAATCTTCTTTCGTTGGCTTCTTCATGACGTGCTTCTTCATGTTCACGAACTTGTCGGCCTCAGTTGGCTATGGTGCGACTTGCATCTTGGAGGGCTTGTTGCGCCTCAAGTGCTTGAGCTTCACGAAGTTGTTGTTCTTGGCGTTGTGCCTCAGCATCTTGTGCATCTTGGTGTAGACACGCGCACTCTTCCTCCTCATGTTGACGTTGTCATTGCCGTTCTCGTGCTAGCGTAAAAGACTCTTGGGTTTGACATTGTCAGTGCTCTTGAGAGTCGGTGTTGCGTAGAGGATTGAGCCTTGCTTGACGATCGTTGCGCGCGGCACGACGAAGAGTGTTCGATGTCGGTGTACTTGAGCCGGAGAGGGTGAAGTCGGAGTGTCGACTTGAGCGGGTCCTTCTTGATGAGGACGAAGTGGAAGAAGAGCGGTTGAGCAACAAAGCACGAATCTCGTCCATTCTTGCATCGTTCTCTTGCTTGTGATCGTCGAGCTTGTGGTCGAAGTAGTCCCTTGTACGTTGCTCGGAGAGTCGCTAGTCGGTGGCGAGGTTGTCGATGTGTTCACTCATTGATTGTTGCTCTTGATGCAAAGGACGTTGTGCACCAAAGAGGTGGCTCTTGGTGACGTAGGAGTTCATGTCGTCGTCGTGCTCAATGAAGAGTGGGTTGGTAGAAGTACTTGGCCTATCCATCATTCCAAGGGAAAAAATGTGAGTGGTAGAAAGAGAAGAACGAATACCAAATGTACCTTGACCGAAGTTGAAAGTGGATCAATGATCACTCCGATGTGGACAAGGTGTAACGCCACGGACACACCCGCCGGTGGTTGTTACTCCTGGCGGGATCTAGACTGGCCCCACAGATCAATACTAGTCTTTTGTGCGCACTTTGTCCTCACTCGTGCGCACCCGGGAGCAACTTCCCGGTCGGTCACCCATCCTGACACTACTCCAAGCTGAGCACGCTTAACTTTGGAGTTCTGTCCGAATGGGCTCTCGAAAAAGAAGGAATTCCTTATTAATATGAGTAGTTTATCATCCCTAATAAGCCAGGCTATCACATACACCCCCACTCAGAGGAACCGACGTCCTCGTCGGGCCACAGGAACGTTCCCTCTTGGCACATACGTCTGTGCATCCAGTCTGGTACATGTGCCATGTCATGTGCCATGACGGGTCACAAACGCATGAACAACATGAGCGCGCACCTGTCAGCAAACATCCATGTAACCGCGAGGGTCGGCTCTGATACCAACTTGTAACGCCCCGGACACACCCGCCGGTGGTCGTTACTCCTGGCGGGATCTAGACTGGCCCCACAGATCAATACTAGTCTTTTGTGCGCACTTTGTCCTCACTCGTGCGCACCCGGGAGCAACTTCCCGGTCGGTCACCCATCCTGACACTACTTCAAGCTGAGCACGCTTAACTTTGGAGTTCTGTCCGAATGGGCTCTCAAAAAAGAAGGAATTCCTTATTAATATGAGTAGTCTATCATCCCTAATAAGCCAGGCTATCACATAAGGAAATAGCACAATTGGTACCAATTCTTGTCGGTTTCTCACACCTACACAAGTAAAAGCTTATGTTGGAGCTTGGTTAGGATGGTGGCACAAAATTTGATGCAATTGTAAGTGAGCTTCAACAATGTTGGAAAAGATTCGCAAGATTGCAATGCAACAAGTAGACCAAGCAATATAAGGTACACGGAAACACACATGCAAAAAGATAAGTGGGGTCGTGCAACCAAGGATGAGCCAAAGTGTGGAATACACAAAAATGCTCTCGTTGCACAACACTAGAGAGACGCTAGCACGATTGCACAATAGGCGGATACAAAGACTTGTGCACAACCTACTAAGCAAAAATGCAACAACTTCTATCCCAAGTATGCTCTATGCAAGGTGTTTCTATGATATGATCCAAGATGATCGAGTATGACAATCTTAATGTTGTATGATGCTATGGTTCTTGCTTAAAAGCTCTTTGCTTATCTTTCCCCTTTTGCTTAAAAGCTTGTTTGGCTCTTTGTTGTTTGAGCTCTTTTCTCATGCAATGCTTCACGAACCAAGATATCAATTGTGTATGCGATGACAACCTTGTGACACAAGAGATGATACCAAGAGATGCAACAATGATGTATGTATGCTATGGGAAGTATGATCACTAATGTGCACAAATCTCGTTGCCGACAATACTCAAAGGCTAGTCTCGATGGGTAAGGACGCAAAGGAGTAAGGCTAAGATGGCTATCAATGGAATGGCAAGAGTGATATGTTCAATACCAAGACGAGGTTACCGTTTCTTGCGTACGGTATGGTGTCAAAATTGTGGCACGGATACCAAGATGTAGTCGAGGTGGTCATTGTTGATGGCGCGTCCGTGGCAAAGATGAGCGGCGGTGATGTTGATGTCGAACCGTACCTAAATAGCCGAAACACAAGTAGGACACGGAACCACAACTCAAATTCGCAAAGCAAAATTGGACCAAAATTGTTGGAGTTGGAAGTGGTAAGCGATGGTGGTGGTATGCAGAAGTGGTGGTGGTATGCAGAAGTATATGTGGTCACCAGAACAAAATTTGGCAAAATATGGATGGAAAACGGGCGGTGGAGAGGAAGTGGTGCTGCCAGGGGCCGGATGTCCCGGCCTGATGTCCAGGGCGCCGGATGTCCGGGCTTGTCGGGCCGGATGTCCGGGCTCTAGATCCGTGGATGGATTCGAAGATCTTCGCGAGGAGAGGGCAAATCTAGAGAAAATTTGGAGGAATTTGTGGATGGAAATTGGGGAAAAGTGGATGGAAAGCTAGATCTACCTGCAACACACAAAATCTGCGGATCAAATCCAACAAAACTTCATCACACCAACAAATCACAAAAAAAATTGGGGCTATTTTGTTGGGGAATTTTCGAATTGGGACAAAATCAACAAAAACAAGGCTAGAAACCCAACGGGGGGGGGGGGCTCCGAAATCATGATCAACATGGATCTTGATACCAAGATGATGTAGGGTGGAACCCTAATCGGTCGATCTTTCATGAAAGGAGTGGATCCCACGATGAACACGAAGAACACAAGGGGGAAAACGAGGGGAAACACGAGAGGAAACACGGGAAAATCACTAAACCAACACGAAATAGTCACACATGTGCTAGATCCTCGAGTACATAAGAGATCACACAATCCACAGACAACTAAGGACGATACAAAGGTAGTCGTTCTTCTCTGTGAGGAGGTCTTGATGTTCTTTTCCGCAAGGAGGTCTTGAATCCAAAGGGATCTTCTCCGAAGAGGGGCCGCGGCCTCTCTCGTGGAGTAGATCCGATGTGGATGAGCAATGCTCTATCTCTAAATATGAGCTAAACCAATGCTAACCCGAGAAAGTAGGACGAGGAGTATATATAGTCTAGGGGGAGAAGGGGTACACGGGCCTCGGCCCTTCACTGTGCGCAGATAGGGGAGGCCAGACGTCCGGGTGTCGGGCTGGATGTCCGGGCTTTCACGCGAGGCCGGATGTCTGGGCTAGGGAGGCCGAATGTCTGGGATGGAGCGACTGGTTTGTTGCTCTCGGGTTCGGAGGGGTCCGGATTTCTGGGCTTGAGGCCGGATATCTGAGGGCTCGGGAAGGCCGGATGTCTGGGTTGGCAAGGCCGGATGTCCGGGGCCTGTAGTCTCTGGCAGCTGAGCGGCTGTGGTGGGTGAAGTCCCAGGGGCCGGACGTCCGAGGTTGTGGCCGGATGTCCGGGGCCTGGGAGGTGTACTTGACTCCTTCCATTGGTTCTCTTTATCCGTGAACTTGGGGACTTGTGCATCTTCATGTGCATCTTCGGGAGGGTCCTCTTGGTACCTAATCGTGCACAACAACTCGGACTTAGGTAGTAGCCATGTCTCATGCATAGAGAGTGGAAGTTCGGAGAGGAGTGAGTTCACCTCATTTTCGATAGCCTTCGCTCGGGCTCTTGTCATTGGTCCAAGTGGTGTCGTTGGAGGTGTAGGTGTGTCCATGGGGATGATCGTGGGATGCTCCACATCAGAATGCTACCTAACATATTTATCAATGTAATCTTTTTTATTGTGGCAAGAATATTCGGATCCATAAGATTCAATACAAAAGTTTAATATTGACATAAAAATAATAATACTTCAGGCATACTAACAAAGTAATCATGTCGCATCAAAATAACATGGCCAAAGAAAGCTGTCCCTACAAAATCATATAGTCTGGCTATGCTCTATCTTCATCACACAAAATATTTAAATCATGCACAACCCCGATGACAAGCCAAGCAATTGTTTCATACTTTTGATGTTCTTAAACTTTTTCAATCCTCACGCAATACATGAGCGTGAGCCATGGACATAGCACTATAGGTGGAATAGAATGGGGGTTGTGGAGAAGACAAAAAGGAGAAGATAGTCTCACATCAACTAGGCGTATCAACGGGCTATGGAGATGCCCATCAATAGATATCAATGTGAGTGAGTAGGGATTGCCATGCAACGGATGCACTAGAGGTATAAGTATATGAAAGCTCAACAAAAGAAACTAAGTGGGTGTGCATCCAACTCGCTTGCTCACGAAGACCTCGGGCATTTTGAGGAAGCCCATCATTGGAATATACAAGCCAAGTTCTATAATGAAATATTCCCACTAGTATATGAAAGTGACAACATAGGAGACTCTCTATCATGAAGATCATGGTGCTACTTTGAAGCACAAGTGTGGTAAAAGGATAGTATCATTGCCCCTTCTCTCTTTTTCTCTCATTTTTTTTTGTTTTTGTTTTTTTGGGCCTTCTCTTTTTTTATGGCCTCTTTTTTTTTCTTTTTTTCGTCCGGAGTATCATCCCAACTTGTGGGGGAATCATAGTCTCCATCATCCTTTCCTCACTAGGACAATGCTCTAATAATGATGATCATCACACTTTTGTTTACTTACAACTCAAGAATTACAACTCGATACTTAGAACGAAATATGACTCTATATGAATGCCTTCGGCGGTGTACCGGGATGTGCAATGAATCAAGAGTGACATGTATGAAAGAATTATGAAGGTGGCTTTGCCACAAATACAATGTCAACTACATGATCATGCAAATCAATATGACAATGATGGGGCGTGTCATAATAAATGGAACGGTGGAAAGTTGCATGGCAATATATCTCGGAATGGCTATGGAAATGCCATAATAGGTAGGTATGGTGGCTGTTTTGAGGAAGGTAAATGGTGGTCTTATGGTACCGGCGAAAGTTGCGCGGCACTAGAGAGGCTAGCAATGGTGGAAGGGTGAGAGTGCGTATAATCCATGGACTCAACATTAGTCATAAAGAACTCACATACTTATTGCAAAAATCTATTACTTATCAAAATAAAGTACTACGCACATGCTCCTAGGGGGATAGATTGGTAGGAAAAGACCATCGATCATCCCCGACCGCCACTCATAAGGAAGACAATCAATAAATAAATCATGCTCCGACTTCATCACATAACGGTTCACCATACGTGCCTGCTACAGGAATCACAAACTTTAACACAAGTATTTCTCAAATTCAGAACTACTCAACTAGCATGACTCTAATATCACCATCTTCATATCTCAAAACAATCATCAAGTATCAAACTTCTCATAGTATTCAATGCACTCTATATGAAAGTTTTTGTTATACCCATCTTGGATGCCCATCATATTAGGACTAGTTTCATAACCAAAGAAAATTACCATCCTATTTAGGACTCTCAAAATAATATAAGTGAAGCATGAGATTTCATCTATTTCTTTAAAATAAAACCACCGCCGTGCTCTAAAAAGATATAAGTGAAGCACTAGAGCAAATGACAAACTACTCCGAAAGATATAAGTGCAGATCAATGAGTAGTCGAATAATTATGAAACTATGTGAAGACTCTCTAACATTTAATAATTTCGGAACTCGGTATTCTATTCAAACAGCAAGGAAAACAAAATAAAATAAAATGACGCTCCAAGCAAAACACATATCATGTGGTGAATAAAAATATAGCTCCAAGTAAAGTTACCGATGAACGAAGACGAAAGAGGGGATGCCTTCTGGGGCATCCCCAAGCTTAGGATCTTGTTTGTCCTTGAATATTACCTTGGGGTGCCTTGGGCATCCCCAAGCTTAGGCTCTTTCCACTCCTTATTCCATAGTCCATCGAATCTTTACCCAAAACTTGAAAACTTCACAACACAAAACTTAATAGAAAACTCGTAAGCTCCGTTAGTATAAGAAAATAAATCACCACTTAGGTACTGTTGTGAAATCATTCTAAATTCATATTTGTTTAATATCTCTGTATTCCAACTCAACTATGGTTCATACCATCCGATACTACTCATAGATTCATCAAAATAAGCAAACAACACATAGAAAATAGAATCTGTCCAAAACGGAACAGTCTATAGTAATCTGTAGGTTTCGACTACTTCTGTAACCCCAAAAATTCTAAAATAAATTTCTGTACGTGAGGAATTTATCTATTAATCATCTTCAAAAATAATTATATAAATATCACTCTTGAATAAAAAATGGCAGCAATTCTCTTGAGCGCTAAAGTTTCTGTTTTTTATAGCAAGATCACAAAGACTTTCCCCAAGCCTTCCCAAAGGTTCTACTTAGCACAAACACTAATATAAAAGCATAAAACCACATCTAAACAGAGTCTAGATGAATTATTTATTACTAAACAGGAGCAAAAATCAAAGAAGAAAAATAAAATTGGGTTGCCTCCCAACAAGCGCTATCGTTTAACGCCCCTAGCTAGGCATGATGATTTCAATGATGCTCACATAAAAGATAAGAATTGAAATATAAAGAGAGAATCATGAAGAATATGACTAACACATTTAAGTCTAACCCTCTTCCTATGCATAGGGATTTTGTGAGCAAACAACTTGTGGGAACAAGATTCAACTTGCATAGGAAAGTAAAACAAGCAAATCTTCAAGATTTTCAACACATAGAGAGGAAACTTGATATTATTGCAATTCCTACAAGCATATATTCCTCCCTCATAATAATTTTCAGTAGAATCATGAATGAATTCAACAATATAACCATCACATAAAGCATTCTTTTCATGATCTACAAGTATGCAAAGTTGACACTCTTCCAACATAGTGGGATTAAAATTAACTAAAGTCATGACCTCTCCAAACCCACTTTCATAATTATCACAATAAGATTCAACACCCTCCAAAATAGTGCGATCATTACTTCCTAAAGTTGACACTCTTCCAAAACCACTTTCATCAATATAATCATCATAAATAGGAGGCATGTTATCATCAAAATAAATTTGCTCATCAAAACGTGGGGGACAAAAAATATCATCTTCATCAAACACAGCATCCCCAAGCTTGTGGATTTGCATATCATTAGCATCATAGATATCCAGGGGATTCATACTAACAACATTGCAATCATGCTTATCATACAAAGATTTAGTGCCAAACATTCTAATGCATTCTTCTTCTAACACTTTGGCACAATTATCGGAATCCTTGTTTTCACGAAAGACATTAAGAAGATGAAGCATATGAGGTACCCTTAATTCCATTTTTTTGTAATTTTCTATTATAGACTAAACTAGTGATAAAACAAGAAACAAAAAGATTAGATTGCAAGATCTAAAGATATACCTTCAAGCGCTAACCTCCCCGGCAACGGCGCCAGAAAAGAGCTTGATGTCTACTACACAACCTTGTTCTTGTAGACATTGTTGGGCCTCCAAGTGCAGAGGTTTGTAGGATAGCAGCAAATTTCCCTCAACTGGATGACCTAAGGTTTATCAATCCGTGGGAGGCGTAGGATGAAGATGGTCTCTCTCAAACAACCCTGCAACCAAATAACAAGGAGTCTCTTGTGTCCCCAACACACCCAATACAATGGTAAATTGTATAGGTACTCTAGTTCGGCGAAGAGATGGTGATACAAGTGCAATATGGATGGTAGATATAGGTTTTTGTAATCTGAAAATATAAAAACAACAAAGTAGCAAGTGGTAAAAGTGAGCACAAACAGTATTGCAATGCTAGGAAACAAGGCCTAAGGTTCATACTTTCACTAGTGCAAGTTCTCTCAACAATAATAACATAATTGGATCATATAACCATCCTTCAACATGCAACAAAGAGTCTCTCCAAAGTCACTAATAGCGGAGAACAAACGAAGAGATTATTATAGGGTACGAAACCACCTCAAAGTTATCCTTTCTGATCGATCTATTCAAGAGTCCGTAGTAAAATAACATGAAGCTATTCTTTCCGTTCGATCTATCCTAGAGTTCGTACTAGAATAACACCTTAAGACACAAATCAACCAAAACCCTAATGTCACCTAGATACTCCAATGTCACCTAGATACTCCAATGTCACCTCAAGTATCTGCGGGTATGATTATACGATATGCATCACACAATCTCAGATTCATCTATTCAACCAACACAAAGAACTTCAAAGAGTGCCCCAAAGTTTATACCGGAGAGTCAAGAGGAAAATGTGTGCCAACCCATATGCATAAGTTCACGAGGTCACGGAACTCGCAAGTTGATCACCAAAACATACATCAAGTGGATCACGTGATATCCCATTGTCACCACAGATAAGCACATGCAAGACATACATCAAGTGTTCTCAAATACTTAAAGACTCAATCCAATAAGATAACTTCAAAGGGAAAACTCAATTCATCACAAGAGATTAGAGGGGGAGAAACATCATAAGATCCAAATATACTAGCGAAGCTCGCGATACATCAAGATCGTGCCGACTCAAGAACACGAGAGAGAGAGAGATCAAAGACATAGCTACTGGTACATACCCTCAGCCCCGATGGTGAACTACTCCCTCCTCATCATGGAGAGCGCCGGGATGATGAAGATGTCCACCTAAGAGGGATTCCCCCTCCGGCAGGGTGCCAGAACGGGTCCAGATTGGTTTTCGATGGCTACAGAGGCTTCTATTGGCGGAACTCCCGATCTATTGTGCTCTCGGATGTTTTCAGGGTATATGGATATATATAGGCGAAAGAAGTCGGCCAGGGGAGCCACAAGGGGCCCACGAGGGTGGGGGGCGCGCCCAGGGGGTAGGGCGCGCCTCCTTGCCTCGTGGCTTCCTCGAAGCTTCCCTGACGTCTACTCCAAGGCTCCTGGGTTGCTTCCGTTCCAAAAATAACTCTCCCGAAGGTTTCATTCCGTTTGGACACCATTTGATATTCCTTTTCTTCGAAACATTGAAATAGGCAATAAAACAACATTTTGGGCTGGGCCTCCGGTTAATAGGGTAGTCCCAAAAATAATATAAAAGTGTATAATAAAGCCCATAAACATCCAAAACGGGTAATATAATAGCATGGAACAATCAAAAATTATAGATACGTTGGAGACGTATCAATGATCCCGAAGAGTACCTATCATGGGCATTGAAGGTCGACAAAATCTTCTGCTTGCACAACTATGAAGAAGAGAAGAAGATCGCGATGGCATCCCTTGAGTTGCAAGACTATGTCCTCATTTGGTGGGAACGAGTCATCGAGCGCCGAGAGGCAAGAGGTGAACCACCCATCACTACTTGGGCACAAATGAACAATGTCATGAGAGTGCGCTTTGTGTCTACCTACTACAACAGTGGCCTCTTCAAGAAACTTCAACTACTAAAGCAAGGAACCAAGAGCGTTGAAGAGTACTACAAGGAGATGGAGATTGCCATGATAAGAGCCAATGTTACGAAAGATGATGAGCAAACAACGGCACATTTCTTGAATGGACTCAACCATCCTATCAAGAAGATCGCCAACTTCCAACCATACTCGAATCTCATCGAGCTAGTGCATCAAGCTACCAAAGCGGAACATCAAGTGCAAGACGATTACAAGTATGCCAAGTTCTCATCCAAGTCATACGACTTCTCCAACAACCAAGCTTCAACGACTCCAACTCCGTCTACCAAGCCTTCTACAAGCAACATCGACAAGTCGAGTTTTGAGAAAGCTTTGTCAACCCCAAGTCATCCTACAACAAGCAACTTCAAGCCAAGAGCTTCATGATCATCTACCCCAACCGATGAGACCGTCAAGATGAGTTCCTTCAAATGCTTCACATGCGGAGGCCGAGGCCACAAGTCCTATGAGTGCACCAACAAGCGGATCATGATCCTCAACGACGACGGCACTTACGACTCAATGAGTGAAGGAGAAATGGACGCCCTCGAGCAAGTCGCCATGCACCGGCAAGTGAACGATGAAGAGGAACAAGTCTTTTGCGATGAAGATTCAAGTCCCGCTCTTGTTGTCTCCAAGGTCTTGACTCTCCAACATCACCAAGAAGAAGACCAAAGATGCCATATCTTTCATACCAAGGCCGGCATCAATGGAAGATCCATCAAGGTCATCATCGATAGAGGAAGTTGTCATAACCTCGCAAGTGAAGAACTTTGCTCCTAGCTCCAATTGCCCAAGACGAAGCACCCACATCCCTACAAAGTGCAATGTCTTAGCGACTCCGGCACTATCCAAGTCGAGCATCGAGTACAAGTCTCCTTCAAAATTGGTGCCTACGAAGACACTTTGGAGTGCGACGTCATTCCAATGACCATTTGCCACTTTCTTCTTGGATGCCCATGGCAATTTGATAGAGGTGTCATCCACAACGGCCGAACGAACCACTACATCTTCAAGATGAAAGGAAAGGAGTACATACTTCGTCCCATGTCTCCAAGCCAAGTGATCGCCGACAAGCAAGCCACCCGTCGTGGAGATAATAGTGAGGGAGCGAGCCACCAAAAAGAGAGTGAGCGCCACAAGCCCAAATGGAGCTCCTCCACGATGAGCGACAAGAAGAACTTAGTCCTATTTTCCACCAAAAGTGAGATAAGAGGAGTGTGTGAGAACCCATCTAGTGTGATACACTATGTCCTTTTGTGCAAGGACAATACAACACAAGCTAACACCTCTCACGCTCTACCTTTAGTGTTATCTTCTCTTTTGCAGGAATTTCAAGATGTTTTTCCTGACGAGCTACCTCCGGGACTACCTCCACTACGAGGCATCGAGCACCGCATCGACCTCATCCCCGGAGCACCTCTCCCGAACAAAGCTCCATACCGCGTCAATCCCGAAGAAACCAAAGAAATACAAAGGCAAGTAAAGCATCTCATATACCATGGACATGTGTGTGAAAGTTTGAGCCCTTGTGCCGCCCCGGTCATTCTTGTGCCAAAACGAGACGGTAGCTTTTGCATGTGCTCCGATTGTAGACCTATCAATGCTATCATTGTTCGTTATAGGTATCCCATTCCACACCTTGATGATATGCTTGATGAACTTAGTGGTGCCACTATCTTTTCAAAAATTGATATTAAAAGTGGTTACTATCAAATCCGCATACAAGAGGGTGATGAATGGAAAACCGCTTTCAAAACCAAGTTTGGGTTGTATGAGTGGTTAGTCATGCCTATGGGTCTATCGAAAGCACCGGGTACTTTTATGCGTCTTATGAACCATGTCTTTCGCCCCTACATTGGTGTGTTTGTTGTGGTCTACTTCGATGATATCATTGTTTTTAGCAAGTCTCTCAAAGAGCATGTCACCCATGTCCGAACCGTTTTACAAACTCTTCGAAAAGAGCATCTCTATGCTAATATGGAGAAATGCCTTTTTGTCATTGATAAGCTCGTTTTCCTGGGTTTTGTTGTATCTTCTAAGGGTGTTCATGTAGATGATTCCAAGATCAATGCTATTATGACTTGGCCCCAACCAACCAACTTGCAATAAGTGTGTAGCTTTCTTGGCCTTGCGGGTTTCTATTGTGGCTTTGTGAAAGATTTTAGCACCATTGCTTCGCCTTTGCATGCCCTGAGCAAGAAGAATGCACCTTTTGTTTGGGGACCATCCCAAGATACCACTTTCAATGAGCTTAAGAACTTGCTTACTCATGCCCCCGTGCTTGCCTTACCCAACTTTGACAAGCCCTTTGAGATTCATTGAGATGCTAGCGGTAATGGCATAGGAGGTGTGTTAACGCAAGAGAAGCTTACTTTAGTGCGAAACTCTCTGGCGCACAACTCAATTACCCCATCTATGACAAAGAGCTCTATTCTTTAGTGCGTGTTTTGCATGAATGGGAACACTATCTTTGTCCTCATGAATTTATCATTCATACCGATCATGAAACACTCAAGTATCTTAAGGGCCAAACCAAGTTGAACAAGCATCATGCTAAATGGAGTGAATTTATTGAGTCTTTTCCTTATGTCATCAAATACATTAAAGGTAAGGAAAATATTGTGGCGGATGCCCTCTCCCGCATATGCATGCTTGTTACTCAACTTGAATTGGATGTCATTGGCTTTGAGTATATAAAAGACTTGTATGCACATGATCCTACTTTTGCTACTCCTTATGCCAAATGTTTGACGCATACATCTTGGGAACGCTATTACATCAAAGAAGGATATCTTATGAGAGCTAACAAACTTTGCATCCCCGAGTCTTCTCTTCGTTTGTTGATTTTGCAGGAATCTCAAGGAGGAGGCTTAATGGGACATTTTGGACGTGACAAGACTTTCGCTACGCTCTCCAAGAACTACTATTGTCCCAAGATGTTTCGTGACGTCAACCGCTTCATCAACCGATGCTCTACATGTCGCAAAGCAAAGTCTAAAGCTCAATCCCATGGCCTTTACATGCCTCTACAAATTCCATACCAACCATGGGTAGATATTAGCATGGATTTTGTACTTGGCTTGCCTAGGACTCGCAATGGAAAGGATTCAGTATTTGTCGTTGTGGACCGTTTCTCTAAGATGACATATTTCATTCCGTGCAACAAGATAGACGATGCTTCACATGTTGCTAATCTATTTTGTAGGGAAATATTGCGTCTACATGGAGTTCCAAAGACGACCGTATCGGACCGCGATGTCAAGTTCCTAAGCTATTTTTGGAAGACCCTATGCGCCAAGCTCGGAATCAAGCTACTCTTCTCCACGGCATATCATCCACAAACCAACGGCCAAACGGAGGTGACCAACCGCACACTCTACGCCCTACTTCGCGTACTCATCAAGAAGAACATCAAGGAGTGGGAGGAGTGTCTACCTATCGCCGAGTTTGCCTACAACCGAGCAAAACACTCAACAACCGGCAAGTCCCCCTTCGAGGTTGTCTACGGATTCAACCCATTGTCACCATTGGGCATTCTTCCTCTACCACTCCAAGAGCGCATCAATTTTGACACAAGTGCATGTGTGAATCATCTCAAGAAGGTGCATGAAGATACAAGACATACCATCGAGTGCCAAATACAATGACTTGCGACCAAGCTCAACATCAACAAGCACCGTATTGTATTCAACATTGGAGATCTTGTGTGGCTACACCTTCGCAAGGACCGCTTTCCCCAAGAACGCAAGTCCAAACTTAGACCACGAGCGGATGGACCCTTCAAGGTGCTTGCACGCTATAACAACAACGCTTACAAGATCGACCTTCCACGTGACAAGTACTACATGAGCGACATCTTCAACGTCAAAGATCTCTATCCCTACCATGGTGATGAAGAATTTGATCCGAGGACGGATCTTCCCCAAGGGAGGGGAGATGATGCAAAGCATCCCAAGGTCATCCCCATGGACCTACCATCGTCTCACCAAGAGCCTAGCGGACCCATGACACGAGCAAGTGCAAGATCCCTCGAAACCGAGAGGACATCTCTCCTCTCACAAGTTCACTTCGATGCACATGAGACATGGCTACTACCTCAAACGGAGACATTATGCATACTCAGGTGTCAAGGAGTTAGCCATGGAGAAGCTAAGGAGCAAGGAGAATCAGAAGAGGAAGACAGACGTGAAGAAGAAGAGATGGGGAAGAAGCTACAGGCTCCAGACGACCGACCAGGGCCGGACGTCCGACGAACTCCAAGCTCCGGACGTTTGACCCAGACCGGACGTCTGACACATCCCCACCTGAGCCAAAACCACGGATTTCCTAAGCCACCCGGACGACCGGCGCCCGGACGACCGACACCGACCGAACGTCCGACCGAAGTCCAACCAAGCCGAATCTACGGACGTCCGACAGGGCCCGGACGTCCAGACTGATGCAGGGTAGAACCCTAATCGGCCGATCTTTCACGAAAGGAGCGGATCACGCGATGAACACGAAGAACACAAGGGGGAAACACAAGGGAAAACACGGGAGAATCACTAAACCAACACAAGATGGTCACACATGTCCTAGATCCTCGGATACACAAGAGTTCACACGGTACACAATCAACTAGGGACGATACAAGGGTAGCCGGTCTTCTCCGTGAGGAGGTCTTGATGTTCTTCTCCGCGAGGAGGTCTTGATTCCAAAGGGATCTTCTCCAAAGAGGCCGCGGTCTCTCTCGAGGAGTAGATCCGATGTGGATGAGCAATGCTCTATCTCTCAAATGAGCTAAACCAATGCTAACCCTAGAAAGGAGGTGTGAGAGGTCTATTTATAGTCTAAGTGCAAATGGTTGTGGAAGTAGGGGTACATAGGCCTCGAGCCCGAATCTGGATGCAGCCAGGTACCGGACGTCCGCTGGTTGCCAGTCGTCCGGTGTCTTAGGAGTGGCCGGTCATCCGGTGTCCTTCGAACGTCTGCTGGTTCTGCTCTATGATGGGGGTGACGAACGTCCGATAGCTCTGGACTTCCGCTGATGGTGGCTTGGGTGCGGTCGCGCCGGTCGTTCGGTCGGGGCCGGACGTTCGCTCATTCGCCTCGGGTGCAGGGGCACCGGTCGTCCGGTCTGGACCGAACGTCCGCTCGCTGGGGCTCGACTGATGCTTCAGGCGCCGGACGTCCGGTCCCGGCCGGTCGTCCGGTGGCAATGACTCTTCTTGCAACTCCCCTTCTTCTCCGTCTTCACGTCCATCTTCCTCCTCTTCTTCTCCTTGCTCCTTAGCTTCTCCATGATACCTGAGTATGCACAAAGTGTCTGAATGAGGTAGTAGCCATGTCTCATGTGCATCAAAGTGGAAATGTGAGAGGAGAGATGTCACCTTGGTTTCAAGAGCTCCTGCACGTGCTCGTGTCATGGGTCCAAGAGGTGTCGTAGGAGATGTAGTTGGGTCCATGGGGATGGCCTCGGGATGCTCCGCATCATCTCCCCTCCCTTGGGGAAGATCCGTCCTCGGATCAAATTCTTCATCACCATGGAAGGGAGAGAGATCTTTGACGCTGAAGATGTCGCTCATGTTGTACTTGTCACGTGGGAGGTCGATCTTGTAAGCATTGTCGTTGTATCGTGTGAGCACCTTGAAGGGTCTATCCACTCGTGGTTGAACCTTGGACTTGCGTTCTTGTGGAAAATGGTCCTTGCGAAGGTGTAGCCACACGAGATCACCAATGTTGAAGACCATAGGGCGCTTGTTGTAGTTGAGCTTGGATGCAAGGCATTGAACTTGGCGCTCGATGGTGTTCCATGTGTCGTCATGCACCTTCTTGAGATGTGTCGCTCTTGCGCTAGTGAGGGAGTCCTGGATTAGGGGGTGTCTGGATGGCGGGACTATACCTTCGGCCGGGCCCTTGGACTATGAAGATACAAGATTGAAGACTTCGTCCCGTGTCCGGAAGGGACTTTCCTTGGTGTGGAAGGCAAGCTTGGCGATATGGATATGTAGATCTCCTACCATTGTAACCGACTCTGTGTAACCCTAGCCCTCTCCGGTGTCTATATAAACCAAAGAGTTTTGGTCCGTAGGACAAACAACAATCATACCATAGGCTAGCTTCTAGGGTTTAGCCTCTTTGATCTCGTGGTAGATCTACTCTTGTACTACCCATATCATCGATATTAATCAAGCAGGACGTAGGGTTTTACCTCCATCAAGAGGGCCCGAACCTGGGTAAAACATCGTGTCCCCTGCCTCCTGTTACCATCCGACCTAGACGCACAGTTTGGGACCCCCTACCCGAGATCCGCCGATTTTGACATCGACATTGGTGCTTTCATTGAGAGTTCCTCTGTGTCGTTGCCATCAGGAAGGATGCCTCATCCTGTCTTTAAAGACATTACCGTTGCTAAGGGAGCTTTGGCTGTCGGCCAAACTCTCCGGCTAGGCGGTTTCCTTATGACCGCCTGTTCGGCTGCTGTGCCGACGATGACCTCTCGGGTCATCAAAAGCAATCTTCAGGTCAGCTCGGAATTCACCGAGCAGCTAGATCCAATGGAGCTCTCTTCCCTAAACGAGCTCTTGGATCGCATTGCCGCCCTGGGAGTCGCTACGAATTACAACCAGATTGGGCCTAAACCCGATGTGAGAGAGATTAACTCTCCCCAGGTCACCCATCACGTTGCCGTGGTAGAAGGACAGTGCGGCGACCCTTCATCTATCTTAAAGACTAGCTATGTCCGGATTCCCAATCCCTCCAAGCCGGATACCCGCGGAGGGGAGGATATCACTCAAGACCTGAACTTAAAGTCAGGCGACGGACTAGATTCATTGGGCCGCATCCAAGAATCCCAACGTCCGAGTTCGGAAACTCCTTGGCCCCTGGGTCTCAGATTGGGTGAGGTTTTGGATTTGATTCCACCCACCCACCCGTACATAAGCAATCTATCCCAAATTAGGCAAGAGCCCGAAGAAACAGTACATCATTACTGGGCAAGATTCCTCCTGGTTATGAACATGATAAAGGACTGCTGCGAGGAAGACGCAATTTCATTCTTCTAGAATAATTGCACGGACAAGGGAATCCTCAACGCCATAAGTCGCCGTGATATTACACGCTTTGCTGACTTGGTGTCCATAGTACAAAAGTACTATGCGATGGAAAGCGCCTGGAAAACCGAAACAAAATTTTGGGATAATCCGGCCTTGAATACAAACCCGGTCCGAAATAAAAGGGTGCATCATCGTCAGACACCCGGGTTCAATACCAAAAAGCAAAAGCCCTCTACAGGGCATGGAACCGTACTGGAAGGATGGCTTGATGGACCCTGTAAAATTCACAGTGCAGAGGGCGCCACACCAACTCACAGCCTTAGAGCATGTTGGATACTCCGGCAGGTGGCAAAAATTGGCGAAGATCTTCTAATTCCAGAAGCCACAGAAAGCCACCCCAGAGAAACCAGTACGGTATTAACAGTCTTCGAGACTTTCGCATCAAATAATATGCAAAAAGAACACTCCGCAGCCTTGCCGAAGTCTACCAAGTAGCAACAATAAACCCATGGAGTGACACGGCTATTACTTTTAACGCCAGTGACGAACCTAAATTCTAGCCCGAGCACTAGCCGCATTGGTCCTCAGTCCAATAGTGGACGGCTTTCGTCTTACCAAGGTACTCATGGATGGCGGCAGCGGATTGAACCTCATTTATGAGGAAACCCTTCAAAAAATGGAAATAGACTGGAACCGCATTGAGCGAAGCAGCACAACCTTTAGAGGAATAATCCCCAGTCGGGAAGCGCGCTGTACAGGAAAAATCACACTAGATGTGGTGTTCGGCACGCCGGATAATTACAGGTCCGAAGAGGTCACGTTCCAGGTGGCCCCGTTCAGTAGCGGATATCACGCTCTGCTAGGGCGGGAAGCGTTTACAGTCTTCCAAGCAATACCCCATTACGGGTACATGAAGCTCAAGATGCCCGGGCCTAACGGAATCATCACTCTCGTTAGTGATCCGGACATAGCACTCCGCGCCGAAAACAAGACAGCCGCACTGGCCCTCGAGGCGCTATCCGAAGCCCTAGCGGCTGAGGAACTGACTGCGCTGCGCTCCACGGTGAATAGGGACGATGTGATACTCGATAAAAGATCCAAGTCCACCTCCTTTAAACCGGCGGACGAAATAGTCAAATTCCAGGTCCATCCAACGGACCCCAATAAAACAGCTTCCATCGGGGCACAGTTAAACCCTGATGTAGACGCCGCACTGCGAGAGTTCCTACGAGAGAACTGGGACATTTTCGCCTGGCACCCTTCAGACATGCCAGGAATCCCACGCAGGCTGGCCGAACACAGCTTAAATATCCTAAAAGGATTCAAGCCAGTCAAACAGGCTCTTCGGCGTTTTTCCGAACCTAAGAGACAGGCCATGGGAGAGGAACTAGCCAAGCTATTGGAGGCCGGATTCATCAAAGATATCAAACATCTGGACTGGCTAGCAAACCTGGTGATGGTACCAAAGAAGGACAAATCCTGGCGCCTGTGCGTTGATTTCAAAGACCTTAACAAGGCTTGCCCAAAGGATCCCTTCCCTCTCCCCCGCATCGATCAAATTATCGACGCTACCGCAGGACACGATTCGTTGTGTTTCCTCGACGCATATTCCTGGTACCATCAAATAAAGATGGCAGAGTCAGACCAAGCCGCAACGGCATTCATCACACCATACGGCCCATTCTGCTTCAACACAATGCCCTTCGGGCTCAAAAAACGCCAGCGCAACATATCAGCGCATGATTCAGACATGTCTGGCAAACCAGATCGGCAAAATAGTGGAGGCATACATAGATGATGTGGTCGTTAAAACAAGACATGTCGAATCTCTAGTAGACGACTTGAGGCTAACATTCGATAACCTCCGAACATACGACATCAAGCTCAACCCGGAAAAATGCGTTTTCGGCGTTCCAGCCGGAAAGCTCTTGGGCTTCATTGTATCCGGTAGAGGAATTGAAGCAAATCCAGCCAAGATCCGAGCTCTGTCACAATTGGATATCCCGAAGGACCTCAAACAAATGCAAAAATTAACCGGATGCGTGGCGGCTCTAAGCCGCTTTATCTCCCGCTTAGGAGAAAAGGCGCTACCCCTTTACCGCCTCCTTCGGCGCACCGAACACTTCGAGTGGACGGATGCAGCCACGGCCAGACTCGATGAAATAAAAGCCATCTTGGCGACAAACCCAGTCCTGGCCGTGCCAAACATTGGCGAACCAATGCTATTATACATTGAAGCAACCCATCAGGTCGTAAGCGCAGTGCTCGTCGTCGAACGAGAAACGGACGGACACAAATTCCCCCTTCAAAAGCCGGTCTATTATGTGTCCACTGTCCTTACTCCGTGCAAGTCACGGTACCCGCATTATCAAAAGATTGCGTACGCGGTATTTATGGCATCCCGGAAGCTGCGACACTACTTTCAAGAGTGTTCAATAACAGTAGCCTCGAAAGTGCCACTTAACGATATTATAAACAACCGCGACGCGACGGGCCGGATTGCAAAATGGGCCATTGAGCTCCTCCCGTTTGACATAACTTACATGCCACAGCGAGCTATCAAGTCGCAAGTTTTGGCCGACTTCGTCGCAGAATGGACGGAGGCTGAACTCCCTAAAGAGTACGACACATATTCAAACTGGGTAATGCACTTCGACGGCTCCAAAATGTTGGCCGGTCTAGGGGCTGGCGTCGTTTTGACGTCCCCCACAGGAGACACAGTTCAATATGTACTCCAGATAATGTACACAGACTGCAACAACGCAGCCGAATATGAGGCCCTTTTACATGGTCTCTGGATGGCAGTATCCACGGGCATTCAACGCCTAGAGGTGCGCGGGGACTCGAACCTCGCAATATCCCAAATAAATGGAGACTTTGATGCCAAGGATCCAAAAATGGCAGCTTATCGCAACGCCGTCCGAAAAATGTCAGCTCGGTTCGAAGGGCTCGAATTTCACCATATAGCCCGGGAAAATAATCAGGCGACAGATGTCCTGGCACGCATCAGCGCAAAACGCGATATAGTGCCCCCAACATCTTCTTGGAAAGGCTGTTCAAGCCGTCCGTAGTATGGGAAGGGGAACCTGGCAATAGCAGCCCAGACCCAACCGCACTGCCGACACCGAACACTCTGACACAATTGGAGGATCTGCCAATGAAATAACACCTTCAGCCCACGTAATAATGGCCGTCATCGCCCCGTGGATAGAACCATTCCTCGCCTACCTTACCAGGCATGAACTCCCTGAGGACCAAAATGAGGCACGCTGCATAGTGCGGCGATCTAAAGCCTATAAAGTCCATGAGGGAGAGCTTTATAAGAAAAGCACTACCGGAGTCCTTCAAAGGTGCATCTCCGAAGAGGAAAGGCGGAACCTCCTGGCTGAAATTCATGCCGGACTCGGCGGACATCACGCTGCAGCTCGGTCCCTTGTAAGCAAGGCCTCCCGTACATGCTTTTATTGGCCGACGGCCCGGGCAGACGCCCAGGACTTAGTCCAACGATGCTTCGGTTGCCAACTTTTTGCAAACCAAAGCCATATGCCACCCACAGCCCTCCAAACTATCCCCATCACTTGGCCCTTCGCGGTCTGGGGGCTTGACATGGTTGGACCCATTAAAGGCGGAACCCACAAGAAAAAATACTTACTGGTCATGGTGGATAAGTTCACTATATGGATAGAGGCCAAGCCTGTTAAGATGACCGAATCCGGACTGGTGATAGACTTTATATCCGGGGTTGTACACCATTACGGCGTCCCCCACAACATCATCACTGATAATGGCACGAACTTTACGGCCGATGAGGTAAAACTCTGGTGCAAAAACATGGGCATCAAGCTTGATTATGCTTCCGTCTATCACCCACAAACCAACGGCCAGGTCGATCGTGCAAATGGTCTTATCATGAGCGGCATCAAACCCAGATTAGTGCGGTCCCTTAAGGAATCTAATACGCACTGGGTAGAGGAGCTCGACTCCGTACTCTGGGGGCTGCGGACCACGCCGAATCGCACCACCGGATACACACCATTCTTCATGGTGTACGGCGCAGAGGCAGTTTTGCCCTGCGACATAATTCATGACTCACCTCGAGTGCGCATGTACGAAGAAAGAGAAGCCAAGCTCGATCGGCCGGACAGTTTGGATGCCTTGGAGGAAGAGCGAGACGTGGCAAAAGCCCGTTCCGCATTCTATCAACAGCAGGTTCAAAGATACCAAAGCAGAGAAGTACGGGCCAAAAATTACAACGTTGGCGAATTAGTTCTACGCCTGCCGAACAAGAAAAAGGACAAACTCAAGCCCCTAGTGGGAAGGTCCCTTCATAATTGACCAAGTCCTGACTGGTGGAGCGTACCGCCTGCAAGATGCATCGGATAACCGACTCAAGCCGAACCCATGGAACGCAGCCCGTCTATGAAGATTCTATGCCTAGCGCCGGACTCTGTGTTCGTCTCCTTCCTCTGTCCATTTTTTACATACTTTCTGTCTTACATTTCTCTCCTTCTCCTCTCTCTTTCTCTGATAGCCTTTAAAGGCTCATAAGACGCGCTATCCTCGCTCATTAAACCTGGGGGCTTCTTTGAACAGAAGCTTATTTATACGGGCTTCATGCCCAACACACGTGTCACACTTCCGCATGTACCTTTTATTCGCCATGATATGCATCGATATGACTTAAGTTTTGGCCAAGCTGGGTTGCTTGGCTCCTGTGTTTACCCCTACGTTCCCGATTGTTCGGCTAGGTGGTAAAGCGAGCACCTCTGCGATTGTTACTGCCGGGTCAGCCGGATGTGTACCTCAGACTGGGTGAAGCCGAAAGCTAGCGTTCTTAAGGGAATATTCAGTCGGTGAACTAAAGATGATCTTTTTTTATTATCTATACGCCCCCAGATGTTTTTCATGCGCCTCTTTTCGCAGAATGGACATGCACTTTAGGGCATGCCTCCCAGGGAAAGGAACCCCTAACAGAACTATTCTCCCTGGAAGATGTTTCTTACTAACCATGTAATATAACATAACTAGTTGGGCACTTGTCTGTTCAAGTACTAATGACCCCTACGCCTGGTCTCCATGCATACCCCGGTTCTTATATAACCGCGAGGGTATTCGGACACACTCCGGACCGTCAGGTCCTGAGGTTGAAGCGAAAAGGTCGGCCATGACAAACGATCTACAATCCGGCTAGAAGGCATTACACATGTAAATTAAAATTACATAGTCAATCTGACTGATTGTATTCCTCTTCAATACCATCTAACAGGGTGTCTAGTTTACAGTCCTGTTGGGAATACTTTGCGGCCAACTCTACTTGGCCGTATACTAAGCTCACAGGGATCTCCTTTCCATAGGGCCCTACGGGTCCGCCCTCGGCCATGTGGTTTGGATGAACCTTCGTGTACCGCGTCTTCACCATAGCCCAGGCCTCCCTGGCGCCTTGACGGCAGGCCGACATCTTCCACAATCGGAAGCGCCACCGCACTCCCTTCAGCTTTTCTACAAGCTCTCCAAGGCCTTCGGGCATGGAGATGGATGGCCACAAGGCCTCGGCGACGCCTTGCATCACCTGCCGAACTCGCTCGTGCAGTTGTGAGAGCTCGGGAAGAAGGTCACTCGTAGAAGCAGGCATTTTGTAACACCCCAGATGTAACTTTCCCTATTTGTACTCCAACTCTTGCCGTTTCCGGCGTTAAGTTATATTTAGTTCCTCGGGTTCGGGTTTTGTCTCCGTGTGTTGTTGTCGTTGTCATGCATCTCATATCATGTCATCATGTGCATTGCATTTGCATACGTGTTCATCTCATGCATTCGAGCATTTTCCCCGTTGTCCGTTTTGCATTCCAGCGCTTCGTTCTCCTCCAATGGTCATTTCTAGCTGTCTTTCATGTGTGGGGATTAAACATTTCCGGATTGGACCGAGACTTGCCAAGCGGCCTTGGTTTGCTACCGGTAGACCGCCTGTCAAGTTTCGTATCATTTGGACTTCGTTTGATACTCCAACGGTTAACCGAGGGACCGAAAAGGCCTCGTGTGTGTTGCAGCCCAACACCCCTCCAATTTGGCCCAAAACCCACCAAACTCTGCTCCATCATCTAGAGCGTTCGATCACGATCGCGTGGCCGAAAACCGCACCTCATTTGGACTCTCCTAGCTCCCTCTATGCCTATTTAAACACCCCCCCCGATTTTCGGATCTCCTCCTACCTCCGAAACCCTAAAAATCATCTCCGCGCGCCAGACACGTCCGTCCGCGCGCCGGACACCGCCGCCGTCCTCTCCCGCGCTGCCACGTGGCCTCCCCATGCCGCCTTCTCCGCCAGCCCGCCGTGGCCCATCGCGGGCCTTCCCCGCCGCCACTCGGGCCCGCGCCGCGCTGCCGCCGCCTCGCGCCGCCAGCCGCTGCCGCGCCGCCGCCGCGCTGACGCCTCGCCGCCCGGCCGGCCTCGCTCGCCGCGCCGCCTCACCGGCCGCCGCCCGCGCCCGGCGCCGCCTCCTCCCTCCTCCGCCGGATCCGGCCCCGGCCCGGCCTCTCCTCTCCACTCCGGCGACGTCCGCGACGAACTCCGGCGAGCTCCGAGCCGGCGAGCACTGTTCGGCGAGATCCGGCCGCGCCTCGGTTTCCGTGCAAACCCTAGATCTGTCCCGGAGAGGTTGATTTTTTCCACTAAGTCCCAGAAATTTTAGTCCATGTGCACATGTTCGTGGCTCCGTAACTTTGCACCCGTAGCTCCGATTCATGCATATAGCATATCAAAATGTTCATCTCAGAGAGTACATCATTTCATTCCATTGCATCATTTTCATTTGCGCTCATCTTGATGCCCGAAATGCTGTTAGAAGAGGGCTACTTGAGTTAATTGTCAGATCTGCTACTCCGTTTAGCACTTTTGTCATTTTTGCCATGATTAATGTGTGCATGATATGCCCTGATGCTCTACATATGTTTTGTTAAGGGTTTTGTCATCTTTCCAGAGGTGCAACCCATGTATTTTTGTGATGAGTGGGGTGACTAGTGCAAGCTTGCAAAGTGGTGCACTTGCAAATTCTGTTTTCAGAGACTTAGTAATTCCACCAAGTCCTTGATCTGTTAATCTCATGATGCCATATGTTCATGTTGTTTCCTAGTGATCCGTGCCTCTTTTTAGGATGATCAGTAAGGGAGTTTTGTTAATATTGTAGTTCTCTATCCATCCATGTCTTTGTTTGCAATTATGGAGCACCCTAGCTTGAGTCAATCGAGCTCTACTTTTGCTACTTTGTGAATCTGGGCAGATTGTCAACTTGTTTGCAATTTTGCCGGTGATGTTGTAGTTGATCCCTGCATGCTATGCTATTGTTCTTGCCATGTCTAGATTGATTGTTGTGCCTTATTTATGGGTGCATGCTTGTCTTGCCATGACTTGCACTGTAGTGAGTGCATCGAGCTCGTAAACATGCCTACTTGAGTTATATTTCAGCATGTGCCAGTTTTCATTAAGTCTGAAAACTGATTATGTTTTTGCTATGTTCACATGCTTGCAATTGTATTTTCTGATCCCTTGTGGCTCAAGGTCACTAAGGGACTTTTGTTAATCTCCGTGAGTAGCTCCATTCCATGCTTTACTTTTCCATGTTCAGATCCTGTAGCATGTAGTTTTCTTGCTCCGAAGAGGGCTACCTGATCTGAAATTCCAGACAAGTGTTGATTTCACTAAGTCTGAGATATGTTTGCCATATGCATTTTTGCCATGCTTGTTTGAACCTGTTAATGGATGAATTGGCCATAGCTCAGTGCTAGACTTTTGTTAAGAATCTTGTGTGCATCCCTTCCATGTATTTTGTTGTCATGTTTGGTTGCTGTAGCATGCTCATCTCATTGCATTTAGATGCCTACTTGCTGTAAATCGCAGACCGGTGTCATTTTTGGATCGCTTGCCATTCCAAACCGCAACTCTGATTCCGGCGTTCTTTATATCGTTTTCAAGCGATTTCATCTCATCTTTCCAGTGGCACACTTGGATTTCCAAGTTGAGGCCAGATTCATGCATTTCCGGTCATATCTTGCATTTTGCAACCCGCATCGTATCCCGCATAGCATATCATCATTGCATCTTATTGTTTGATCCTTGCACGTGGTTGATTGTATCCTTATTTGCTTGTTTATCTTGTTTGGGTAGAGCCAGGAGACGAGTTCGCTAACGAGGAGCCCGTTGAGTTTGCTTTCGAGGATCCAGTCAACTCTGACAACTGTGCAGGCAAGATGATCATACCCTCGAAATCACTACTATCTTTGCTATGCTAGTTTTCTCGCTCTTTTGCTATGCCAATTCTACGATGCCTACCACTTGCTTGCAAGCCTCCCAAATTGCCATGTCAAACCTCTAACCCACCTTGTCCTAGCAAACCGTTGATTGGCTATGTTACCGCTTTGCTCAGCCCCTCTTATAGCGTTGTTAGTTACAGGTGAAGATTGAAGGCCGTTCCTTGTTGGAACATTCTTTTATTTACTTGTTGGGATATCATTATATTATCTTGTTATCTTAATGCATCTATATACTTGGTAAAGGGTGGAAGGCTCGGCCTCTCGCCTAGTGTTTTGTTCCACTCTTGCCGTCCTAGTTTCCGTCATATCGATGTTATGTTCCCAGATTTTGCGTGCCTTACGCGGTTGGGTTATAATGGGAACCCCTTGATAGTTCGCCTTGATTAAAGCTTTTCCAGCAATGCCCAACCTTGGTTTTACCATTCGCCACCTAGCCTCTTTTTCCCTTGGGTTACCGGAGCCCAAGGGTCATCTTATTTTACCCCCCCGGGCCAGTGCTCCCTCTGAGTGTTGGTCCGAACCGGGCACCCTGCGGGGCCACCTCGGGGAAACTCGAGGGTTGGTTTTACTTGTAGCTTGACCTATCTGAGTGTGCCCTGAGAACGAGATATGTGCAGCTCCTATCGGGATTTGTTGGCACATTCGGGCGGTGTTGCTGGTCTTGTTTTAACCTGTCGAAGTGTCTTGAGTAACCGAGATACCGAGTCTGATCGGAACGTCTTGGGAGGAGGTCTATTCCTTCGTTGACCGTGAGAGCTTGTCATGGGCTAAGTTGGGACTCCCCAGCAGGGATTGAACTTTCGAAAGCCGTGCCCGCGGTTATGGGCAGATGGGAATTTGTTAATGTCCGGTTGTAGATAACTTGAACCTTAACTTAATTAAAATGAATCAACTGAGTGTGTTACCGTGATGGCCTCTTCTCGGCGGAGTCCGGGAAGTGGACACGGTGTTGGAGTAATGTTTGCGCAGGTTGCTCTCTAGTTTCTCGCTCGCGCTTTGCCTCCTCTTCTCGCTCTCTTTTGCGAATAAGTTAGCCACCATACTTGCTAGTCGCTTGCTGCAGCTCCACCTTATATTTGCCTTGCCTTACCTATAAGCTTAAATAGTCTTGATCGCGAGGGTGTGAGATTGCTGAGTCCCTGTGGCTCATAGATTACTATTACACCAGATGCAGGGCCTGATGATTCTGCTCCAGGAGATGCACTTGAGCTCAAGTGGGAGTTCGACGAAGACTCTCAACGTTACTATTTTTCCTTTCCCGATGATTAGTAGTGGTGCCCAGTTGGGGGTGATTGGGACCGTGTCGCATGTTGGGTTGTCTTTTATTTTGGCGCCGTAGTCGGGCCATGAGTGTTTGGATGATGTAATGTTATTTATGTGCTTGATTGACGTGGCGAGTGTAAGCCAACTATGTTATCTCCCCTTTATTATTATTTATATTACATGGGATGTTGTGAAGATTGCCTAACTTTCAACATATGCCTTCAATGCGATTATGCCTCTAAGTTGTGCCTCGACACGTGGGAGCTATAGTCGCATCGAGGGTGTTACACATATCCTCTGCAGGACGACCTGTTAGCATACCTACAGACATTACTCTGTTAGTCGACTTCCTCGCCGAACTCTTTTTTCAAAGTTTGTTTAAGCACTTACTATATATGCCACGTCGAAGCCGCTGATTCTCCTTCACGGAGTCCAACAGCTGGGCACGAACGTCCTTCAATTCAACGCCCAGCTTGGTGTTGGCATCTTGGAAATCATTCTTCTCCCGCCTCACCTTTGTTAGCACGCTCTCACCAGCCTTCAGCTAGCGTCGGAGTTGTTGCACTTCCGGATTTAATCCGGCGCCATCTGCAATTTCATTTGTCAGATTTGCACCCACGCCGCACCTCGCAAAATACTTATCTTTCGAAGCATATATTACCAGAGGGGGTCTCCTTGGGCTCCCCTAGCGCGGCTAGTGCGGCCTCAAGTTGGGCATTGCACTCTTCCAGCTCCTGGGACAGCAGGGTATTCTTTTCTGCAAGAACCTGCATAACAGATGATCCTTAAATCAGTTATTCTAACTGTTTCAAGTCTCAGGGGCTACTGGTACATATATATAATTACCAAAATTTTCTTACCCGTATGTCTTTCACATACTGCTCTGTGGCTCTGGCTAGACCATTTTGAGCGGCACGGAGGTATGCGTCTCCCGAATTGAAGGCATCCAATGCCTCTTGGGAGAAACAAGCGTCGCGAAGAACTGTCCGGCGACGCCTGTGGTTCATGGCGCTCTCCACCTCGGAATTGGTGGCAGACAGCCTGTCCGCATCCTCCGTTTGAGGAGCGTCCGGTGCGCGCCTCGTGTTCGCCTCCGCTTCCGAACTAGGCTTTGGAGCCTGGCTGGTGGAGGCGCGATTGGCAGCCTCTCCGGATATTAGTCCGGCGAGGTCTCTTCGTCCTGAAGAGAGCACGAGCATTAATATGCCTCGTAGGAATAACACCTGGGAATAAGGCGGCGCGCTATACCTTTGCGCCGGTGCCTCAGTCCGGACCGCACTTCTTTTCAGCTTGCGGGGCCTTGCCGCCCCTCATTGGCTAGTTGCCACAGGCTCGGCCTCCCGTCTTAGGGACCTCCCTTGCAAAACACGGTTGTCATACGGCAATCAAAAACATGCGAGGACAGATCCCTTTTCAAAGTGCTGGGACTCCGGTCTCAGTTACCAGTGAGGCTAGGAGTAGCTCTGGATAATCGGCCGTAATGGCCACCAAGGCGTTGTCCTTGCTCAATTGATGAAACACTCCATCAATCAGCTCCACAGATAAGTCCGGATCCTCTTGAGAGGACGGGTTGAGGGACCGTCCCGGATCCTCGGGTTATGGAGGAGGGCTGTTTATTTCTTTAACAGCCTGGTGCAGTTCCTGCGTTGAAGTCGTTAGACTGAAAATTTAACAATGGGAATATAAAACGGATGGGCAAGTAAAAGTGTCCACTTATCCAACTTGGGGGGTTGTACATAGAAAATACACCCCGTGGGTTGACGCGGAGAAATTCCTCCTCTTCTCCCTTGTACAAAGCGGACAAGGTCTTTATTAGAGCGGCAGTCGAATCCGGCCCCTTATGGCCGTAGCGGGTGACGTCGTCCTCCCTGTTGAAGTCCCACATGGGGCGGTCTCTATACTGAAGCGGCTGCACCCCTCGCATGATGCATGCGGCCATGACCCCGATCATGGTCAGTCCGGAATGAGCTAACAATCTTATCCGGCCCATCAGGTAAATAATGTCCCTGTCACTTTTCCCTCTGAGGGCTCCGTGGATGCTAGCTTAGGCGCTTCTTTAGGGGAGCACTATCGAACTCAGGGAGGCCGATCCAGACAGGATCCGGCAGCGGGACGTCCTCTATATAAAACCATTCCGAAGGCCAGTCCTCGGACGCCTTCTTTGGGGTTCCGGATAGATATCCGGTCCCGGTGATGCGCCACACTTCGGCTCTGCCCACTTGATATATCGACCCCTCCTTAGAGCGTGGCACAAGGCAGAATAGCCTTTTCCACGGCGCGAAATGAGCCTCGCAGCCCAAAAACAGCTTGCAAAGGGCTACGAAGCCCGCGATATGCAATATGGAGGCAAGCGTGAGGTTGTGGAGCTAGAGGCAATAGAACTCCAGAAGCCCCTGGAGAAATGGATGAATTGGAAATCCGAGCCCTCTTATTAAGTAAAGGGCAAGGCATACCCGCTCTCCTTTGGAGGGATTGGGGGCGCTCTCTGCTTGCTCTCCGCCATTATAGGTGGTAAGTCCGGCTCGAACCAGGACCATATAGGCCGGGGGGGAGAAATCCCTTTGTCTGGAGCTTCACTAGCTCGCTGTGCGGGATGGAGCACCTCTTCCAATCTCCAGGCTGAGGGCTGGAAGGGCGAGAGGAGGAGCTGCGGCGGCCGACCATGATAGAATGGACCTCTGTCGGATACACTCTGATGAATACTCGCGGAAGGGAGAAGGTGTGGTTTGGATCTAAATCCTCGTCCCCTTAAATAGGCGGCTCATTCACGCGGCTAGGGGTGTAAATATAAAAAACACCCTGACTTTTCATATTCGTTTGACACATGGAAAACGGCCATTATTGGGCATAGAAGCCAATGAGCACTACATTTACAAGAAACCGGACACTATTCAACATGTACATGGAATTTGGAGGAGAACCCTCCTTGCAATGCCGAAGACAATCTGCGCGTCGGACTCGTTGTCATTGAAGCCTAGTTCAGGGGCTACTGAGGGAGTCCTGGATTAGGGGGTGTCCGGATGGCCAGACTATACCTTCGGCCGGACTCCTGGACTATGAAGATACAAGATTGAAGACTTCGTCCCGTGTTCGGAAGGGACTTTCCTTGGCGTGGAAGGCAAGCTTGGCGATACGGATATGTAGATCTCCTACCATTGTAACCGACTCTGTGTAACCCTAGCCCTCTTCGATGTCTATATAAACCGGAGAGTTTTAGTCCGTAGGACGAACAACAATCATACCATAGGCTAGCTTCTAGGGTTTAGCCTCTCTGATCTCGTGGTAGATCTACTCTTGTACTACCCATATCATCGATATTAATCAAGCAGGACGTAGGGTTTTACCTCCATCAAGAGGGCCCGAACCTGGGTAAAACATCGTGTCCCCTGCCTCCTGTTACCATCCGACCTAGACGCACAGTTCGGGACCCCCTACCCGAGATCCGCCGGTTTTGACACCGTCAGCTAGCATCCAAATTGAGGCGCTCTTGGAGTGGTAGAGGGAGAATGTCCAAAGGGGACAAAGGGTTGAACCCGTAGACGACCTCGAAGGGGGACTTGTCGGTTGTTGAGTGTCTTGCACGGTTGTAGGCGAACTCGGCGATAGGTGGGCACTCCTCCCACTTGATGAGGACATGACTACCTTGGATACGACCAAAAATATTGCATACATGCATATTTGTCAGGTGATTTCTAGTGCAAACTATTCAATAATCTATTTTTGTTATCCAGAACAAAAATACTTCATACACTTTTGTGTTTTATCTAATTGTAGGTGTATGGGACATTTGTACAATCCACATATGAAGATAAGGGAAAAGGAGAAGTTTAGGTTCTGGTCAAAAAGTCCTCTCACGTCACTATTAGACCAAGAGAAGATAGAGTCCAAGTCTCTCACGTTCTGCATTCAGATTCGGACTGCACAGACATACCTGACTCAAAATGTCAACATTTTTTTCATACGGAGTCCGAATTGAGTGTTTCTTTTTTTGTTGGAAAGTAGATTTTGTGCTCTTTCCAACGCAATTGGAATCACCTTCAAATTCATCCTGAGATTGAGATATCGACGAAACAATCTAACGCTGCAGCAGAATCCGTGTCAAACAACAAGTCCAAAGGTGTTGCACCCCCTCCACTTGGGCCCATGAGCCTTGTACGACCTAGGGTTAGTTTTAGGATGCCTTGGGACATCCTCCCACCTCCTTGGCCGCCACCCCTTGCTCCTATATAATTAGATCCATCTAGTACCTTTTTCCTTGGGATTTGTTTAGTTAAAAGTTAGCCAACGCAACTTCGTGTACTTCGTTTGTGTCCAACGACCAGACCAAGACCGCTTTCGGATCCCCACCTTTATTAATACTTCATCTATATTCGCAATATTCAGATTGCATTATCATATTTTGCTTGTTCTTCAATTGCGTGCAGGAATAGACCTTCGTGGTCAGGCTGATCGAGCTTCCAGCATCGTCAGTAACCTTGGGAGATTGGTTTAGCGATTGCTAAGGCGCAATGTCGTGCACGTTTATAGTCGGATCGTCAAAGTCGACTCCACCAAATCGATAGTTATCATCTCATCGAAAGATCGGGACCCTCGCCTCTATCAAGTGGTATCAGTTTTCAGGTTACTCGGTGAGAATTTCCAGTTTTTCCTAGATTAGATTTATTTTCTTACCTATTGTCCAAGAAAAAGCCACAAAAAAGTTAGATCTATTCATCCTTTATCCAAGCCAGTCTGAGCCTTTGCAATTTTCTTTTCATTGCTTACATAGTTCAATTATCGGTTGCATCGTCGTGTTGAGTTGCTAGCCTTAGTGTCTAGTTCGTTTAGAGTTTCGAGTTCTGTTCACATTAGTCATGCCGCCGCTGCATCATTATCCCTTCCGCTGTCCACCACCCATCCATCAATTTCCACCACGTGCTACCCATCGTTCATTGTCACAATCATAGTTGAGGTCGTTCACATCTTCGCTAGATCCAATCTGCATCTTATCTTGTTTGTTTTAGAAAGAGGGAGAGAAAAAAAACAAAAAAAAGAGAGAAATAAAAAGAAAAAAGTGTGAGGAAAAAAATAAAAAAAAGAGAGAGAAAAAACAAAATTCGGATCTTTCTAGACTCAATCTCGTGGTTGAATTTGGATTGGAATCTGTTTTGTGCACTATTCAGTAAAACAGGTATAATTTCCTCATACGAAGTCCGTTTTGGCTTCGCGACTACTCAAATGAAAGCCAGCGACGAGCCGCTTCTAAATAGTTGCAGAAGCTAGTTCAATATTTGGCACCTCAAAATCGGCTTCTAAATAGGTCTTTTTGCCCTCCGAAGTTCACAAACACAACTTATTCCAGTGTTTCAGGCCAGTTTTAGAATTTTTTTCACTCCTCATATTAACTCGGAATTGAGTGATTCCTTTTGCGTTTGAAAGCTTGAGTCAATACCATTCTTGAAAAATTATCAAAAAAATTGGCACAAACTTTTCCAGAGGAAAGTTGGAGAGAAAGTTGTTGATATATCCTTCTTGGCTGTTGTTTCATATCATTATCTTTACTGCCATTGTGATCTTCACTTATATCTTGCTGTCTAGAGCTACTTAGTATCCTTGATTGATGCTAGTTGTGCTACGACGTGACCTCATTAGTGTTTTAGTCTCGCGTCTCTAGTCCGGTCTAGCCTAGGACCAGCACAGTACCGTCGTTGAACGTTTATTCAACATTGCATATTTGAATTGATTATTGCTTATCTTTTGCTACCATATATAGCCAACTCAGCTCCACATATTTCTACACCGTGTATACGTACGTTCCCCTGGCAATCGCTTTACTCAATCTTCAGAGTTATTTGACACCGTTGGTTGCCGATCACCACCTGCTGCATGGTAAGAACTTGTAAGATATTGAGATTTGCTATACTGTGAGCATTTTACCACCACTTCCAAGTAGTTCATAGGAACATTTTTTTGGATTCTGTTTCTTGTTTCTACTAATCATGACAGGATCCAGAGTCAATTCATGGGCTTTGTCGATCGTGGGAGACGTGCCACCACCTTTGCAAATACCACAACCGTCACAAGAGGTGCACAAACATCCAAATCCACATGATCAGGTTAATGTATCTATACCACCATTTAATGGCCGTCTTAGACCTGCTTTATATATTGAATGGGACTTCAACATGAAAAATATATTTGCTTCCCATAATTTTGATGAACATAAAAAGGTTAAGGTTGCAGTTGGTTCTTTCACTGGTTATGCTTTGGTTTGGTGGAGTGAATATTGTCGGTTACATCCTGATTATATACCTACTACTTGGGATGATTTGAAACTTGCCATGCGACATACTTTCGTTCCCACTTATTATACTCGTGACATGATTAAGAAGTTGCAACATTTAAAACAAGGTAGTGACACTGTAACAAAATATTATGATGATTTACAAACTACCTTGTTGCATTCCTCTTTAGAAGAAAGTGAAGATGATTTTATGGATAGATTTTGGGGAGGATTAAACCGTGATATTCAAGAGATATTAATTCATGAAGAGTGTTATCCTATGGACCATTTGTTTCGTCTTGCTTGCAAAGCTGAACAGGAAATAAAACGACGTGTTGCCCACGAGGAGAACAAGCGCACTGTGCACATTCCAAGAGTTGATATGATTGTTCCTTCAACTACTAGGCATACTATGACAACCACATCCGTTGTTGTGAGGACTACATCACCTCCACCATGTGACACATCGCCCCCGAGAGTCGCTACATCATCTGAGTTGATCATAAGAGGTAATGACAAAGGTACTGATCTTCCATCTCTACATGAGAATGATGAATGCCTTGTCAATTTGAATGCACCATCTGATGAGCTACCCACTACTTTGATCGTACCACCGGACTATGTTGATAATTTGACTTTGCCATGTGATCAAACAACTGAAATACCAACAATTTTGAGTGCACCCATTGAATTAACTGTTGATGCAAAAGAACCAATGTTTAATCATTTTGATATGACCTCTAATCTTGGTGATGATTCTGTGTTCCAATGACTTATTGCATGTTTGCTTATTTAAGCATGTTGTCGCATGTAAATTTGATGCAAGTAAGATTTATTCACCAATGTTGGGATGGTTTAATGATGAATATTATCAATATTTTGATATGAATAAGAGCTTCACTTATATGTGAAAACTGAGTTGCAATATTTTCATGCCTTCTACTTGTGATAATTTTTTGGCTTTAGATTTTATGAACTATGAAAGTTACTCATGTATACATGTGTCATATGTGCAAAAAACAAGGGAAGTAAAAATGGATGACATATACATATACAACATGTACACCTTGTCTCTTTTGTTAGCCACATTTCAGATTAAGCAACGCCGAGGACGGCTTTGTTTTCAAGAAGGGGAGGATGATGAGGACATGACTACCTTGGATACGACCAAAAATATTGCATACATGCATATTTTTCAGGTGATTTCTAGTGCAAACTATTCAATAATCTATTTATGTTATCCAGAACAAAAATACTTCACACACTTTTGTGTTTTGTCTAATTGCAGGTGTATGGGACATTTGTACAATCCACATATGAAGATAAGGGAAAAGGAGAAGTTTAGGTTCTGTTCAAAAAGTCCTCTCACGTCACTTTTGGGCCAAGAGAAGATAGAGTCCAAGTCTCTCACGTTCTGGATTCAGATTCGGACTGCACAAACATACCTGACTCAAAACGTCAACAACTTTTTCATACGGACTCCAAATTGGGTGATTCTTTTTTTGTTGGAAAGTAGATTTCGTGCTCTTTCCAACCCAATTGGAATCACCTTCAAATTCGTCCGGAGCATTGAGATATCGACGAAACAATCTGACACTGCAGCAGAATCCGAGTCAAACAACAAGTCCAAAGGTGTTGCACCACCTCCACTTGGGCCCATGAGCCTTGTACGACCTAGGGTTAGTTTTAGGCTGCCTTGGGACGTCCTCCCACCTCCTTGGCCACCACCCCCTGCTTCTATATAAGTAGATCCATCTAGTAGCTTTTTCCTTGGGATTTATTTAGTTAAAAGTTAGCCATTGCAACTTCGTGTACTTCGTTTGTGTCCAACGACCAGACCAAGACCGCTTACGGATCCCCACCATTATCAATACTTCATATATATTCACAATATTCAGATTGCTTTATCATATTCTTGCTCGCTCTTCTATTGCTTGCAGGAATAGACCTTCGTGGTCAGGCTGACCGTGCTTCCGACATCGTCAGTAACCTCAGGAGATTGGTTTAGCGATTGCTAAGGCGCAACGTCGTGCACGTTTGTAGTCGGATCTTCAAAGTCTTCTCCACCAAATCGATAGTTATCATCTCATCGAAAGATCGGGACACCCTCGCCTCTATCACCACTCTTTGATGTTTCTTGATGAGTACTCGAAGTAGAGCGGAGAGTGTGCGGTTGGTAACTTCCGTTTGGCCGTCGGTTTGTGGATGATACGCCATAGAGAGAAGTAGCTTGATTCTAATCTTGGTGCATAGGGTCTTCCAAAAGTAGCTAAGGAACTTGACGTCGCGGTCCGAGACGATCGTCTTTGGCACTCCATGTAGACGCAATATTTCCCTACAAAAGAGATTAGCAACATGTGAAGCATTGTCTATCTTGTTGCAAGGAATGAAATGTGCCATTTTTGAGAAACGGTCCACAACGACAAATACCGAATCCTTCCCATTTCGAGTCCTAGTCAGACCAAGTACAAAGTCCATGCTAATGTCTTCCCATGGTTGGTATGGAATTGGTAGAGGCATATAAAGGCCATGGGATTGAGCTTTGGACTTAGCTTTGCGGCATGTAGAGCATCGGTTGGTGAAGCGGTTGACGTCGCGAAACATCTTGGGCCAAAAGTACTTCTTCGAGAGCGTGGCAAACGTCTTGTCTCGTCCAAAATGTCCCATTAAGCCTCCTCCATGAGATTCCTGCAAAAGCAACAAACGAAGAGAAGACTCGGGGATGCAAAGTTTGTTAGCTCTCATAAGATATCCATCTTTGATGTAATAGTGTTCCCAAGAAGTATGCATCAAATACTTGGCATAAGGAGTAGCAAAAGTAGGGTCATGCTCATAAAAGTCTTTGATATGCTCAAATCCAATGACATCCTATTCAAGTTGGGTAACAAGCATGCATATGCGGGAAAGGGCATCCGCTACAATGTTTTCCTTACCTTTGATGTACTTGATGACATAAGGAAAAGACTCAATAAATTCACTCCATTTAGCATGACGCTTGTTCAACTTGGTTGGGCCCTTAAGATACTTGAGCGTTTCACGATCGGTATGAATGATAAACTCATGAGGGCGAAGATAGTGTTCCCATTCATGCAAAACGCGGACTAAAGCATATAGCTCTTTGTCATAGATGGGGTAATTGAGTTGCGCACCGGAGAGTTTCTCACTAAAGTAAGCTATGGGGCGCTTCTCTTGTGTTAACACACCTCCTATTCCATTACCACTAGCATGGCAATGAATCTCAAAGGGTTTGTCAAAGTTGGTTAATGCAAGCACGGGAGCATGAGTAAGAAAATTCTTAAGCTCATTGAAAGCGATATCTTGGGATGGTCCCCAAACAAAAGGCACATTCTTGTTGCTCAAAGCATGCAAAGGCGAAGCAATGGTGCTAAAATCCTTCACAAAGCGATGATAGAAACCCGCAAGGCCAAGAAAACTACGCACTTGATGCAAGTTGGTTGGTTGTTGTCAAGTCTTAATAGCATTGATCTTGGACTCATCAACATGAACACCCTTAGAGGAAACAACAAAACCCAAGAAACTAAGCTTGTCAACGCCAAAAAGGCATTTCTCCATATTAGCATAGAGGTGCTCTTTTCGAAGAGTTTGCAAAACGGTACGAACATGGGTGACATGATCTCTAAGAGATTTGCTATAAACAAGGAAATCATCAAAGTCGACCACAACAAACACACTGATGTAAGGGTGAAAGACATGATTCATAAGGCGCATAAAAGTACCCGATCCTTCCAAAAGACCCATAGGCATGACTAACCACTCATACAAACCAAACTTGGTTTTGAAAGTGGTTTTCCATTCATCACCCTCTTGTATGCGGATTTGATAGTAACCACTCTTAAGATCAATTTTTGAAAAGATAGTGGCACCACTAAGTTCATCAAGCATATCATCTAGGCATGGAATGGGATACCTATAATGAACGGTGATAGCATTGATAAGTCTACAATCGGAGCACATGCGAAAGTTACCGTCTCGTTTTGGCACAAGAATGACCGGGACAGCACAAGGTCTCAAACTTTCACGCACATGTCCATGGTCTATGAGATGCTTTACTTGCCTTTGTATTTTTTGGTTTTTTCGGGGTTCACGCGGTAAGGAGCTTTGTTTGGAAGCGGTGCTCCGGGGATGAGGTCGATGCGGTGCTCAATGCCTCATAGTGGAGGTAGTCCCAGAGGTAGCTCGTCAGGGAAAACATCATGAAACTTCTGCAAAAGAGAAGACAACACTAGAGGAAGAGTGTGAGAAGTGTTAGTTTGTGGTGCATTGTCCTTGCACACAAGGACGTAGTGTAGGACACTAGATGGGTTCTCACACACTCCTCTTCTCTCACTTTTGGTGGCAAATAAGACTAAGTTCTTCTTTTCGCTCATCGTGGAGGTGTTCGATTTGGGATTGTGGTGCTCACTCTCTTTTTGGTGGCTCTCTCTCTCACTATGATCTCCATGATGGGTGGCTTGCTTGTCGGCAATCACTTGGCTTGGCGACATTGGACGGAGGACGTACTCCTTGCCCTTCGTCTTGAAGATGTAGTGGTTCGTTCAGCCATTGTGGATGACTCCTCTATCAAATTGCCATGGGTGTCCAAGGAGAAGATGGCAAACGGTCATTGGAACGACGTCGCACTCCAAGGTATCTTGTAGGCGCCAATTTTGAAGGAGACTTGTACTCGATGCTCGACTTGGATAGTGCTAGAGTCACTAAGCCATTGAACTTTGTATGGATGTGGATGCTTCGTCTTGGGATATTAGAGCTTGGAGCAAAGTTCTTCACTTGCAAGATTATGACAACTCCCTCCATCGATGATGACCTTGACAGATCGTCCATTGATGCCGGCCTTGGTGTGGAATATGTGGCATCGTTGGTCCTCTTCTTGGTGATGTTGGAGAGTCAAGACTTTGGAGACAACAAGAGTGGGACTTGAATCTTCATCGCAAAAGACTTGTTCCTCTTCATCGTTCACTTGCCGGTGCATGGCGACTTGCTCAAGAGCGTCCATTTCTCCTTCACTCATCGAGTCGTATGTGCCCTCGTCGTTGAGTATCATTGTGCGCGTGTTGGTGCATTCATAGGACTTGTGGCCTCGGCCTCCATATCTGAAGCATTTGAAGGAACTTGTCTTGACGGTCTCATCGGTTGGAGTGGATGATGATGAAGCTCTTGGCTTGAAGTTGCTCGTAGTAGGAGCATGACTTGGAGTTGACGAAGCTTTCTTGGAATTCGACTTGTCGATGTTGCTAGTAGAAGGCTTGGTAGACGGTGTTGGAGTCGTTGAAGCTTGGTTGTAGGAGAAGCCGTAGGACTTGGATGAGAACTTGGCATACTTGAAATCATCTTGCACTTGGCATTCCGCTTTGATAGCTTGATGCACTAGCTCGATGAGGTTCGAGTATGGTTGGAAGTCGGCGATCTTCTTGATAGGATGCTTGAGTCCATTCAAGAAACATGCCATAATTTTCTCATCATCTTCCATGACATTGGCTCTTATAATGGCAATCTCCATCTCCTTGTAGCACTCTTCAACGCTCTTGGTTCCTTGCTTGAGTAGTTGTAGTTTCTTGAAGAGGTTGCGGTTTTAGTAGGTGGGCACGAAGTGTGCTCTCATGACATCCTTCATTTGCGCCCAAGTAGTGATGGGTGGTTCACCTCTTGCCTCTCAGTGCTCGATAACTTGTTCCCACCAAATGAGGACATAGTCTTGGAACTCAAGGGATGCCATCGCGATCTTCTTCTCTTCGTCGTAGTTGTGCAAACGGAAGATCTTGTCAACTTTCAATGCCCAAGAAAGGTATTCTTCGGGATCATTGCTTCCGTTGAACTTGGCATAGTGAACTTGAGCTTGCCATAGCGTTGCTCTTCATTGTGTTGGGGTCGGGGATGATGACGCCCATGTTGTTGATGATTGTCAAGCTCGTGTTGCTCTTGGCGAGGAGGGTTGTGATCCTCATGTTGCTCTTGTCGTGGAGGATTTCCATTGTCTTCATGCTCTTGATGAACTTGATGTTCTTGGCGAGCTTGTGGAGGAGCTTGTCGAGCTCGAGGAGGAACTTGAGGAACGTGACGGTGCACGCGAGCTTGATGTCATCGTTCATGAATTTCTTCGTGAAGTGCTTCTTCTTGTTCACGAGCTTGTCGGCCTCGGTCGGCTACGGCTCGACTTGAATCTCGTAGGGCTTGTTGCACCGCAAGTGCTTGAGCTTCACGGAGTTGTTGTTCGTGGCGTTGTGCCTCGGCATCTTGTGCAACTTGGTGTAGACGCGCTCGCTCTTCCTCTTCATGTTGGTGTTGTCATTGCCGTTCTCGTGCTAGCACAAAAGCCTGTTGGGTTTGACGTCGTCGATGCTCTAGAGAGTCGGTGTCTCATAGAGGATTGAGGCTTGCTTGACAATCGTTGCGCGCGGCACAGCGTAGAGTGTTTGATGTCGGTGTACTTGAGCCGGAGAGGGTGAAGTCGGAGTGTCGACTTGAGCGAGTCCTTCTTGTTGAGGACGAAGTGGAAGAAGAGCGGCTGAGCAACAAAGCATGAATCTCTTCCATCCTTGCGTCATTCTCTTGCTTGTGATCGTCGAGCTTGTGGTCGAAGTAGTCCCTTGTACATTGCTCGGAGAGTCGCAATTCGGCGGCGAGGTTGTCGATGCGTTCACTCATAGCTTGTTGCTCTTGATGCAAAGCACGTTCTGCACCAAAGAGGTGACTTGATGTAGGGTAGAACCCTAATCGCCCGATCTTTCACGAAAGGAGTGGACCCCGCGAAGAACATGAGGAACACGAGGGGAAAACGAGGGAAATCTCGAGGGGAGACACGAGAGAATCACTCAACCAACAAGAAATAGTCACACATGTGCTAGATCCTCGATTACATAAAGTAAGATACACGATCTACAATCAACTAGGGACGATACACGGTAACCGGTCTTCTCCGTGAGGAGGTCTTGAAGTTCTTCTCCAAAAGGAGGTCTTGAATCCAAAGGGATCTTCTCCGTAGAGGCCGTGGTCTCTCTCGTGGAGTAGATCCGATGTGGATGAGCAACGCTCTATCTCTAAAATGAGCTAAACCAATGCTAACCCTAACTAGGAGGAGGTGGGGAAGTATATATAGTGCTATCCCAAGAAGGGGTAAGTGAGAGGGGGATACATGGGCCCTTGGCCCGATCTCTGCTCACAGGAAGGTGCTGGATGTCCGGACTGGGGGCCGGATGTCCGGCGGCTCATGAAGAGCCGGATGTCCGGGCCTCTGGCCGGATGTCCGGGCTGGAGTTGCCCGATTCTTCTGATCTCTGGTTGGAGGGTGCCAGATTTCCGGGGGCGAGGCCGGATGTCCGGGACTTGGCGAGGCGCCAGATGTCCGGGGTTGACGCCGGATGTCCGGGGCCTGTAGCACTTGGCGGCTGGGAGGCTGTTGCTGTAGGGGTCGTCTCCAGTGGCTGGATGTCCGGGCCTAGGGCCGGATGTCCATGTCTTGGAGTTGTCTTCGTCTTCTTCCATCGTCGCTTCCGCGCACGCTTGGCCTTGGTCCTTGGGTTCTCCATGGTCTCCTCGGGTGTACCTGAGTATGCACAAGGTCCGCGCTTGAAGTAGCATCCATGTCTTACATGCGGAAAGGGAAGATTCGAGAAGGAGCGAGTTCACCTTAGGCCCAAAGGCGTATTCTGGAGTGTACATGGGGATGATTGTAGGATGCTCTGCATCATGACTCTTGGTGACGAAGGAGTTCATGTCGTCGTCTTGCTCCATGAAGAGTGGGTTGGTAGAAGTACTTGGCCTATCCATCATTCCAAGGCAAATGTGAGCGGTAGAAAGAGAAGAACGAATATCAAATGTACCTTGACCGAAGTTGAAAGTGGATCGATGATCACTCCAATGTAAGACAAGGGAATAGCACAAATGGTCTAGCTCTTGTCGGTTTCTCACACCTACACAAGTAAAAGCTTATGGTGGAGCTTGGTTAGGGTGCTGGCACAAAATTTGATGCAATTGTAAGTGAGCTTCAATAATGTTGGAGAAGATTCGCAAGATGCAGTGTAACAAGTAGACCAAGCATATAAGGTACACAGAAACACACAGGCAAAAAGATAAGTGGGGTCATGCAACCAAGGGTGAGCCAAAATGTGGAATCCACAAAAATGCTCTTGTTGCACAACACTAGAGAGACGCTAGCACAATTGCACAATAGGAGGATACAAGAACTTGTGCACAACCTACTTAGCAAAAATGCAATGACTTATATCCCAAGTATGCTCTATGCAAGGTGTTCCTATGATATGATCCAAGATGATCTAGTATGACAATCTTAATGTTGTATGATGCTATGGTTCTTGCTTAAAAGCTCTTTGCTTATCTTTCCTTTTTTCTTAAAAGCTTGCTTGGATCTTTGATGTTTGAGCTCTTTTCTCATGCAATGCTTGACGAACCAAGATAGCAATTGTGTATGCGATGACAACTTTGTGACATAAGAGATGATACCAATATATGCAACAATGATGTATGTATTCTATGGGAAGTATGATCACTAATGTGCACAAGTCTCGTTTCCGGCAATACTCAATGGCTAGTCTCGATGGGTAAGCAACGCAAAGGAGTAAGGGTATGATGGCTATCAATGTAATGGCAAGAGTGATATGTCCAATACCAAGACGAGGTTACCGTTCTTGCATACGGTATGATGTCAAAATGGTGTACCGAATACCAAGATGTATTCGAGGATCTTGCACTTTTGTGACTTGTTCTTGTTAGTTTGAGTGTTCCTCTTGTGTTTCCCCTTGTGATTTCCCTCATTTCCCACCTCGTGTTCTTCGTGTTCATCAAGGGATCTGCTCCTTTCGTGATAGATCGGCCCCTGGGGTTCCTACCCTACATCATCTTTTTTGGGGCTATTTTTGTGGGGACTTTCTCGAATTAGGATGAAAACAACAAAAACTAGGCTAGAAACACAACAGGGAGGCTCCGAAATCATGATCAACATGGCTCTGATACCAAGATGATGTAGGGTAGAACCCTAATCGGCCAATCTTTCATGAAAAGAGCGGATCCCGCGATCAACACGAAGAACACAAGGGGGAAACGAGGGGAAACACAAGGGAAAACACGGGAGAATCACTAAACCAACACAGGATGGTCACACATGTGCTAGATCCTCGGATACACAAGAGTTCACACGGTACACGATCAACTAGGGACGATACAAGTTGTGTTGTGATATCTTCCCATGAGTCCCTGATCTTGATCGTACATGTTTGCGTGTATGATTAGTGTACGATTGAATCGGGGGCGTCACAGAACTATGGAAGAGAGTTCCGAAACAAGAGTTCATCATTAAACCAAGGAGAGAATGAGGGGTGGCTGATGAACTCAGTGACAATGAATCGAGATTTCCAAAGATGGATTACCACCAGTATTTGAACAAGGAGATAACATTTCTCAGATCAAAGATATAATGAGGTATGCTCAAGGAAAACATACATAGTTAGTCATTTATTGAAAGGGGTACCCAACATATGGGCTTAGGTAGCATGATCCATGTTATAATGGTGATTCGATAACCAATGGTCTAAGAATGTTATCGACCATTAACTTCAAAGCAATAGGGTTGCTAGAAGTTCTGAAGTCAGACATCCTAGTTCAATTGCCGGTTTTCCCGGTTAGAAACAACACGGGGACCAAGAAATGAACAACCATGGCGAGAAGTATTTCATGTCAAGAATTCTCAAGAGGTGGAACAATTCTCACAAGATTTTTGATATATAAGATGGTAATACTCCAAGGTAAAGAACAAATGTTGGATAGCAAGGATCTCAAGGTATAACAAGAAATACGAGCAAGTTTGTGTTGAATGGACGGAAATAAAGTGGTCGATGTTAACACAACTCATCAAGGGAAAGGATGGTATTTCTCATCATGAATTCAATTGATATCCTGGAAGAGATCAGAATGTCGATGATGAACATGACACATTTGTCGAGAGATTTCAAGATGTAATCGATCGATGATGACAACGAGTCCAAGGAATGGTGAAGCGAAAGGTTATTGGAACCAAGGGTATGACACAAACTCTAAATCAAGCTTGTTGTTCAAGGTGAAATGATATGACGAGAAAGATCGACGTAAGCTTAGCTCATCGTCGAAAGTTGTGCTTCGGGATTAAGGACCAGGTAGCACAGTTAAAATTGGCACGACAAGGATATAGCCAAGTAGGCTAGGAATGACGTGATTAAGTTCAAACTCATAAGTAATGAAGGTTACCAAGAGTTGCTTAATCGCGATGCGGAATCGAGTCAGTTATCGGTGTCTTTGAGTGTTTAATAACTCAGAGCCCATGAAAAATTGGAATCAATGAGAATGTAGCACTTGATGAAGAACTCATAAGAAGTTATGCAATTCCGTGATAATCTTGAGATACCAGGGGGGTAATACTCGACGACAAATCAAAGTAGAGGTTGGACTGGGGTATTACTCCGCAGAAAACAAGTGCTTAAACTTGCACGAGAAATGGTATTTAAAGGAGAACATGGTCGGAACTACGATTGCAAAAGGCCAGATCCTAGATATAAGATGAACTTATACCAAAGGAATAATTAATTTAAGAGAAGCTTTAATGATAAGATCTACATCGTATCCATGGGCATGAACGCAAGGTTCAAGGTCGACTCCCACTTCTCCAATGCATACCCTTTCATTCACTTCTCATTTTCGACGAAGTCGTAGTGTTGAAATTTTATCTGGTAAATCACCAGAAGAATATGACTCTTGCAAACTCTCGGGTTTGCACAGATTAGGGAAGGCATTGGTCCAACCCATCGGGTATCTTAGGAACATACACTACAAAGTCCAGAAGTAAATAACTCAAGCTCGAAAGTAGAGCAAGGTTGAGAAAGTAGAGGATACTATTTACCAAAGGCATTATGTATCCGAGGGAAGGCTCACAAAGTTTTTGAATATGAAGGACGTTGTCGGATAAAATCCATTAAAGGATCTGCCGGTCCATAACAGAGCTGATGTGAGTATCGGCACACAACCAACGGAAGAAACAATGCGAAGGCGTTGGATTATAGAAGCAACTGACTAATTCAAAGCTCACATGTAAAGCAATTATGGTTTCCAAATCAAAGGAACATAAGCAAACGCTCCGATTAAGGATGGATAGGTTGAGTAAGCTTAGGGGTAAAATTGACAACAATTTGATTGGTCGAGATCCAGCTCATGTTTAAAATGACGTCTGAGCCGAAAGGATGAATTCTAGGATCTGATTGAGGATTGCGAGAATTCGCAATATTTTGAATCAGTGGACTCGAAATGATAGTGACAAAGGCTGCCAATAAGATTACTATACTTATGGGATTAACCATAATGCAAGAAAGCAAGAATTTCAAGAGCAATAAGCTGCTAAGGATTTTCAGAAGATCGAATATTATTTCGAAGACCTTAGTGAAACACATAAACAACCGGGGATGGGCGGATACTCGGTGTCGGTGTTAAAACCGGCGGATCTCGGGTAGGGTGTCCCGAACTGTGCATCTAGGCAGATGGTAACAGGAGGCAGGGGACACAATGTTTTACCCAGGTTCGGGCCCTCTTGATGGAGGTAAAACACTACGTCCTGCTTGATTGATATTGATGATATGGGTAGTACAAGAGTGGATCTACCATGGGATCAAAGAGGCTAAACCCTAGAAGCTAGCCTATGGTATGGTTGTTGTTCGTCCTACGGACTAAAACCCTCCGGTTTATATAGACACCGGAGAGGGCTAGGGTTACACAGAGTCGGTTACAATGGTAGGAGATCTACATATCCGTATCGCCAAGCTTGCCTTCCACGCCAAGGAAAGTCCCTTCCGGACACGGGACGAAGTCTTCAATCTTGTATCTTCATAGTCCAGGAGTCCGGCCGAAGGTATAGTCCGGCTATCCGGACACCCCCTAATCCAGGACTCCCTCAGTAGCCCCTAAACCAGGCTTCAATGACGACGAGTCCGGCGCGCAGATTGTCTTCGGCATTGCAAGGCGGGTTCCTCCTCCAAGTACTTCATAGAAGATTTTGAACACAAAGGTAGTGTCCGGCTCTGCAAAATAAGTTTCCACATATTGCCATAGAGAGAATAATATTTACACAAATCTAATCTGCTGACGTATTCCGTAGCGTGACATCACACCACGGCCAAGTCTTTATTCAAATCGTTTTACTGTCCCACCTCAGCGCGTTTAGCGAGGCAATTCCCTTGGCACGTCTTGTCAAAGCAGAGATCGTGTGCCCTTATTCCGAGATTCTCACCAATACGGGTGTGGGTAACCCAACCGCGCCATTGATTATGGCGCTTGGGAGATAAGCGAGTTTTACCAGGCTGGTGGGGGGCGCATAGTCGCGTCCACCCATATAAGGGGATAAGGATCCACCTTTTCATCCACGCCTTCTTCCTCCTTTGCCTATCCATTTCCGCACACTCGAGCTCCAGCGCCCAAGTCCGCACACCCCACCTCAACCTTCTCCAGCCATGTCCGGAGCGGGAGGCAAGTGGATGGTCTCCTCCGTCATGGAGGGACACATCAAAAGACTGAGGAAGGCCGGATACTTGTCTAAGGACATTGCGCACCGGCTTCCCGAAGAGGGGCAGCTCATCCCCACCCCTAGGCCCCATGAGAGGGTGGTGTTCCTCCCTCATTTTCTCCATGGACTGGGCTTCCCTCTCCACCCATTTGTCCGGGGTCTCATGTTCTACTATGGCCTAGATTTCCACGATCTGGCCCCGAACTTTGTCCTCAACATCTCGGCATTTATCGTCGTGTGCGAGGCTTTCTTCTGCATCCGCCCCCATTTTGGCCTATGGCTCAAGACTTTCAATGTCAAGCCGAAGGTGGTGCGCGACACCCAAGCGGAGTGCGGAGGCGCCATGGCGGGCAAGATGCCCAATGTCCTAAAGCTCGAGGGCTCCTTTGTGGAGTCCCTAAAAGGGTGGCAATCGGGGTGGTTTTACATCACCGAGCTGCGCGACCCTGATTGGGTCGCAGCCCCCCGAGTTGCGATCCGGACCCCCTACGCGGCTCACCTCCTGGAAAGAGACGGGCCTGTCGTGGGGTAAACAAGGAGAGCTGACCGGACTTCAAACATGCGTCCAAACCCTGGTGGACAAGAAGCTCAAACTTGTCAACGTAGTCCAGGTTATACTCATCCGCCGGATCCTCCCGTGTCAACAATGGGCTTTCAACCTATGGGAGTTCGACCCGGCACGGCACCGAACTCTAAGCAGGCTCTTCGACACGACGTACGAAGATGCCTGGAAGGTGCTTTTCAAGGGCGCCGAGGCCCCCGCATCTGCTACCGAGGATCGCGGATTCAGCATGCAGCGTCACGCTCGTGCGGTAAGCTGTTTTTACCTTTTATAGGGTATTAGTTTTTTATAGTTTGACTCCATGCGGGATCTAAGCTCCCTTACCTTTGATAGGATTGGCAGGAGACATCCAGACAGATCAACTGTCCGGCTCCTTTGCCCGAAGGCCCAGTGGACGCTCGCTTGGCGAAGCTGCTGGCTCCGGCACCCTATGTGGTGCCGGAGAAGAAGGCCAAGAAGAAGGCCACGGGGACTCGAAAGAGTGCCCGACGCCAGGAGGTGTCGGATTCATCATCCGACGACTCCAAGGCGCACTCCTCCTGTGAAGACGAGGAGGAGGAAGAAGAGACCTCTCCCCCTCCAGCGGGGGGAGGGAAGAAAAGGAAGGTCGCCCCAACTAGGGAGGCCGAAGGGTCCAAGAAGGGGAAGACCCCTCCTCCGGACTACTCCACCAATGCCGATGACGGCAAAGAGGAGTGGCCACACAGGGCCAAGCCCCTGGCGAGATCGTAAGTATTCAGACACTAGAGCAATTCATAGTGTTCCTTTCTTGCACAGCTCCTCCTTACGCCGAATATGACTATGCAGTCCGCCCAAGGCCGGGCTCGACGAGTCGTCGAGCGGCTCCCTGGATTCGTCGGACGTGAATTCACTTCCGCCCGCTACATCCCCCCACCCTACGGACGACGCCGAGGTGCTGTCCCAACAGGTTCCAAGCCAGGAGGAGGTGGTCCTGGAGGCGCCGCAAGGCGACCTCCCGGACTCCAGGCGCAAAGGGGATAAAACCCCCAAGGGCCTCGAGTCTGGCCTTGAGCCGGACACCGCGCCGGAACCTTCAACGGTTCCGGACTCCGGTAGGCAGCCTCCTTCCAACAGGAGCAAGCCTACCGAGCCGGTGACCTCCGTCCAACCGGAGGCACCAGACAATTTGCTGGAGGTGCTTAAAGGCGCCTCCATCGACGAGGAGCACTGCACTATTATGAGTGCGGTGATCTAGAAGGTTCAGTCCGCCAAGAGCGGACTATCTGAAGCCTATGCCAGCCTTCTAACAGGCTTTGAGGTAAGTAAATAATATGTAAAAATATTACCGCATAGACAGTAGCCCCTGATGCTCTGTTCGGCGTTCGGAAAGAAAAGCCAAATAGAGGATCTAATAACATTCGCAGGAGTCTAACATAATCAAGTCAATATGCGTATACAGGCTTCGCTGCTGGCCTCCGCCGCACTGACTGCAGAGGTGGATACGCTGAAGCAAAACCTCGTGCGGTCCGAGAACGAGCTCAGCCATGCCAAGAGGCAACTCGAGGAGAAGGAAGGTAAGTAATACCTTGCGCAAGTATGTAGAGAAGATGTGGTTGCAAAAAATGACAGGATCAATGTGCTATTATAGGGGCCACGACCGAGGTGGCAACCCTTAAGAAAGCGATGTCCGAGGCCGAAAATAGAGGGGCCTGGAGCGCATAGAGAGAGGGAAGCAGGAGGCGCGGGTGGAGGCGGTGCAGAAAGAGATCCAGGCTCTCGTGAAAAAACACGAGAGTTTGGAGCTTGACTCAAAGACGCAAGCGTCCGAGCTTGCGGCAGCCCTCGAAAGCGCGAAGTCTGCCAAGGCCGAAGCCCAGAAAGCCCTCCAAGAAATTGAAGCGATGAAGAAGATAGCGGCGGGTAAGGCATTCATTATGCAAAGCAAGCACGTGAAAGTGAATTACTTGTTACTTACCCGAGTCCGGAGCTCTCCAGGAGCATCCGCAGATTTTCCCCGTAGTGCGTCTAATGCCGCCGCCTACTACCGATCCGAGGAAGGGAGCTCGACGGAGAAGGTGTTCTGGTCTCAGTATGCTGAGGCCGGACACCTGGTGCCTTTGAGCGACCAGCTGAAGCAAATGGTCGAGCTCCACAAGGTGGCCGAACAGGCCATAAAGGGCCTCGTATTTTGGCTTTGGCCTGGAGAGGCTCTGCCTGGGAGCTACTTCGGGCTGGTGAGGCGGCTAGTGGATGCCTATCCACGGCTTGAAGTAATCAAGTGCTCCGTCTGCATCGAAGGTGCCCGTAGGGCGCTTGCCCGTGCTAAAGTGCACTGGGGGAAGATGGATGCGGAGAAGCTGGTGAAGGACGGGCCGCCGCCAGGCAAGGAGCATCGCGTCCCGGAAGCGTATTATGAGGGCGTCCTGAAGGGTGCCCGCCTTATAGCGGATGAATGCTCCAAAGATGTAATTTTTGAGTAAACTCGCATTTGTGATCCTGTACGCTGAAAACTTGTTCATATGCGCTAAGTAATGCTTTTGAATTTAAAATATTACCTTCAGTGCGGCCGTTTATCAAATTTGAGAGATGGCGAGTCGTTGGCTTCTGCCCCCATGCCATGAGTGCTGGGGTGTTCGGGATAAACATGAGCTCTCTTTTTCCCATTCTTGGGTCCTTCGAGGGAGGCGCTCAAAACAACGAATAAGGCAATCGTACTATAATGCTTGAACACTCTCACTTAGCCATAGAATTCTATAATTTTAAATTTCGGCGAAGCCCCTAGTGTTCGGAAGACCGAGTTCGGGGCGCTATCCACGCCTAGGCCGGACAAAGCCGACTCCTTGCTCTAAGCGGCATAAGTCTTTAAGGACTCGAAAACCTCTCGAACAGCGGCCAGCTCTTGCCTCATCATGATGGTCAGTTTTAGCTTTCTCTACTGAGGTGCTTAGCCCAGCTCAACTGGGGCACAATCGCAGTAGTTCTCCTAGTGCTACCTTAGCCGATATAACGAAACGTAAGGTACCAAAACATAGGAGCCGGGCAAACCCAACTATTGACCCAAGACATGATTGGGAGCCGATGCATATAATGCTATAAGTTCGGGGTGCCGCACTTGTGAAAGTGTTCGGACTTCTCACACCGTATTGTGGGGTACTTAAGCCCCTGGCGTATTGTCCGTACCAAAGTGTACGGGTGCAACATGTCATTAATGAACATATATTCGTAAAAAAGAGTAATGCAATAATAGACGGAAGCTATGCATTGTTTATTTAAAAATGTTGTGATCAAAGCAGAACGATACAAATAGTTCAATAAGCAAAAGATGGGACTATTTGACATGTCCTTTCCCGGGTGAGCTGCTGAATGTTATGTGAAACAGGTATACTGCTCATTATAGAGACCACCTTAGAGTTCCATAGTGCTGCGTAGCTTTCTGCTTCCCTGGTTGTATCGTTTGTACGGCAATTGTACTACCGGACAAGCCTTCCGAAGAATGGAGTCCTGAAAATAAGAGAAAATTAAGAAATCGGCAGCCCCTAGTGCAGTTTAAGCCGCGTTTCGGGCATGCCGTGATGGTGCCCCTCCCCCTGTGCCCATGGTATTTCCAGAGCGTAGTTATGTACGCGCAACACTGGTTTCGCAAGTTCGCGAGGGCTGGGGTTGGGGCCGCATTGCTAGGCTTGCTTAGAACGTGCCAGGCGGTCTTGTTGTAGGTTACTCTGAGCGCGCTTGACGGTGTCCAGACGTTTAATGGCCAGACTGGAGAATTGCCTTGAGAGGCTGCTTTGTAATTCCGCTACGATAGCCGCCTTATGCTCCTCCGTTTGGAGAGAGCGTTCGGTGTTTCCATTGACTGTGATGACTCCTCGAGGGCCTGGCATCTTGAGCTTGAGGTATGCATAGTGTGGCACCACATTGAACTTAGCAAATGCGGTTTGCCCGAGCAGTGCGTGATAGCCACTGCGGAACGGGACTATGTCGAAGATTAACTCCTCGCTTTGGAAATTATCCGGAGATCCGAAGACCACTTCAAGTGTAACTGAGCCTGTACAGTTCGCCTCTACACCTGGTATGACGCCTTTAAAGGTCGTTTTAGTGGTTTAATCCTCGAGGGATCGATGCCCATTTTCCGCACTGTATCCTGGTAAAGCAGGTTCAGGCTGCTGCCGCCGTCCATAAGGACTCTAGTGAGGTGAAATCCGTCAATAATTGGGTCTAGAACCAATGCGGCGAATCCGCCATGACGGATGCTAGTGGGGTGGTCCCTTCGATCAAAAGTGATCGGGCAGGAAGACCATGGGTTGAACTTTGGGGCGACTGGCTCCATCGCGTATACGTCCCTTAGCGCACGCTTCCGCTCCCTCTTGGGGACGTGGGTTGTGTATATCATGTTCACCGTCCGCACTTGTGGGGGAAAACCTTTCTGTCCATTGTTGTTCGGCGGCCGGGCTCCTCCTCGTCGTCTCTATGCAGCCCCTTGTCTTTGCTTTCGGCATTTAACTTGCCCGCCTGCTTGAACACCCAACAATCCCTGTTGGTGTGATTAGCTGATTTTTCGGGGGTGCCATGTATCTGGCTTGAGCGGTCGAGTATTCAGTCCAAACTGGACGGGCCCGGAGTATTTCTTTTGAATGGCTTTTTCCGCTGACCGGGTTTAGAGCCTCTGAATCCGGCATTAACTGCCGTATCCTCAGCATTGTCACCGTTAATGCGGCGCTTTTGCTTGTTGCGACGCGACCTGCCACTACTGTCCTTGGTATCCGAATTACCAGGGCTCTTGGTCATGTTATTACTGCGAGCTAGCCAGCTGTCTTCTCCCGCGCAGAAGCGGGTCATAAGTGTCGTGGGGGCTGCCATAGATTTCGGCTTTTCCTGTCCTAGGTGCCGTGCAAGCCACTTGTCGCGGATGTTATGCTTGACGGTTGCTAGGGCCTCTGCATCCGGACAGTCGACGATTCGATTTTTCTTGGTTAGGAACCGTGTCCAGAATTTTCTGGCCGATTCCTCTGGCTGCTAAATTATGTGTCTAAGGTCATCGATGTCTGGTGGTCGCACATAAGTGCCCTGGAAATTGTCGAGGAGTGCGGCTTCCAGTTCCTCCCAACAACCAATTGATTCTGCTGGCAAGCTGTTAAGCCAATGCCGAGCTGGTCCTTTAAGCTTGAGTGGGGGGTATTTGATGGCGTGTAGGTCATCACCGCGGGCCATGTGGATATGAAGGAGATAGTCCTCGATCCATACCGCATGATCTGTTGTGCCATCATATGATTCGATGTTCACGGATTTGAAACCCCCAGGAATTTGATGATCCAGTACTTCATCTGTGAAGCATAGTGGGTGTGCGGCGCCTCTGTATTGGGCTATATCACGATGCAGCTCAAACGAGCTTTGTCTACTGTGTTCGGCCCGGCCGGATTTACTGTATCCAGTATGACAAGTATCGTCTCGTGCCGTGGGGCGCCCACGTGATCCATAGATCGATCTTGTTTGCCTTGCCTTGTCCTCCAATATATCTCGCAGGTATGGCGCATTTTCCCATGCCTTGGTATTTTTTGAGCGGCGCCGGGGTTCGGCTTGAGTGGAGGGTCGAGAGGCCTCTCTGTCGCGGCCACGGGGTGGCCGGTCGGCCGCATCATGTGCTAGTGATGTAGGTTTAGGTGCTTCCTCCTCTAATTGGGGTAGCAACCTGCGCTTTGGGTAGCTCTTGGAGGGGCGTTCGAGTTCATACTCTTCGGCCGCAAGGACTTCAGTCCATCTGTCGGCTAGCAAATCTTGATCAGCTCTAAGTTGTTGCTGTTTTTTCTTGAGGCTGCTTGCCGTGGCCATAAGCCTGCGTTTTAAACGCTCTTGTTCGATGGGATCCTCTGGCACGACAAATTCGTCGTCGTCGAGGCTTGCCTCGTCTTTGGAGGGAGGCATATAATTATCGTCCTCGACCTCTTTGTCTGCCGCTCTCTCATGAGGGCTGGCTTCTCCGTCCTCCTGTGCTGAATGTTGCTGGAGGTGGTTGTCTTCGGCACTGTCCGGGGTGTTATTATCTCCTGTGTCGGAATCACCGTTTTTGCTTTGGCGGGATTTAGAGCGGCGCCGCTGACGTCGGCGCTTAGGCTGCTTCTTGGAGGGGTCATCCTCCGCTGTTCCATCGCCATTGCCTTCTTTTGGGGTGTCCACCATGTATATATCATACAACGAGGTGGCTTTCCAGTGCCCTATAGGCGCTGGTTCTTGATCGTCTCCTGCATCGGCGTCCATACCTTCGATGTCTTCGGAGTCGAAGTCGAGCATGTCGGTTAAATCATCGACAGTGGCTATGAAGTGGGTGGTGGTTGGGCTTTGAATTTCTTCATCATCCGCATCCCAACCTTGCTGACCATAGTCCGGCCAGGGCTCTCCTGATAAAGAGAGAGAGACTTTAGTGAATTCAGAATATCGCCGAAGGGCGAGTGCTGAAAGATGTCCGGGACAGTGAACTCCACGATCGGCGCCCAATCGGGTTCGATCGGTAGGGGCGCGGAGGGCTCGGAGTCCGGAGAGGAGTCCGGCTCCTTGGAGTCACGGGCTTCGCAGAGACTAGGGCTGGTGTTCGGCTCGATCGCCGTAGAGATTGCAGCCTCGCCGTAGAGATTGCAGCGTCCGAGGCAGTGTCTAACCACCCATCCTCGATTGGTGTGATCGGCTTTGAGCTAGGGGTCAGAGCGGACACAGGTGCGGCCTCCAGGGCACTGTTCGGCGGCAGAGCTAGATCATGCCCATCGAGATAGTGCGGCGCGCTCAGCTGTGGCTCGAATCCGTCGAAGATCAAGTCTCCGCGGATGTCGTCCGTGTAGTTCAAACTTCCAAATCTGACCTGATGGCCAGGGGCGTAGCTTTCGATTTGCTCCAGATGACCAAGCGAATTGGCCTGCAGTGCAAAGCCGCCGAATACGAAGATCTGTCCGGGGAGAAAGGTCTCACCCTGGATCGCATCGCTGTTGGTGATCGGAGAAGCCATCGGGCCTAAAAGTGATGACACAGAGGAACTCTCAATGAAAGCACCAACGTCGGTGTCAAAACCGACGGATCTCGGGTAGGGGGTCCCAAACTGTGCGTCTAGGCAGATGGTAACAGGAGCCAGGGGACACAATGTTTTACCCAGGTTCGGGCCCTCTTGATGGAGGTAAAACCCTACGTCCTGCTTGATTGATATTGATGATATGGGTAGTACAAGAGTGGATCTACCACGAGATCAAAGAGGCTAAACCCTAGAAGCTAGCCTATGGTATGATTGTTGTTCGTCCTACGGACTAAAACCCTCCGGTTTATATAGACACCGGAGAGGGCTAGGGTTACATAGAGTCGGTTACAATGGTAGGAGATCTACATATCTGTATTGCCAAGCTTGCCTTCCACGCCAAGGAAAGTCCCTTCCGGACACGGGACGAAGTCTTCAATCTTGTATCTTCATAGTCTAGGAGTCCGGCCGAACATATAGTCCGGCTATCCGGACACCCCCTAACCCAGGACTCCCTCACTCGGTATGTGCAAGGAATAATCCGTAGGGGTGTTAATGTGGTTAATGAACTGCAAGGCGGTAGGCACGAAGTATTCTCGGAACAATAGAGAGAATTTTCAGGGTATCTTGTAATAACAAGATCCATGGGATTGAAAAGGCAAGTGTATGTAGTTATCCGTAATGATATAACAGTGGTAGGGAATTGCAAAAGCAACAGGCACAAAGTCTCAAAAGAGTATCGGAGAGTAACTTCGAAATCTTCTGGTGCAGTAGGCGATCATCTGTGTTAATGGGCTCTCCGGGAGAAGTAGTTACGAGAACCTAGAGTCAGATTTAGTAAAATCATTTAACTAGAATAGAAGAGAGATCAGAGTCCCAGAGTAAGGATCAAGGAGTAAAAGATTCTAATACCACCCAATGGCGACGTGGGCCCATGGGCCGCACAGCCATGTTAGTAAAACCGTTTTCATCGACTAGACTCAACTGCGGCCAAGGAGTGTGGAAGGGGGATTCCTACAAGCAGTCGGCTCTGATACCAACTTGTGACACCCCCGATTCAATCATACACTAATCATACACACAAACGTGTACGATCAAGATCAGGGACTCACGGGAAGATATCACAACACAACTCTACAAATAAAAATAAGTCATACAAGCATCATATTACAAGCCAGGGGCCTCGAGGGCTCGAATACAAGAGCTCGATCATAGACGAGTCAGCAGAAGCAACAATATCTGAGTACAGACATAAGTTAAACAAGTCTGCCTTAAGAAGGCTAGCACAAACTGAGATACAGATCGAAAGAGGCGCATGCCTCCTGTCTGGGATCCTCCTAAACTACTCCTGGTCGTTGTCAGCGGGCTGCACGTAGTAGTAGGCACCTCCCGAGTAGTAGTAGTAGTCGTCATCGACAGTGTCGTCTGGCTCCTGGGCTCCGTCGTCTGGTCGCAACAATCGGGTATAGGAAGGGGGAAAAAGGTGGGAGTAAAGCAACCGTGAGTACTCATCCAAAGTACTCGCAATCAAGGAGCTACACTACATATGTATGCATTGGTATCAAATGGAAAAGGCTATCATATGTGAACTGAACTGCAGAATGCTGGAATAAGAGGGGGATAGCTAGTCCTATCGAAGACTACGCTTCTCGTAACCTCCATCTTGCAGCAGAAGAAGAGAGTAGATGGTAAGTTCACCCAGCATCATCGCATAGCATAATCCTAACCGATGATCCTCCCTTCGTCGCCCTGTGATAGAGCGATCACCGGTTGTATCTGGCACTTGGAAGGGTGTGTTTTATTAAGTATCTGGTTCTAGTTGTCATAAGGTCAAGGTACAACTCCGGGTCGTCCTTTTACCGAGGGACACGGCTATTCGAATAGATCAACTTCCCTGCAGGGGTGCACCACATTTCCCAACACGCTCGATCCCCTTTGTCCGGACACAGTTTTCTGGGTCATGCCCGGCCTCGGAAGATCAACACGTCGCAGCCCTACCTAGGCACAACAGAGAGGTCAGCACGCCGGTCTAAATCCTACGGCGTAGGGGTCTGGGCCCATCGCCCATTGCACACCTGCACGTTGCGTACGCGGCCGGAAGCAGAACTAGCCCCCTTAATACAAGAGCAGGCTTACGGTCCAATCCAGCGTGCGCCGCTCAGTCGCTAACGTCACGAAGGCTTCAGTTTATACCATGACGTTGAGTGCCCATAACTGTCCTCGCGTAGATGGTTAGTGCGTATAGGACAGTGGCCAGACTCAGATCAAATACCAAGATCTCGTTAAGCGTGTTAAGTATCCGCGATCGCCGACCAGGGCCAGGCCCACCTCTCTCCTAGGTGGTCTCAACCTGCCCTGTCGCTCCGCCTCAAAGTAACAGTCGGGGGCCGTCGGAAACTCAGGCCCACCACTACCTGGATGGAGCCACCTGCCCCTTCAGCCCCCATCTCCGAACAATATCATAAGTAATGTAACAGTATAAGTATATATCATATGCCCGTGATCACCTCCCGAAGTGATCACGACCCAGTAGTATAGCATGGCAGATGGACAAGAATGTAGGGCCACTGATGGTAAACTAGCATCCTATACTAAGCATTTAGGATTGCAGATAAGGTATCAACAGTTGTAGCAACAATGACAGGCTATGCAACAGAATAGGATTAACGGAAAGCAGTAACATGCTACACTACTCTAATGCAAGCAGTAGAGATGAGAGTAGGCTATATCTGGTGATCAAGGGGGGGGGGGCTTGCCTGATTGCTCTGGCAAGAAGGAGGGGTCGTCAACACCATAGTCGATCGAGGCACCAGCAGCGACGTCAGTCTCGTAGTCTACCAGAGAGAAGAGGGGCAAGAAACAATGAATACAATGCAAACAGATGCATAACGATGCATGACATAACAAGTAGCGGTGCTAGGTGTGCCCTAACGCGGAATGAGGTGATACCGGTGAAGGGGGGAAACATCCGGGAAAATATCCCTGGTGTTTCGCGTTTTCGGACAAATGAACCAGAGGGGGAAAGTTGCGTGTTTGCTATGCTAGAGATGTGTGGCGGACGAACGGATAGTGTATCCGGATTCGTCTCGTCGTTCTGAGCAAGTTTCATGTACAAAGTTTTTCCATCCGAGTCACGGTTTATTTTATATTATTTTTAAAAGATTTAAGTCATTTTTAGAATTACCAGAATTAATTTAATTAGGAAATGCCATTATGATGTCAGCATGACATCAGGGTGATGTCAGCATGACATCAAGGTGATGTCAGCAGTCAACAGTCAGTTGACTTGGTCCAACTGACGCGTGGGTCCCACTGTCATTGTCTAACTAACTAACTAACTGTTTAGTTAGATTAATTAGCAGGTTAATTAGGTTTAATAGTTAGTTAACAGAATTAATTAAGTTAACTAATTAAGTTAATTAGTTAATTATTTATTTAACTAATAATATTTTTTAATTAATTTTTTTTAATAAACGTTCTGGGCCCAACATGTCATTGGCCCTAGGACCAAATGGGCGCTGGGCAGTGGATATGCGGCGGGCGCCGGGTCCCCTGGACCCGGGCGTGCGCGGGTGGTTCAACGGCGAAGCTGGGGCACCGGGCACTGTGGCCGTGACCACGACGAGGCCCTCCGGCCGGCCGCGACAGGCGGAGGTGGGCACCTGGGAGGAGAACGGGTTCGTGTGGCGCGCTTGCCGCGACGGGCACGAGCGACAGAGGTCAGCAGAGGAAGGGCGGGGTCCGCGGGCGCAGGCCAGCAACGGCGGGCGCGAAGCACCAGAGGGCCGCGGCGGGGTAAGCGCGGTGCGGAGGAGGGCAGTAGCGGGCACGGCTTGGGAGCCTACGGCGAGCAGCGGAAGCAGGAGTGGCTGGGTGGCCGCGTGCGCGAGCAGGGGGCGACGCGTGGTGCGGCCAGCGTGAGCGCGCGCGGTGGCACGGGACGCGGCCGACGCGTGTGATGGAGGGGAAGGCAGGGGCTTGGCCGACGCGGGCGCGCGGGGGCGATGGCCTCGGCGGGGCGTAGGAGCAAAGACGGCACAGACGACGCATGGTGAGCACGCGGGGCGAGGGAGAGAGGAGGCCGGGGCCTCACCGCAGGGCTGTATGGCACGAGCAACGGGGGTCGATGAGGAGGACGGAGATGAGGCGATGCAGGGGGAGGAGGCGACGAGGGCGTCCGGCGAGGTGGCCGTTGGCGGTGAAGGCGGCGGGCCGCTGAGCGGCTTCGGGCGGCGACTCGAGGTATCGCGTCGGGGGCGAGGCGGTGAGTACCAGGCGACAGTGTCAGAGCGATGGGGTTAGGGTTGGGCGACGACGGGGCAGCGCCGGGCGGCGTGGTCGGGGTTGAGCCCCGATCCAGATCGGGGTGGGGGCGAGAGGGAGGAGAGAGTGGGGGAAATCGTGCGGGGGCGGAGTGGGGGTGCGGTTAGGGTTCGGGTGCAGTGGGGGGGGGGGTTATGGAGAGTGGGGGGCGGTTGGGCCGGCCTGCTAGTGGCCACGTGGGCCAAATGGCCCAGGGAGGGTTCTTCTCTGTTTTTTTATTGTTAGTTTTTTTCTTTTCAGTTAACCTTTTCTTTTAGAACCTTTTCCATTTCTAATTCCATTTAAAGCATACTAGCTTTGTTAAACACAAAACTTGAACCTAAATTATCAATAGAAATTTGGTTACTGCCACGATTAGTTTGGTAGGTAATTAAGTTAGTCTAGTATTTTTATATTTCAAAAAGCATTTAGTTTATTGCTTTGATCACTGCTTTATTTATTTAAGGCCATTTAAATACTTAAAAAAGGTTGGATCCACCACCAATATTAGTTAGGGATTATTTGCCACATGACGAACATTTTAGTTTTGATATTTGAAAACTTTTAAAGTTTGAGTTGATTTTAAATTTGATTTTAAATGAGGTTTGAATTAATGCGAGTTTATCAACAATAACCGTGGTGATGTGGCAACATTAGTAGAGGGTTACTGTAGCTTAATTATCCGAGCGTCACAACTCCCACTTATATAGACATCCCTCTAGTCATCTAAATGATCACATGATCCAAATCAACTAAACCAAGTCCGATCATCACGTGAGATGGAGTAGCTTTCAATGGTGAACATCACTATGTTGATCATATCTACTATATGATTCATGTTCGACCTTTCGGCCTCAGTGTTCCGAGGCCATATCTGCATATGCTAGGCGCGTCAAGTTTAACCTTAGTATTCTGCATGTGCAAAACTGGCTTGCACCCGTTGTATGTGAACGTAGAGCTTATCACACCGGATCATCATGTGGTGTCTCAGCACGAAGAACTGTCGCAACGTGCATACTCAGGGAGAACACTTATACCTTGAAATTTTAGTAAGGGATCATCTCATAATGCTACCGACGTACTAAGCAAAATAAGATGCATAAAAGATAAACATCACATCAATCAAAATATGTGACATGATATGGCCATCATCATCTTCCGCCTTTGATCTCCATCCCCAAAGTACCGTCATGATCTCTATCATCACCGGCATGACACCATGATCTCCATCATCCCGATCTTTATCAATGTGTCGTCACATGGTCGTCTCGCCAACTATTGCTTTTTGCAACTATTGCTATCGCATAGCGATAAAGTAAAGCAATTATATGGCGCTTGCATCTTATGCAATAAAGAGACAGCCATAAGGCTCCTTCCAGTTGCCGATAACTTTAACAAAACATGATCATCTCATACAACAATTTATATCTCATCACGTCTTGACCATATCACATCACAACATGCCCTGCAAAAACAAGTTAGACGTCCTGTACTTTGTTGTTGCAAGTTTTACGTGGCTGCTATGAGCTTATAGCAAGAACCGTTCTTACCTACACATCAAAACCACAATGATTTTTTGTCAAGTGTGTTGTTTTAACCTTCAACAAGGACCGGGCGTAGTCAAACTCGATTCAACTAAAGTTGGAGAAACAGGCACCTGCTAGCCACCTATGTGTGAAGCACGTTGGTACAACCAGTCTCATGAACGCGGTCATGTAATGTCGGTCCGGGCCGCTTCATCTAACAATACCGCAGAATCAAAGTAATACATTGCTGGTAAGCAGTATGACTATTATCGCCCACAACTGTTTGTGGTCTACTCGTGCATATAACATCTACGCATAGACCTGGCTCGGATGCCACTGTTGGGGAATGCAGTATTTCAAAATTTTCCTACGATCACGCAAGATCTATCTAGGAAATGCATAGCAACAAGAGGGGAGAGTGTGTATGTACCCTCGTAGACAGAAAGCGGAAGTGTTAAGTAACGCGGTTGATGTAGTCGAACGTCTTCGCGATTCAACCGATCAAGTATCGAACACACGGCACCTCCGTGATCCGCACACGTTCATCTCGGTGACATCCCTTGAACTCTAGATCCAGCTAAGGCCGAGGGAGAGTTTCGTCAGCACGACGACGTCTTGATGGTGATGATGAAGTTACCCACGCAGGGCTTCGCCTAAGCACTACGACAATATGACCGAGGTGGAAATCTGTGGAGGGGGGAACCGCACATGTCTAAGAAATCAACTTGTGTGTCTATGGGGTGGCCCCCTCCCCCGTATATAAAGGAGGGGAGGAAGGGGCCGACCGGCCTCATGGGGCGAGCCCCAAGGGGGGAATCCTACTCCTACTAGGAGTAGGTTCCCCCCTTTCCTAGTCCAACTAGGATGGGAAGGAAAGAGGAAGAGGGAGAGAAGGAAAGGGGGGCCGCCCTACCCAATTCAGATTGGGCTTCGGGGGCGCGCGCCTCCACCTGGCCGCCTCCTGCTCTCTTCCATAAGGCCCATGAAGGCCCATTAACCCTCCGGGGGGTTCCGATAACCTCCCGGTACTCCGGAAAATGCCCAAACCTATCCGAAACCTTTCTAGTGTCCAAACATAACCTTCCAATATATCAATCTTTATGTCTCGACCATTTCGAGACTCCTCGTCATGTCCATGATCACATCCGGGACTCTGAACAACCTTCAGTACATCAAATCACATAACTCACAATACATATCATCATCGAACGTTAAGCGTGCGGACCCTACGGGTTCGAGAACTATGTAGACATGGCCGAGACTCATCTCTGTCCAATAACCAATAGCGGAACCTGGATGCTCATATTGGTTCCTACATATTCTACAAAGATTCTCTATCGGTTAAACCGCATAACAACATATGTTGTTCCCTTTGTCATCGGTATGTTACTTGCCCAAGATTCGGTCGTCGGTATCATCATACCTAGTTCACTCCCGTTACTGGCAAGTCTCTTTACTCGTTCCGTAATGAATCATCCCATGACTAACTCACTAGTCACATTGCTTGCAAGGCTTATAGTGATGTGCATTACCGAGAGGGCCCAGAGATACCTCTTCGATACACGGAGTGACAAATCCTAATCTCGATCTATGCCAACTCAACAAACACCATCGGAGACACCTGTAGAGCATCTTTATAATCACCCAGTTACGTTGTGACGTTTGATAGCACACAAGGCGTTCTTCCGGTATTTGAGAGTTGCATAATCTCATAGTCTGAGGAACATGTATAAGTCATGAAGAAAGCAATAGCAATAAACTAAATGATCATAGTGCTAAGCTAACGGATGGGTCTTGTCCATCACATCATTCTCTAATGATGTGATCCCATTCATCAAATGAAAAACATGTCTATGGTCAGGAAACTTAAAAATCTTTGATTAGTGAGCTAGTCAAGTAGAGGCATACTAGGGACACTCTGTTTTTTCTATGTATTCACACATGTATTAAGTTTCCGGTTAATACATTTCTAGCATGAATAATAAACATTTATCATTATATAAGGAAATATAAATAACATCTTTATTATTGCCTCTAGGGCATACTTCCTTCAGAAAGGAGTTGGAAGGGCGTCAAAAGCCTGCTTGCGTGCAACAAAGTGCTGAGGATGTTGCTCAAGCTGCTAAAGGTGGAGGTGATGAAGGTGGTGACACAACCTTTGCAATTTTTGATGCTGGATCTCATGGTACTTACATGCTTATCAAGACAAACCTGTTGCAAACCCGCTTGACGCAAGTGTTTCCTCGTGATGCAGTTAAGGAAAAGAAAGATGTTTTGAAGAGGAAGATGTCAGATCCAAATCCCGATGGCACACAGAGGCGTAGCCCACATGTGAAAGCTGGTTCCCAACCTGGTAATAGCAAAGCTGATGGAGATAGTGTTGTTGTGAAGATTGGTCCAAGCACACTTGGTGGCTCCCCTGTTCGCTGGAGTCCACGAGTTTTGTCAAATAAGAAGCCTTCTTCGTCTCCTCTTCTGAAAAAGTGCTCTTTGTTGAAGGAAAATAAGAAACGTAAAGTTTCTCCTGCGAATGCGAACAAAGGTGTGAAGAAGCATGCTCGTGTCGAAGCTGAAGATCCTGCATTTGAAGAAGATGATATCGAAGTTAATTCTGAAGATGAATATGCAGTGGTAGGTATTTGTATTGTATGTGACTTACTAGTTGTACTTGCAATGATTTAATTGTGTCTGGGTTGGTATGTTGGCCAAGTGAGGGCTGGTCAGTGTTTACATCAATTGAGGGTGGTACTGATGTTGTTTTAATAGTTGAACTTGTGCAATCTTTTTCATCCTTCTTGGCTTCATATTTTTGTTTTGTTTTTATATTCATTTAATTAAGCTGTGTCTTCTTTATTTTCATTTACAACTTGTTAGCGTTATGAGTCCAGTCAAGCCGGTGAGAGGCAATGACGGAAAAGTTGCTTTGGATGAAGGTGACTCACATCGATTGAATTTAACCGTGCGATGTTTGTTGAGAGAGATTGATGCTTGTGCTCGTTTGCTTGAGAGTCGCCATGTGGCTAGGGGTCATGCAGCTAGTTTTGGTTCTATCTTCAGGTGGAAGGTGAAGTCTAACATTTCCTGCCCTCTGATGGGAGTTTTGTACCTGAAGATAGATCCTGATACGATGACTCTTGACATGGGTGAGGCGAATAAGAAGCTTCACATCACTAGCGATGGTATACACCAACTATTTGGGTTCCCTCGTAGTGGTCATTCTATACCAAGGTCGTCAGAGGACGGATATGACGATGCTCTGATGAAGTTAAGATCAGAGATTGACATTAGCAGGAACAGAGATATCAAGATGAAGGATTTGACGGATAAGCTCAAGGTTCTTGTCAAGGATCCTAGCAAAGATGACCTTGCTCTAAAAGTGTTCTTCATTATTGTGTTTATGAAAGTTGTGTTGCCTGGTGCCGCCCCTCATGTTTCCAGAGAGGCAGTAATGTTTGAGGATCTCGTCACCGAGGACATGGCTAATACGGATTATTGCCAGCTGATGGTTGATGTAGAAGGGCTGTTGTTATGTACCAAGATGGTGTTACCCTTGGGAAGGCAATCACAGGCTGTGCTATAGGGTCTGTACTAATGTACCTTGACTGCCATATCTGTGGCAAGATTCTGGATGTTGACATGCGAGTCCCCCGCATATGTTTCATGGATCAGGACAAGCTTTCCGATATGGCTGATGCAGATTTGATAAGAAAAGGCAATGCAGATCCAAGGACTTGGGTGTTTGGGAAGCTTCCGGTGAGTTTTATTTCTCTCATGTTTTGTAGACCTTTTTTAGGTATAGCTATTTTTGCTGGAGTGAACATGTGTACTACAGAGTTACCTGTTTAGATTTTCTCAGTTCTTAAGCTTTGTGAGGTTTATGTAAGATTTTTAGTACTATTGTGTCATGTGTGGTTGAACTGAATCTCTTGTTCAACCGACCTGTTTGTAAATACTAACAATTTGGCACTGACAGTGAAAGATAGTTAGTACCGTGGATTTAAATCTATTAATATAATGTTTATTTTTCCCTGTGTGTTGCATTGATTAGTTATTTTTTTCCTTGTTCGTAGTGGAAAACTCATGAGGAAGTTGTCTTTTTTCTGGTGTATAAACAGCCAGTCCTGGAGATGTCGTCTTAGGTTCCCAAGATTTCATCTCTGCATTATGAGTTGAGAGATGGTCGTAGTGTTGAGGGTGCTGGTTACGTTCCCCTGTGATAGAGGCAAAGGTGTCCCGTCTTTCGATGAGATGGTGTCTATCGTTTTAGAGGAAGTCGACTTTGACGATCCGACTACGAACATGCGAGGACGTCGCGCCTTAGCAATCGCTAAACCAACTCCAAGGGGTTATTGACCACGCCAGAGCATGATCAACCTGACCACGAGGGCCTGTTTTCCTGCGAGCAAACGAAGAACAAGCAAGAAACTGAGATTGCAATCTAGATATTGCGAATATAAGATGAAAGCTTTATTGATCAAGGTGGAGTTCTGTACCGTCTTGGTCTGGTCGTTGGACACAAACGAAGTGCACGAAGTTGCAGATATGGCAAACTTTAATCTAAACAAAACCCAAAGTCTAAATGACGCCCTAAGGGCTGTATATATGGAGGAAGAGGGGGGAATTTCGTGGCCCTTGGAGGAGGGGTCCGAAACCAACCCTAACTCTTGTTTTCCCACACATACGGACTCTAAAAACAGCCTATACTTAAGTATTTCGAAAATACATGGGCCTGGCCCAATAATAAGGTGACGCAACACCTAAAATAATCTCTGGATGAAATTTATGAAGTGGCATCTTGTATATTTCATCCAAGGCTTCATGCACTCCTTATGGTGGCTTCAAAGTCCTAAAATCATCACTTGTAACTCCGTTCTAGATCCCCTTGTGCATGCCATCATCTCCACGCTTGAACCTATTCCAAGGTTCATCTTTCTTGTCCAAGCTAGGCCCTTCATTTGTAAGCAAGACAAATGTATCCAATTTAGGCAGCATCATATTCTCATGAACATTAGAATCGTTACCAAGAAACGAAAGTACCTGATAATTCAATTGGCGTGCGCGAGCTCTAGTAATTGGCCCAGTATGTATAGCAGCAGGGGCTGTGGGTGTAACAATGGTATTGATGTCCTCATCATCCTCCCCTTCTTGAAATGAAGTTGTCCTCGACGAAAGTTCATCGTCCTCACCCTAATAAGGCTTCAAATCTGCAATGTTAAAAGTGGTACTAACCCCAAAATCTGCAGGCAGCTCAAGTTTATATGCATTATCATTTATTTTCTCTAACACCTTAAAAGGACCATCAGCACGTGGCATTAGCTTTGATTTGTGCAAATTAGGAAATCTGTCCATACGCAAATGTAACCAAACAAGATCTCTAGGTGCAAACACAACATGTTTTCTACCCTTATCTCCAGCAAGTTTATATTTATCATTCATACGCTCAATGTTTTCCTTAGTTAACTCATGCATTCTTAAAATCAATTTAGCACGTTCTTTACCATCAAAATTAACCTTCTCCGAAGATGGAAGAGGCAACAAATCAATAGGTGCACGAGGTAGGAAACCATACACAATTTCAAAAGGGCACATCTTAGTAGTAGAATGCAATGAACGATTATAAGCAAATTCAATATGAGGCAAGCATTCTTCCCACATTTTCTTGTTATTCTTCAAAACAGCCCTAAGCATAGTAGACAATGTTCTATTGACTACTTCAGTTTATCCATCAGTTTGGGGGTGACAAGTAGTACTAAAAAGCAGTTTAGTCCCCAACTTAGCCCATAAACATCTCCAAAAGTGGCTAAGAAATTTAGTATCACGATCTGAAACAATAGTATTTGGCACACCATGTAAGCGAATAATTTCACGAAAGAACAAATCAGCAACATTAACAACATCATCGCTTTTATGACATGGTATAAAGTGTGCCATTTTCGAGAACCTATCCACGACAACAAATATGCTATCCCCCCCTTCTTTGTTCGAGGTAAACCTAAAACAAAGTCCATAGATATATCCTCCCAAGGAACACTAGGTACAGGCAAAGGCATATATAAACCATGAGGATTGAGTCGTGACTTAGCTTTTTGACATGTAGTGCAGCGAGCAACAAAACGCTCAACATCCCGTCTCATATTTGGCCAAAAGAAATGTGTAGCAAGTATATCCTCCGTCTTCTTGACGCCAAAGTGTCCCATTAATCCTCCTCCATGCGCCTCCTACAACAACAAAAGAAGAACGGAGCTAGCTGGAATGCATAGCTTGTTAGCACGAAACACAAATCCATCATTAAGAACGAACTTGTTCCAAGTTCTCCCTTCCTTACAATTCTGCAATACATCTTTAAATTCAGCATCATGCATATATTGATCTTTAATGGTCTCCAAACCAAATATTTTAAAGTCAAGTTGTGAAAGCATAGTATAACGACGAGACAAAGCATCAGCAATAACATTTTCTTTACCCTTCTTGTGTTTAATGACATAAGGGAAAGTCTCAATGAATTCAACACATTTAGCATATCTACGGTTCAGTTTTGCTTGACTTTTAATGTGTTTCAATGATTCATGATCAGAATGTATAACAAATTCCTTAGGCCATAAATAATGTTGCCATGTTTCTAAGGTCCGAACAAGAGCATATAATTCTTTATCATAAGTAGAATAGTTCAGACTAGGCCCACTCATTTTTTCAGAAAAGTATGCAACAGGTTTGCCATCTTGTAATAACACACCTCCTAATCCAATTCCACTAGCATCACATTCAAGCTCAAAAGTCTTATTAAAATCAGGAAGTTGGAGTAAAGGAGCATGTGTCAACTTATTTTTCAATACCGTGAAGGCTTCTTCCTGTGCGGTACCCCAAACAAAAGGCACATCCTTCTTTGTAAGCTCGTTGAGAGGTGCAGCAATGGTGCTGAAATCTCTCACAAAACGCCTATAGAAACCAGCAAGGCCAAGGAAACTCCTCACTTGTGTGATCGTTTTGGGCTGCGACCAACTCTCAATAGCTTCAATCTTGGCTTTATCAACTTCAATTCCCTGTAGAGTAACAACATAGCCAAGAAAAGATACTCGGTCGGTGCAAAAGGTGCACTTTCCAAGGTTACCAAACAAACGTGCCTCACGTAGAGCAATAAAAACATCACGTAAATGTTCCAAATGTTCCTCCAAAGATTTGCTATAAATCAATATGTCATCAAAGTAAACTACCACAAATCATCCAATGAAAGCACGTAAAACTTCATTCATTAACCTCATGGAAGTACTAGGTGCATTAGTTAACCCAAAAGGCATGACTAACCACTCATATAATCCAAACTTAGTTTTAAATGCTATTTTCCATTCATCTCCCAATTTCATACGAATTTGATGGTATCCACTACGCAAATCAACTTTGGAGAATATTCTAGAGCCACTCAATTCATCAAGCATATCATCTAGCCTAGGAATAGGATGACAATAGCGAATAGTAATATTATTAATGCCTCTACAATCAACGCACATACGCGACATACCATCCATTTTCGGCACTAAAATGATAGGAACAGCACAAGGACTAAGGGATTCGCGTATATAACCTTTGTCGAGAAGCTCTTGTACTTGACGCATAATCTCCTTCGTCTCCTCTGGATTGGTACGGTATGGTGCATAGTTTGGCAGTGAAGCACCGGGAATTAAGTCAATCTGATGCTCAATCCCTCGAATAGGTGGTAATCTCGGTGGCACGTCTTCTGGAAAGACGTCGGCGAACTCCTGCAAAATGTTAGTGACAGCAGGAGGCACAGAGGAAGGCACGTCCTCGAATGAAAATAATGCCTCTTTGCACACAAAAGCATAGCAAGCAGATTTGCTGAAATCTAGATCATCAATATTAGCTTTTGTGGCAAGTAAACATGCACTTTTCAATTTAATTTCATAAGCAACACTAGATGGTTTATTATTAGGTTTCATTTGTTGCTCAAATTCTTTTCCCACAATCTGATTTTCACTCTTATTTTTCTCCTGTTTTGCTTTATTAGCTCTATTAATATCATCTTTCAAAATGGATTCAGGAGTCATAGGAAGCAAAGTAATATTTTTATCCTTATGAACAAGAGTATACTGATTGTTTCTACCATGGTGTACAGAATTTTTATCAAATTGCCATGGCCTACCAAGTAATAAGGAACATGCTTGCATAGGTACCACATCACAATCAACATAATCAGCATATGTAGAGATACTAAAATGCATACGAACAGTACGTGTTACCTTAACCTAGTCGCTGTTGTTGAACCATTGGATGTAGTAAGGATGTGGATGTGGTCTTGTGGTGAGAGATAGCTTCTCCACCATCTCCATGCTAGCCAAGTTATTGGCGCTCCCTCATTCTATGATGACGCGAACAGAATGTTCCTTCACAACTCCCTTTGTATGGAACAAATTATGCCTCTGATTTTGCTCAACTTGTGTAACCTGCACACTCAAAACACGTTGAGAAACTAAACATTCATACCTGTCAGCATCTTCAGCAGCCATGTATTGCGTCTCATGATCAGAATCCTCTCCTCCGTGTTCTTCATGTGTAATAAGAGCCAAAGTCTCCTCATCATAGTCACTAGCGGACTTGTACCCACCATCCTCAGTAACAATCATCTCACGCTGAGATTGGCATTCTCTCACAAAATGTCCTCTTCCCTTACAACGACGACAAATAATATCACTTGTGTGCCCTGTTGATGCCATGGAAGAAGAAGAGCTCTTTGCAGGTCCGGCAGGTGTGCTCTTGGCAGATAGTAGTTGTTGTGCCTGCTTTCTTGTATCATGGCTGGAGGTGGCACCTGATGAGGTGCTGGTGGAGTGGAAGTAGAGGATGCACGTGGTGTCCATGATGAAGATCGACCTGCGGAAAAGTTAGTGCGCGCCAATGCCTGTCGATCCTGCACTTCATGTTCAGCTTTACAAGCAAGATGGAATAAACGAGTGATATTAGTATACTCCTTATACTCTAGAATGGTGTGAATCTCTCTATTTAATCCACCCATAAAATGTGCAAGCATAGCTTCATTCTCCTCAACAATACCACATCGAATCATGCCAGTTTGTAATTCCTGATAATATTGTTCTACATAATTTTTTCCTTGTCTTAAGCGCTGCAATTTTTGAAGTAATTCACGTTGATAATATGGTGGAACCCAATGAGTACGCATAGTAGTTTTCAAAGCAGCCCAAGTAGTTGGAATAGGATATAATCTACAATGTTCAGACCACCAAACACATGCAAACTAGTGAAAGCACAAACAGCAGCAGGAACACGTCTCTCCTCAGGATATTGTAAACATGTAAATCGTTGTTCAGTTTCTAACTCCCAAGTAAGATATATATCAGGAACATATCTACCCTCAAATGGTGGAATATTCAATTTTAGTTTAGGAAGATGGTCATGTACCTCAGGTGGTGGTGCAGCCCTACCGTTGCGATGATATGCATGAGGACGACCTGGTGGTGGTGGTGCTGGTGGTTGCACGTAGTTCTAATTTTGATCAACCTCATCCTTGTAATGGTCCTCCACCTCTGTAGTAGCAGCAGGAGCGATAGAAGCACCAACAGTAGGTATAGCAGCACCAGAAGTTTGACCAGGCTCAATGGGAATGCGTTGTGCTCGTCCCACTTGACATGGCAGATGACATTGTTGTGGTTGTAGAGGTGCGACAGGTGCAGCGGGCGGTGGAAGACGCATGAGCAATTCATTAAACTTTTTATCGAGCTTTGTTTCGAACGCCTTCTCAATGCCATCTATCTTCTCCATGGCCTCTTCAAATCTGTTTAGCACATCTTCCACCTGTCCACTCATCATTTGCTGAAACTTATCATGTAACTCTTTGTTCGTCATGTTCTCCCAGTCAGTCTCATTGGCTTGTGATCCTGCCATGGTTAGCAGCAATAGAAACACACAAGAATATGATCCTACAGACTACTAGTAAGTGGTGGACAGTCACAAATCCGTCAAGCGAATCTCAAATTCTTAGCAGTTCTTACCAAGCAGTAGGCGGTGATCAGCAACCATTGTAGTCAAAACTCTCAAAGCTTGGATAGAGCGATTACCAGGGAGAGTCAAATGCACGACGTAGATGTATGTGGAGCTGGGAAGGCTTATAATATGGTAGCAAAAGGGGTCAGCAATAATCAATTCAGATATGCAAAGTTGAATAAACGCTCAACGACGGTACTGTGCTGGTCCTAGGCTAGATCGTACTAGAGACGCGAGCCTAGAACACTAACAAAATCACGGCGCTGCAAGTAAACAAGGGAGGAGCACACTCTGATTTTTTTTCTTTTTTGCACATTTTTTCCTCTTTTTTTTCCTCCGCAACAAATTTCTTCGAAAAAGTCTATAAATGTCCTAAAAACTGCCTAGCCAGAATTTTCCAGACTTAGTTTTTTTTGAGTTTGGAACTATTTTTTTTCTGCGGATGGCTCGAAAGTTGGGGAGTCCTACTCTGTCACGACTCAGAGTATCGCGTGATCTGGAAATAAAAAATAAAGCAACAATTACTGGACTCGGACTAGGACAGGTGGTGGAGATGAATCTGGTGGAATCTCGGACTGGTGGCGGCGATGAATCTGGTGGAAATCGGACTGGTGGTGGATATATGTTGCAGGTGAACTCAGAGCGTGATGGTGGCGAATATGTGGTGGTGTATATGGACTCGGATTGGTGGTGAATATGTGGTGGTGAACATGGCAGCGACGATGAAGTTGGTGTGGTGGTGGTATATGGCAGCGGCGACGTGATAACCTGTGAATAGAACTCAAAACTGTAAAAGACTAGACGCTAAGACCACCACTTGACACGACGATGCAACCGCAAATTCAACAAAGCAAATACAGAAAAGATTATGCAAGGGCTCATATTGGTTCGGATAGGATGAACTAACCCTAATTTTTTTGGCTTTTTCGTGGACTATAGGTATGAAGAACAGACTCGATCTAAACTACGAAAAACTGTAAAATCTCACCGAGCAACCTGGAAATCTGATACCACTTGATAGACACAAAGGTGTCCCATCTTTCAATGAGATGGTGGCTATCATTTTAGAGGAAGTCGACTTTGATGATCCGACTATGAACGTGCGAGGACGTCGCGCCTTAGCAATCACTAAACCAACTCCAAGGGGTTATTGACCACGCCGGAGCACGATCAACCTGATCACGAGGGCCTGTTTTCCCGCGAGCAAACAAAGACCAAGCAAGAAACTGAGATTGCAATCTGGATATTGCGAATATAAGATGAAAGCTTTGTTGATCAAGGTGGGGTTCTGTGAAGTCCTGGTCTGGTCGTTGGACACAAATGAAGTACGCGAAGTTGCAGCTATGGCGAACTTTTAATCTAAACAAAACCCAAAGTCTAAATGACGCCCTAAGGGTTGTATATATGGAGGAAGAGGGGGGAATTTCGTGGCCCTTGGAGGAGGGGTCCGAAACCAACCCTAACTCTTGTTTCCCCACACATACAGACTCTAAAAACAACATATACTTAAGTATTTCGAAAATACAAGGGCCTAGTCCAATAATAAGGTGACACAGCACCTAAAATAGCCTCTGGACGAGATTTATGAAGTGGCATCTTGTATATTTCATCCAAGGCTTCATGCACTCCTTATGGTGGCTTCAAAGTCCTGAAATCATCACTTGTAACTCCGTTCTGGATCCCCTTGCGCATGCCATCATCTCCACGCTTGAAGTTGTTCCAAGGTTCATCTTTCTTGTCCAAGCTAGGCCCTTCATTTGTAAGCAAGACAAATGTATCCAATTTAGGCAGCATCATATTCTCATAAACATTAGAATCGTTACCAAGAAACGAAAGTACCTGATAATTCAATTGGCGTGCGCGAGCTCTAGTAATTGGTCCAATATGTATAGCAGCAGAGGCTGTGGGTGTAACAATGGTATTGATGTCCTCATCACCCTGGCCCTAGTAAGGCTAGTACTTAACAAAGGCAGGGTTTTGGTATTGATGTAGCTGTTTCTATGTTGGAGTGCGCTAAGCATATTTTTATTAATGTGCGTTCTGAGCTTGAAAAGGTCCGAACTATAGTTGAGCGTCTGAGCTGTATCAATAGTATCCTCCCCGACGGTCATCAATTTAATGCCGAGGAAGCAGCGAACTATATTGAGATGGAGAGAATTATAATTAGTGATATGCGTGATGGTGCTGCTCAACTAATTCAGAGCTAGGTTTGTCTATTGAACAACATGAAGCGTTTCAAAACTATGCAAGACTCTCTGATGTAGGGTGGAACCCTATGTGGCCGATCTTTCACGAAAGGAGCGGATCCCGCGTTGAACACGAAGAACACGAGGAGGAAAACGAGGGGAACACAAGAGGACACTCAAACCAACAAGTATGATCGCACATGCGCTAGACCCATGAACACAAAGGGAGATACAAGATCCAAAGTCAACAACGGACGATACAAGAGGTAACGGTCTTCTCCATGAGGAGGTCTTGATGGGGCCGCCCAAGAGGGGGTCTTGATGATCTTCTCCGCAAGGAGGTCTTGAATCCAAAGGGATTTTCTCCGAAGAGGGGCCACGATCTCTCTCGTGGCGTAGATCCGATGTGGATGAGCAATGCTCTATCTCTAAATATGAGCTAAACCAATGCTGACCCTCAAATGGTGGAGGTGGAGGAGTATATATAGTCTAGGACCATGAAGGGGTAAGTGAGGGCGAAGGGATACATGGGCTCGGCCCGATACACTATGCACAGACAGGCGTCGGACGTCCGATGGGTACCGGACGTCCGGTGGCTCACAAGGGTCCAGTCGTCCGGTACTTGTCGGACGTTTGGCGTTTTGGCTCGGTTGACGTGGCGCTGGATTTCGACGGTCGGACGTCTGGTCGCTGGAGTGTGTCGGACGTCCGGGACTTCTCGGACGTCCGCTCATTTGGCTCGGGTGCAGGTTCACCGATCGTCCGGTCCGGGCCGGTCGTCCGATGGGTCTTCAGGCATCGGACATCCGGTCCCAGCCGGTCGTCCAGTGGCTGGAGCTTCTTCTGTAGCCTTTCGTCTTGTTCCTCGCGCTTGGTGTCCTCGCCTTCTTGTCCACGGGCTTCCTCTTGGTTCCTAGACATGCATAGCACACTAGTTTGAGGTAGTAGCCATGTCTCACATGTGGAAAGTGGAAGTTCGGAGAGGAGCGAGTTCACCTTGTGTCCAATGGTGTACAATCGAGGTCTCATCTTATGTAGCCTTGGGGCTGGGAGAGTAGTCAGAGTGTACATGGGGATGAACATGGGATGCTCCGCATAATCTCCCCCCCTCCCTTGGGAAAGATCCGACCTCGGATCACGATCCTCATCACCATGGAAACGTATGTCGTGGATGGACTTGTAGTTGGGCGGAGTTGCAAGAATTGCGCAATCCAAGTACTCCAAGGTGTCTCCGGTGTGATAGACATGCAAAAAGAGCAAACACAAGTGACACTCGGAAATACAATGGTTAGTGCACACAAAGTGTCCATCATGTAAGAATGAGTTCGTGCAACAAGATTGATCATGACAAGGTGCATGAAGCTTATCCAAAAGAGATGGAATGGTATGCAAAGCATCCATGGGAGAAAAAACATTCATTACGCACACTAATGTGTTGTGAATATGATCAATGCAACCACGGTGCGAAATGATGTAATAGAAAGACGGTTTGTCAATAGCATGAATATGGCAATGGATGCTCAATATGAGTATGTGATCATGCAATTGATGATGGGCAATATGATCATGATGTATGAATATGCCATCAAGAAAGATCACAACAAATTTGCGAAGGAAATGCACAAGCTCATATATCATGGATGAAATGGGAATACAAGATGCAACAAGGCAATCATAATGTGAGTCAATCCATGCATAAGATGCAAATTTGTCATGTATATGACATGTCCATCGAGCATGACATGTGAGAGCACAATCAACAAATATGGAGGTGTTGGTGTACCAATGCTCGATGTCATGGCATGAGTGGAGGTTCGAAGGTGCATCCAAGAAGTCCGAGTGCTCCTCAATGCGAAGGTCCATAGAGCCAATCTTCAATGTCGGTCCTCCATCCAATAGGTGCAACATGTAGACAAGAAGAAGGAAACAACAATGAAAGAATGACCCATCCAATATGCATATTTGAGGATGGCTCAAAGGGAAGGAGTTCATCTTTAGGAGATTCTCACAAATGTTGGTGTTGCACATCGTGTATGCCTTCACACGACCAAATTGTGTCATGACGGTATCGCCTTGTTAATCCTTCAAAATGAAAGAACATGACAAACACTCGGAAAAACAAATGAGGTTAGTGGAAATGCAAAACCAATCATTCTTGTGGTAAGATACCCAACAAGTGGACGCATCATGCTCATCATAAGAAAGGACAAGGGAGCATTTCATAGTATGGAGGCATATGATGCGAGAACAACCAAATACAATAGGCTCAAACAAGCAAGCATGCATCACAAGTAAAGTGTCCAAGTCTCCACGATCAATAAGCATATATGCAACAATTGGAGGCAAGCGACAATGAACAGAATATATCATGTGAGAGGCATGAACATATATGTCATCAACCCAAGAAAGCACGTAAGAGTGGAACATGGGTGATGCGACAAGGCAAGCAATCATATGAATCAAGGCAAGCAAGCTAGTAGTGCAAAGATGCAACATACTAGAAGGAATCATGACAAGTATGTCATGTGTGCAAATAGTGGTTATGAATAATGCACAAGACATATCACACGCATGAAGGCAAGATATGAGCAAAATAGCATCAATAGCATGAGGCACATGATAAACATGGCAAAAGCAACAAGGATCTCCACCAAGCATGCAAATACACATAGAAGTAGTATAATGGTGAATCATGGGTAGATGCAAGCAAGGGTCATAATTGCATGGCAAAGGCATAGAAGCAAGCATAGCATGCAAAGTGAACACGGTAAAATGAGCATGAAGCGAAAAGCGGTATATAGCCCATAGCCGTGTGAGATCCAAGTGAGAGAGATGCGTGTAGTCGTTGTGCGAAGAGAGTGGTGGGAAGGATAGTTCACGGGATCCCAAGTCATCTTTGCTCTCAAGAGCTCATTTCGTCAACTCTTGGGATTGAGAGGTTGACGAGTACACGTGAGTACCTACACAAAACAAAGACAAAGGGAAAATTGCGTGTGCGTGGTAGATGTACACATCATCCATCATGATGCGCACGTGCTTGTGCTGGTTAGCACAAAATATCCAATGCTCGAATAAATGGGATGCGTGATATAGAAACATGTCATCCATCATGATAGGTTTGTTATTATGTAAACCATAATGGAGACTCAAATTGTGTAATGCATCATGGGAAATATGTACAACATTGTTATTCATGGAATGCATATGGTGCAAGCAATTATGAGAATCATGCAAAGTATGGAATGCATAAAAATCTCCTAATATGTATGAGGAAACTATGGGGGTCTCCTCATGATCATTAGTAGAAACATCACATGGAGAATATTGACAACATCCAAAATAATGCATATTTGGAACATTGTGATCATGGCATGGCATAGTGGATGAATTGCGTAAATCATGTAAAGGAAGCATGGCAATATCATCACATGAAAAACAAAAGCCAATGACCATCATCTCGTCATCTATGCCATAAGTGCAAATGGGATTTATTGTAATGGGGCATGCATAGTCACTATGTTGAGATTGGAAAGATGCAATATGGGATATCTCACTCATAGCATATGACAAGGTTAATGGATTGTCAAACATGATGTGACCAAAAGAATTTTCACATGATATCCTATGGAGCATAACATCACAACTAGGCAACTCGACATGCTCGTCATCATATTCATCATAAATAGGTAAGTCATGACATGAGGAAGTCGCACTAGCATGAAGCATGGGAATAGGTGTGTCAACATCATCCAAGCAATCATTTGTAAAATAGTTCACTAGTGGGACAAGAGAAGCACCATCACCTATGTTACCTTTGGAGCATCGCTCATGTGTTGTAGGTGAGGTGTCGAAGAACAAGTCGTGATCATCTTAATCTTGATGGAACCATGTGGGGGGTGCATCGTCTTCCACCATGGCCATCGTTGTCTCCATTGGAGGTATGGACTCGTCGAGGATAGGCATGTCGTCATGTAGGAGACCTAGCACCAAAGAAGAAAACACACTCGGAGTAGAGGTTAAGTCGTTAAAAATCATACTGGCCTCACATGTCGTGTTAACTACCTCACTCACTAAGTGTTGTGGCTCACTCACTCCCTCTCGGATGCTCTCACTCTTATGGTTGGTGGAGTCACTCAAATGGCTCTCAACCTCACATAGGATGTGTGGCATGCTCTCATGTGTGGGGGTAGTGGTGGTCACACTCATCGTCTCATAGGAAATGCACTCAATGTCACAAATGGTGGAGTCACTCATATCACTCATGGTGGGGTGGCTATCCTCACATGGGAATTGGGGCATCTCTTTATATGTGGGTGTCGGAGAGATGTTGGTGCAAATTTCTCCATGCTCAATCATGTCGTAGTTGTAGCCGTGGATGAAGGCCAAAGATGGCACATCATCACTCTCCTCTAAGACTAAAGATAAGGTCTCATGTGCGGTCTCCTAGCTTGACTCGGAGTATGAGTCCAATGTGGGTGTTGTCTTCATGTTGTTGAAGAGGTTCGTGCGCGTCGTCGTGGTCGAAGGGGATGTCTGTTGCTCGACCTTCTTGTCGCCGTATTGTTGTAGGAGGCCCATATGATGTGGCACCTCGTAGCTCTTCTCCATGACCGAAGGGAATTTCCCGTGCTCGGCCATCTTTCTTGAGGGGCTTCCGAAGATGGAAGTGTCGCCCTTGCTCGTAGGTGGTCGCCTTGTACTTGAAGATGTCGATGTAGGCGAACTCATGGGAAGTAGGCGAAGATGCCGTATGTCCAAAGGTGAAGATGCCTTGATAGCACTTGGCGAAGATGCCGAAGTGGTTGGTGTAGCCGTAGCTCCGTCTTGGTGGTGCTCGTCTCGCGGTCTTCTCTTGTGCTCATGATGTTTGGACTTGGCGTGAAGTAGAGCTTGTTGGGACCTGTGCATTTATGCTTGGTGAGCATCATCATGATGATGTTGGCGTTGTCGCACTTGAGCTTGTAGTAGATGTCGCTCGTCGTCGTCGTGCACATGTTGCTTGTAGGTGACTTGCCCTTCATGACGAGGTGGATCAAGAACGTGATGGTGGTCGCCATGGAGATGTGGACGTGGATAACTTGTCCTTGCATCATTTTTGCGCTCCGAAGACTTGTGACTTGAACGTCGCCGCCTTGAGGATGATGAAGGGGAAGAACGTTTGATCAACAAGGTCTGAATCTCCTCCATCCTTGCATCTTGATCCTCCTTTTGTGTGGAAAGCTTGTTGTCAATGTAGTCCCTTTTCCTTGCTTCGGAGTGAGGAATGTCGAAGGAGAGGTTCTCGATGCGCTCTCGCAATCTTGATTGTGCGTGTTGCATTTGTCGTTGTAGATCGAAGATTGACGCTTTGGTGATGTAGTTGTTCACGCCGTCGTTGTTGTCGAAGACCGGAGATGAAATGCCTTGCCTATCCATCACTCCAAGAGAAAAATGTGAGTGGTAGAAAGAGAAGAACGAATACCAAATGTACCTTGACCGAAGTTGAAAGTGGATCAATGATCACTCCAATGTGGACAAGGAAATAGCACAATTGCTACCAATTCTTGTCAGTTTCTCACACCTACACAAATAAGGCTTATGGTGGAGCTCGGTGAGGATAGTGGCACAAAAAAATTGATGCAAAATGTTAGCAAGGGTCAATAATGTTGAAAGAGATTCACAAATTTGCAAGTGAAACAAGTAGACCAATAGCAATATGTGGCACATGGAAACACACACATGGATAGATAAATGGGGTCGTGCAACCAAGGATGAGCACAAAATGTGGAATCCACGGAAAACGCTCGTGTTGCACAACTCAAGAGATACGCTAGCACGATTGCTCAATAGGCGGATACGACACTTGTGCACAACCTATGATATGAAAAATGTATCAACTTCTATCCCAAGTATGCTATGTATGTATGTTACGATGGTGTGATCCAAGATGATCGGATATGACAATGTGTTATGATGCTTTGGCACTTGCTTACAAGCTTCTTTGCTCTTTCTCTCTTGCTTAAAAGCTTATTCTTTTTTCTTTTGTATGGCCACTTTTGCATGATGCACAAACCAAGATAGAAATTGTATATATGCGGGAACAAACTTGAGGCACAAGAGATGATATGATGATACCAATGTGATATGGTATGTATGCAATGGAAGGTGTAGCTCGATGATCACTAATGTGCACAAGTAACGTTGCCGTCAATACTCAAATGGCTAGTCTCGATAGGCAAGTAACGCAAAATGGGCTAGGGGTTAACAATGCAATGGCAAGGGAATATACAATGGAGGGATACCACGATACCAAGATGATATGGAGGTCACCGTCCGTGTCGATGATGAGTTGTGGCGATCTTGATGGAGATACCAAGATGATGGAGACTCGTCCCTAAGTAGCCGAAACACCTTAGGAAACGGAAAAACCACGAACTCAAAATCTCAAATGTCAAGTGGTAGTAGCGGGATGTGGTGGTGGTTTTGTGGAAGCTCAATGGAATTGTGGAATGGCAATGATGGGTTGTGGAGTACGCAATGCGGAAATGGAGGGTAAGGTGGTGGACTATACACGATGTCGGAGTTGGAAGCACGGTCCCTAAGTAGCCGAAACACCTTAGGAGACACAACTCACAACACAAACAAAATCGGGTTAAGTTGGGGTGGCGGGAGTGTGAGGTGGGCAAAAACTATGCGGAAGTTATGGTGGTGGTGGTGGTTGATGAAGAAGCAACCATCCCTAAGTATCCTAGACACCTTAGGAGACTCAAATTACTCCTCAAGCAACCACTAATGCGATGGGGAACAAAATTGGTTAGGTTGCGGAAGTTGGTGGTGGTGTAGCGGATGATGTGGTGGAAGACCTAGGCAAAGATGCCAAATTGTCAAAATTTTATGGAGTCAAAAGATGCTGGTGGTATTTTTTTGGGAAGGGGGATGTCAAGAGCTTTCCAATGAGCTAAAGAACGCGAAAATCAGGCTCTAGATGAATGAGTTATGGCTGAAACAAAAATCAGCTGAAATCCAAAACTACAGGCTACAGACGTCCGGACAAGGTCGGATGTCCGGGGGCCGGAGGTCCGGGCGGGCTCGGAAATCCGTAAATTTGGCTCGGGTTAGGAGTTCCAGTCGTCCGGAAAAAGGTCGGACGTCCGGTCATTCCAGGGGCTCCGGACGTCCGTAAAGTGTCGGTCGTCCGGGGGACGGGGTCAACGCGAGATGCGAGATGCGGGGCGCAATTTTGTGCGGAAAATGATGATTTTGGGGTCAAAATTGATGAGATTTTGTGGGTGAAATATGGGGAAACTTCGGGAGATGCTAGATCCACTTGAAACCAAGCAAATCCATGGATCAAAATCAACAAAACTTTGTCAAACCAACAAATCACAAAAAAAATTGGGGCTATTTTTGGTGGGGATTTTCGAAATTGGGGAAGAACACAACAAAATTAGACTAGAAAACAACTAGGGGAGGCTCCGAAATTGTGATCAACGTGGCTCATGATACCGAGATGATGTAGGGTGGAACCCTATGTGGCCGATCTTTCATGAAAGGAGCGGATCCCGCGATGAACATGAAGGACACGAGGGGAAAAATCACGAGGGGAACACAAGAGGACACTCAAACCAACAAGTATGATCACACATGCGCTAGACCCATGGCCACAAAGGGAGATACAAGATCCAAAGTCAACAACGGACGATACAAGAGGTAACGGTCTTCTCCATGAGGAGGTCTTGATGGGGCCGCCCAAGAGGGGGCCTTGATGATCTTCTCCGCAACGAGGTCTTGAATCCAAAGGGATCTTCTCCGAAGAGGGGCCGCGGTCTCTCTCGTGGCGTAGATCTGATGTGGATGATCAATGCTCTATCTCTAAATATGAGCTAAACCAATGCTGACCCTCAAATGGTGGAGGTGGAGGAGTATATATAGTCTAGGGCCATGAAGGGGTAAGTTAGGGTGAAGGGATACATGGGCTCGACCCGATACACTGTGCACAGACAGGCGTTGAACGTCCGACGGGTACTGGACATCCGGTGGCTCACGAGGGTCCGGTCGTCCGGTACTTGTCGGACGTCCGGCGTTTTGACTCGGTTGACGTGGCGCCGGATTTCCAGAGACGGTCGGACGTCCGGTCGCTGGAGTGTGTCAGATGTCTGGGACTTGTCGGACGTCCGCTCATTTGGCTCGGGTGCAGGTTCGCCGGTCGTCCGGTCCGGGCCGGTCGTCCGGTGGGTCTTCCGGCGTCGGACGTCCGGTCCCGGCCGGTCGTCCGGTGGCTGGAGCTTCTTCCGTAGCCTTTCGTCTTGTTCCTCGCGCTTGGTGTCCCCGCCTTCTTGTCCATGGGCTTCCTCTTGGTTCCTCGACATGCATAGCACACTAGTTTGAGGTAGTAGCTGCTACCTCTTGAGCACTTGCGTTGGTTTTCCCTTAAAGTGGAAAGGGTGATGCAGCAAAGTAGCGTAAGTATTTCCCTCAGTTTTTGAGAACCAAGGTATTAATCTAGTAGGAGGCCACGCACGAGTCCCTCGCACCTACACAAACAAATAAATCCCCGCAACCATCATGATAAGGGGTTGTCAATCCCTACACGGTCACTTACGAGAGTGAGATAAGATAAGATAATATTTTTGGTATTTTTATGATAAAGATGTAAAGTAAAATAAAAGGCAAAGGAAATAAATAAGTATTGGAAGATTAATATGATGGAAGATAGACCCGGGGGCCATAGGTTTCACTAGTGGCTTCTCTCAAGAGCATAAGTATTCACGGTGGGTAAACAAATTACTATTGAGCAATTGACAGAATTGAGCATAGTTATGAGAATATCTAGGTATGATCACGTATATAGGCATCACGTCCAATACAAGTAGACCGACTCCTGCCTGCATCTACTACTATTACTCCACACATCGACCACTATCCAGCATGCATCTAGAGTATTGAGTTCAAGAGAACAAAGTAACGCTTTAAGCAAGATGACATGATGTAGAGGGATAAACTCATGCAATATGAAATAAACCCCATCTTGTTATCCTCGATGGAAACAATACAATATGTGCCTTGCTGCCCCTACTGTCATTGGGAAAGGACACCGCAAGATTGAACCCAAAGCTAAGCACTTCTCCCATTGCAAGAAAGATCAATCTAGTAGGCCAAACCAAACTGATAATTCGAAGAGACTTGTAAAGATAACCAATCATGCATAAAAGAATTCTGAGAAGATTCAAATATTGTTCATAGATAAACTTGATCATAAACCCACAATTCATCGGTCTCAACAAACACACTGCAAAAGAAGATTACATCAAATAGATCTCCACAAGAGAGGGGGAGAACTTTGTATTGAGATCCAAAAAGAGAGAAGAAGCCATCTAGCTAATAACTATGGACCCATAGGTCTGAAGTAAATTACTCACACTTCATCGGAGAGGCTACGGTGTTGATGTAGAAGCCCTCCGTGATCGATGCCCCCTCCAGCGGAGCTTCGGAAAAGGCCCCAAGATGGGATCTCATGGATACAGAAGTTACGGTGGTGGAATTAGGGTTTTGGCTCAGTATCTGGTAGTTTGGGGGTACGTAGGTATATATAGGAGGAAGGAGTACGTCGGTGGCGCAACAGGGGGCCCACGAGGGTGGAGGGCGTGCCCAGGGGGGAAGGCGCACCCCCTACCTCGTGGCTTCCTGGTTGATGTCTTGACATAGGGTCCAAGTCCTCTGGATCATGTTCGTTCCAAAAATCACGTTCCCGAAGGTTTCATTCCGTTTGGACTCCGTTTGATATTCTTTTTCTGCGAAACCCTAAAATAGGCAAAAACAGCAATTCTGGGCTGGGCCTCCGGTTAATAGGTTAGTCCCAAAAATAATATAAAAGTGTATAATAAAGCCCAATAATGTCCAAAACAGAATATAATATAGCATGGAACAATAAAAAATTATAGATACGTTGGAGACGTATCAAGCATCCCCAAGTTTAATTCCTGCTCGTCCTTGAGTAGGTAAATGATAAAAACAGAATTTTTGATGTGGAATGCTACTTGGCATAATTTCAATGTAATTCTTCTTAATTGTGGTATGAATATTCAGATACAAAAGACTGAAGACAAAAGTTCAATATTGACATAGAAATAATAATACTTCAAGCATACTAACTAAGCAATTATGTCTCTTCAAAATGACATGGCCAAAGAAAGTTATCCCTACAAAATCATATAGTCTGGCTATGCTCTATCTTCACCACAGAAAGTATTTAAATCATGCACAACCCCAATGACAAGCCAAGCAATTGTTTCATACTTTTGGTGTTCTCAAACTTTTTCAATCTTCACACAATACATGAGCGTGAGCCATGGACATAGCACTTTAAGTGGAATAGAATGGTGGTTGTGGAGGAGACAAAAAGGGAAGATAGTCTCACATCAACTAGGCGTATCAACGGGCGATGGAGATGCCCATCAATAGATATCAATGTGAGTGAGTAGGGATTTCCATGCAACTGATGCACTAGAGCTATAAGTATATCAAAGCTCAACAAAAGGAACTAAGTGGGTCTGCATCCAACTTGCTTGCTCACGAAGACCTAGGGCATTTTGAGGAAGCCCATCATTGGAATATACAAGCCAAGTTCTATAATGAAAAATTCCCACTAGTATATGAAAGTGATAACATAGGAGACTCTCTATTATGAAGATCATGATGCTACTTTGAAGCACAAGTGTGGTAAAAGGATAGTAGCATTGTCCCTTCTCTCTTTTTCTCTCATTTTTTGGGCTTCTTTGGCCTCTCTTTTTTTCGCCCGGAGTCTCATCCCGACTTGTGGGGGAGTCATAGTCTCCATCATCCTTTCCTCACTTGGGACAATGCTCTAAAAATGATGATCATCACACTTTTATTTACTTACAACTCAACAATTACAACTCAATACTTAGAACAAAATATGACTCTATGTGAATGCCTCCGGCGGTGTACCAGGATATGCAATGAATCACGAATGACATGTATGAGATAATTATGAATGGTGGCTTTGCCACAAATACAATGTCAACTACATGATCATGCAAAGCAATATGACAATGATGGAGCGTGTCATAGTAAACGGAACGATGGAAAGTTGCATGTCAATATATCTTGGAATGGCTATGGAAATGCCATGATAGGTAGGTATGGTGGGTGTTTTGAGGAAGGTATATGGTGGGTGTATGATACCGGCGAAAGGTGCGCGGTATTAGAGAGGCTAGCAATGGTGGAAGGAAGAAAAGTGCGTATGATCCATGGACTCAACCTTAGTCATAAAGAACTCATATACTTATTGCAAAAATCTACAAGTTATCAAAGCAAAGTATTACGCGCATGCTCCTAGGGGGATAGATTGGTAGGAAAAGACCATCGCTCGTCCCCGACTGCCACTCATAAGGAAGACAATCAATAAATAAATCATGCTCCGACTTCATCACATAACGGTTCACCATATGTGCATGCTATGGGAATCACAAACTTTAACACAAGTATTTCTCAAATTCACAACTACTCAACTAGCATGACTCTAATATTACCATCTCCATATCTCAAAACAATTATCAAGAATCAAACTTCTCATAGTATTCGACACACTCATAAGAAATTTTTATTATTAATATTGAATGCCTAACATAATTAAAGCAAATTACCATGCTGTTTTGTAGGACTCTCAAAATAATCTAAGTGAAGCATGAGAGAACAATAGTTTCTATAAAACAAATCAACCGACGTGCTCTAAAAGATATAAGTGAAGCACTAGAGCAAAAACTATATAACTCAAAAGATATAAGTGAAGCACATAGAGTATTCTAACAATTTCCAAATCATGTGTGTCTCTCTCACAAGGTGTGTACAGCAAGGATGATTGTGGAAAACTAACAAACAAAGACTCAAATAATGCAAGATGCTCCAAGCAAAACACATATCATGTGGTAAATAAAAATATAGCTCCAAGTAAAGTTACCGATGGAAGTAGACGAAAGAGGGGATGCCTTCCGGGGCATCCCCAAGCTTTGGCTTTTAGGTGTCCTTAGATTATCTTGGGGTGCCATGGGCATCCCCAAGCTTAGGATCTTGCCACTCCTTGTTCCATAATCCATCAAATCTTTCACCCAAAACTTGAAAACTTCACAACACAAAACTTAAAGTAGAAAATCTCGTGGGCTCTGTTAGCGAAAGAAAACAAAACACCACTTCAAGCTACTGTAATGAACTCATTATTTATTTATATTGGTGTTAAACCTAATTTATTCCAACTTCTCTATGGTTTATAAACTATTTTACTAGCCTTAGATTCATCAAAATAAGCAAACAACACACGAAAAACAGAATCTGTCAAAAACAGAACAGTCTGTAGTAATCTGTAGCTAGCGCAAGATATGGAATCCCAAAAATTATAAAATAAATTTCTGGACGTGAGGAATTTATCTATTAATCATCTTCAAAAACAATTAACTAAATATCACTTTCCAAATAAAAATGGCAACAGTTCTCATGAGCGCTAACGTTTCTGTTTTTTACAGCAAGATTAAAAAGACTTCCCCCAAGTCTTCCCAACGGTTCTACTTGGCACAAACACTAACTAAACACAAAAAAACACAACCAAAACAGAGGCTAGATAAATTATTTATTAAATAACAGGAAGTAAAGATATTGGGTTTTCTCCCAACAAGCGCTTTTCTTTAAAGCCTTTTAGCTAGGCATTGATAATTTTAATGATGCTTCACATGAAAGACAAGAATTGAAGCGCAAAGAGAGCATCATAAAACATGTGAAAATCACACTTAATTCTAACATAATTCCTATGCATAGGCATATTATAGGCAAACAAATTATCATAGCAAGCAAAAACTAGCATATGCAAGAAAGCGGGAAGAAACACTAGCAATCTCAACATAACGGGAGGTAATTTAGTAACACGAAAATTCCTACAACCATATTTTCCTCTCTCATAATAATTACATGTAGGATCATAAGCAAATTTAACAATATAGCTATCACAAAACATATTCTTAACACGATCCACATGTATGCACAGTTCACACTCTTCCAAAATAGTGGGATTAACATTAATTAAAGTCATGACTTCTCCAAACCCACTTTTATCAAAAACTTCATAAGACTGAACATTCTCCAAATATGTGGGATCTAAAGTTGACACTCTTCCAAACCCACTTTCAATATTATTACAAACATTATAATCAATCTCATATTCATCATGGGGCGTAAATAAATTTTCGAGATCATAAGAAGAATCACCCCAATCATGATCATTGCAACAAGTAGTAGACATAGCAAAACTAGCATCCCCAAGCTTAGGGTTTTGCATATTATAAGCACAATTAACATTAATAGAATTTGTACTATAATCATTGCAATCATGCTTTCTATTCAAAGGTCCATCGTGAATCACTCCGTAAAGTACTTCATCAAAATTTTCAGATTCATGAATTTCAAGCAAAACTTCATAAAGATAATCTAGTGCACAAAACTCACTAGCAATTGGTTCATCATAATTGGATCTCTTAAAAATATTAGCAAGCCGATGAGGATCCATAGATCTTAGGTTCTCTATTTAGCAATAAATAAATAACTATTCCAACCAAATGAGCAAACGGGCCAAGTAAGACATCAAAGCAAATGGAAAGACGAACAGAAGAAGGGTGAATAAAACGGCAAGGGTGAAGTGGGGGACAGGAAAATGAGAGGCAAATGGCAAATGATGAGGACATCAATACCGTTGTTACACCCACAGCCCCTGCTGCTATACATACTGGACCAATTACTAGAGCTCGTGCACGCCAATTGAATTATCAGGTACTTTCGTTTCTTGGTAACGATTCTAATGTTCATGAGAATATGATGCTGCCTAAATTGGATACATTTGTTTTGCTTACAAATGAAGGGCCTAGCTTGGAAAAGAAAGATGAACCTTGGAGCAAGTTCAAGCATGGCGATGATGGCATGCGCAAGGGGATCAAGAATGGAGTTACAAGTAATGATTTCAGGACTTTGAAGCCACCATAAGGAGTGCATGAAGCCTTGGACGAAATATACAAGATGCCACTTCATAAACTTCGTCCAGAGGCTATTTTAGGTGTTGCGTCACCTTATTATTGGGCCAGGCCCATGTATTTTTGAAATACTTAAGTATAGGTTGTTTTTAGAGTCCGTATGTGTGGGGAAACAGGAGTTAGGGTTGGTTTCGGACCCCTCCTCCAAGGGCCACAAAATTCCCCCCTCTTCCTCCATATATACAGCCCTTAGGGTATCGTTTAGACTTTGGGTTTTGTTTAGATTAAAAGTTCGGCATAGCTGCAACTTTGCGTACTTCGTTTGTGTTCAACGACCAGACCAAGGCGTCACAGAACCCCACCTTGATCAATAAAGTTTTCATCTTATATTCGCAATATCCAGATTGCAATCTCAATTTCTTGCTTGTTCTTTGTTTGTTCGCAAGAAACAGACCCTCGTGGTCAGGTTGATCGTGCTCCGGCGTGGTCAATAACCCCTCGGGAGTTGGTTTAGCGATTGCTAAGGCGCGACGTCTCGCACGTTCGTAGTCGGATCGTCAAGGTCCACTCCCTCGGAAAATGATAGCCACCATCTCATCGAAACATCGGGACACCTTCGCCTCTATCAAGTGGTATCAGATTTCTAGGTTGCTCAGTGAGATTTTACAATTTTTCGTTGTTTATATCGAGTCTGTTCTCCGTACCTATAGTCCACGAAAAAGCTAAAAAAAATTATTAGGGTTAGTTCATCCTATCCGAACCAATTTGAGCCTTTGAATTATCTTTTCTGTATTTGCTTTGTTGAATTTGCGGTTGCATCGTCGTGTCAAGTTGCTGGTCTTTGCGTCTAGTCCTTTAGAGTTTCGAGTTCTGTTCACAGGTTGTCACGTCGCCGCTGCCATATATCACCACCGCATCACCATCATCGCTGCTGCCATATACCACCACCACACCAACTTTCGTCGCTGCCATATTCACCACCACATATTCACCACCAATCCGAGTCCATATACTCCACCACATATCCGCCACCATCACGCCAATCCGAGTCCACCTGCAACATATATTCGCCACCAGTCCGATTTCCACCAGATTCAGCGCCGCCACCAGTCCGAGGTTCCACCAGATTCATCTCCGCCACCAGTCCAAGTCCTGTAATTGTTGCTTTGTTTTCGACTTCCAGATCACGCAATACTCTGAGTCATGACAGAGTAGGACTCCCCAACTTTCGAGCCATCCGCAGAAGAAAAATAGTTCCAAACTTAAAAAGAAACTAAGTCTGGAAAATTCTGGCTAGGCAGTTTTTAGACCATTTGTAGACTTTTTCAAAAAAAAATTCTTGCGGAGCAAAAAAAAGAGGAAAAAGGTGAAAAAAAAGAAAAAAAAATCAGAGCGTGCTCCTCCCTTGTTTACGTGCAACGCCATGAATTTGTTAGTGTTCTAAGCCCGCATCTCTAGCATGGTCTAGCCTAGGACCAGCACAGTACCGTCGTTGAGCGTTTATTCAACTTTGCATCTCTGAATTGATTATTGATGACCCTTTTTGCTACCATATTATAAGCCTTCCTAGCTCCACATACATCTACGTCGTGTGTTTGACTCTCCCTGGTAATCGCTCTATCCAAGTTTTGAGAGTTTTGACTACGACGGTTGCCGATCACCACCTACTGCTGGGTAAGAACTGGTAAGAATTTGAGATTCGCTTGCCGGATTTGTGATACACCACCACCACCACCACCACCACCACTTCCTAGTAGTCTGTAGGATCATATTCTTGTGTGTTTCTATTGCTGCTAACCATGGCAGGATCACAAGCCGAAGAGACAGATTGGGAGAACATGACGAACAAAGAGCTACATGATAAATTTCAACAAATGATGAGTGGATAGGTGCAAGATGTGCTAAACAGATTTGAAGAGGCCATGGAGAAGATAGATGGCATGGAGAAGACGTTCGAAACAAAGCTCGATAACAAGTTTAATGAATTGCTCGCGCATCTTCCACCACCACCACCGGCTGCACCTAACGCACCTCTACAACAACAACAACAACATCGCCTTCCAAATCAAGTGGGACGGGCACTGCGCATTCCCCTTGAGCCTGGTCAAAATTTTAGTGCCGCTGTTGATGCTTTTGTAGCTCCTGCTGCTACTGCAGAGGTGGAGGAACATTACAAGGATGAGTTGATCAAAATCAAAACTACATGCAACCACTAGCACCACCGCCACCAGGTCGTCCTCATGCATATCATCGCAATGGTAGGGCTGCACAACCACCTCAGGTATGTGATCATGACCATCTCCCTAAACTGAAATTGAACACTCCACCATTTCAGGGTAGATATGTTCCTGATATATATCTTACTTGGGACTTAGAAACTGAACAACGATTTACATGTTTACAATATCCTGAGGAGAGACGTATTCCTGCTGCTGTTTGTGCTTTCATTAGCTTTGCATGTGTTTGGTGGTCTGAACATTGTATATATCCTATTCCAGCTACTTGGGCTGCTTTGAAAACTGCTATGCATACTCGTTGGGTTCCACCATATTATCAACGTGAATTACTTAAAAAATTGCAGTGTTTAAGACAAGGAAAAAATTCTGTAGAAGAATATTATAAGGAATTACAAACTGGCATGATTAGATGTGGTATTGTTGAGGAGAATGAAGCTATGCTTGCACATTTTATGGTGGATTAAATAAAGAGATTCAGACCATTCTAGAGTATAAGGAGTATACTAATATCACTCATTTATTTCATCTTGCTTGTAAAGCTGAACGTGAAGTGCAGGATCGACAGGCATTGGCGCGAACTAACTTTTCTGCAGGTCGATCTTCATCATGGACACCACGTGCATCCTCTACTTCCATTGCACCAGCACCTCCATCAGGTGCCACCTCCAGCCGTGGTACAAGAAAGCAGGCACAACCACCACTATCTGCCAAGAGCCCACCTGTCGGGCCTGCGCAGAGCTCTTCTTCTTCCATGGCATCAACAGGGCACACAAGTGATATTATTTGTCATCGTTGTAAGGGAAGAGGACATTTTGCGAGAGAATACAAATATCAGCGTGTGATGATTTCTCCTGAGGATGGTGGGTATGAGTCCGCTAGTGACTATGATAAGGAGACTTTGGCTCTTATTACACATGAAGAACACGGTGGAGATGATTCTGATCATGAGACGCAATACATAGCTCCTAAAGATGCTGACAGGTATGAATGTTTAGTTGCTCAACGTGTTTTGAGTGTGCAGGTTACACAAGATGAGCAAAATCAGAGGCATAATTTGTTCCATACAAAGGGAGTTGTGAAGGAACGTTCTGTTCGCATCATCATAGATGGAGGGAGCTGCAACAACTTGGCTAGCATGGAGATTGTAGAGAAGCTCTCTCTCACCACACGACCACATCCACACCCTTACTACATCCAATGGTTCGACAACAGCGGCAAGGTTAAGGTAACACATATTGTTCGTGTGCATTTTAGTATCTCGACATATGCTGATTATGTTGACTGTGATGTGGTACCCATGCAAGCATGTTCCTTATTACGTGGTAGACCATGGCAATTTCATAAAAATTATGTACACCATGGTTGAAATAATCAGTTTTACGTGCTTTCATTGGATGATTTGTGGTAGTTTACTTTGATGACATATTGATTTATAGCAAATCTTTGGAGGAACATTTGGAACATTTATGTGTTGTTTTTATTGCTCTATGTGATGCACGTTTGTTTGGTAACCTTAGAAAGTGCACCTTTAGAACCGACCGAGTATCTTTTCTTGGCTATGTTGTTACTCCACATGGAATTGAAGTTGATAAAGCCAAGATTGAAGCTATTCAGAGTTGGCCGCAGCCCAAAACGGTCACACAAGTGAGGAGTTTTCTTGGCCTCGCTGGTTTCTATGGGCGTTTTGTGAGAGATTTTAGCACCATTGCGGCACCTCTCAACGAGCTTACAAAGAAGGATGTGCCTTTTGTTTGGGGTACCGCACAGGAAGAAGCCTTCATGGTATTGAAAGATAAGTTGGCACATGCTCCTTCACTCCAACTTCCTGATTTTAATAAGACTTTTTAGCTTGAATGTGATGCTAGTGGAATTGGATTAGGAGGTGTGTTATTACAAGATGGCAAACCTGTTGCATACTTTTCTGAAAAATTGAGTGGGCCTAGTCTGAACTATTCTACTTATGATAAAGAATTATATGCTCTTGTTCGGACCTTAGAAACATGGCAACATTATTTATGGCCCAAGGAATTTGTTATACATTCTGATCATGAATCATTGAAACACATTAAAAGTCAAGCAAAACTGAACCGTAGACATGCTAAATGGGTTGAATTCATTGAGACTTTCCCTTATGTCATTAAACACAAGAAGGGTAAAGAAAATATTATTGCCGATGCATTGTCTCGTCGTTATACCATGCTTTCACAACTTGACATTAAAATATTTGGTTTGGAGACAATCAAAGATCAATATGTGCATGATGCTGAATTTAAAGATGTATTGCAGAATTGTAAGGAAGGGAGAACTTGGAACAAGTTCGTTCCTAACGATGGATTTGTGTTTCCTGCTAACAAGCTATGCATTCCAGTTGGCTCCGTTCGTATTTTGTTGTTGCAGGAGGCACATGGAGGAGGACTAATGGGACACTTTGGCGTCAAGAAGACGGAGGATATACTTGCTACACATTTCTTTTGGCCAAAGATGAGACGGGATGTTGAGCGTTTTATTGCTTGCTGCACTACATGTCAAAAAGCTAAGTCACGACTCAATCCTTATGGTTTATATATGCCTTTGCCTGTACCTAGTGTTCCTTGGGAGGATATATCTATGGACTTTGTTTTAGGTTTACCTCGAACAAAGAAGGGGAGGGATAGCATATTTGTTGTCGTGGATAGATTTTCGAAAATGGCACACTTTATACCATGTCATAAAAGCAATGATGTTGTTCATGTTGCTGATTTGTTCTTTCGTGAAATTATTCGCTTGCATGGTGTGCCAAATACTATTGTTTCAGATCGTGATACTAAATTTCTTAGACACTTTTGGAGATGTTTATGGGCTAAGTTTGGGACTAAACTGCTTTTTAGTACTACTTGTCACTCCCAAACTGATGGACAAACTGAAGTAGTCAATAAAACATTGTCTACTATGCTTAGGGCTGTTTTGAAGAATAATAAGAAAATGTGGGAAGAATGCTTGCCTCATATTGAATTTTCTTATAATCGTTCATTGCATTATACTACTAAGATCTGCCCTTTTGAAATTGTGTATGGTTTCCTACCTCGTGCACCTATTGATTTTTTGCCTCTTCCATCTTCGGAGAAGGTTAATTTTGATGCTAAAGAACGTGCTGAATTGATTTTAAAAATGCATGAGTTAACTAAGGAAAACATTGAGAGTATGAATGCTAAATATAAACTTGCTGGAGAATGGGTAGAAAACATGTTGTGTTTGCACCTGGGATCTTGTTTGGTTACATTTGCGTAAGGATGGATTTCCTAATTTGCGCAAATCAAAGCTAATGCCACGTGCGGATGGTCCTTTTAAGGTGTTAGAGAAAATAAATGATAATGCATATAAACTTGAGCTGCCTGCAGATTTTGGGGTTAGTCCCACTTTTAACATTGCAGATTTGAAGCCTTATTTGGGTGAGGAAGATGAGCTTCCATCGAGGACGACTTCATTTCAAGAAGGGGAGGATGATGAGGACATCAATACCATTGTTACACCCACAGCCCCTGCTGTTATACATACTGGACCAATTACTAGAGCTCGCGCACGCCAATTGAATTATCAGGTACTTTCGTTTCTTGGTAACGATTCTAATGTTCATGAGAATATGATGCCGCCTAAATTGGATACATTTGTTTTGCTTACAAATGAAGGGCCTAGCTTGGACAAGAAAGATGAACCTTGGAGCAAGTTCAAGCATGGACATGATGGCATGCGCAAGGGGGTCAAGAGCGGAGTTACAAGTGATGATTTCAGGACTTTCAAGCCACCATAAGGAGTGAATGAAGCCTTGGACGAAATATACAAGATGCCACTTCATAAACTTCATCCGGAGGCTATCTTAGGTGCTGTGTCACCTTATTATTGGGCCAGGCCCATGTATTTTCGAAATACTTAAGTATAGGCTGTTTTTAGAGTCCGTATGTCTGGGGAAACATGAGTTAGGTTTGGTTTCGGACCCCTCCTCCAAGGGCCACGAAATTCCCCCCTCTTCCTCCATATATACAGCCCTTAGGGCATCGTTTAGACTTTGGGTTTTGTTTAGATTAAAAGTTCGGCATAGCTGCAACTTCTCGTACTTCGTTTGTGTTCAACGACCAGACCAAGGCGTCACAGAACCCCACCTTGATCAATAAAGTTTTCATCTTATATTCGCAATATCCAGATTGCAATCTCAGTTTCTTGCTTGTTCTTTGTTTGCACGCAGGAAACAAACCCTCGTGGTCAGGTTGATCGTGCTCCGGCGTGGTCAATAACCCTTCGGAAGTTGGTTTAGTGATTGCTAAGGCGCGACGTCTCGCACGTTCGTAGTCGGATCGTCAAGGTCGACTCCCTCAGAAAATGATAGCCACCATCTCATCGAAACATCGGGACACCTTCACCTCTATCAGCAAATAATGTAATGCGGGAGATAAGGGTTTGTGATGGGTACTTGGTGTGTTGACTTTTGTGCGAACCTCCCCGGCAACGGCGCTGGAAATCCTTCTTGCTACCTCTTGAGCACTTGCGTTGGTTTTCCCTTGAAGAGGAAAGGGTGATGCAGCAAAGTAGCATAAGTATTTCCCTCAGTTTTTGAGAACCAAGGTATCAATCCAGTAGGAGGCCACGCACAAGTCCCTCGCACCTACACAAACAAATAAATCCTCGCAACCAACGCGATAAGGGGTTGTCAATCCCTACACGATCACTTACGAGAGTGAGATCTGATAGATATGATATGATAATATTTTTGGTATTTTTATGATAAAGATGCAAAGTAAAATAAAAGGCAAAGGAAATAAATAAGTATTGGAAGATTAATATGATGGAAGATAGACCCCGGGGCCATAGGTTTCACTAGTGGCTTCTCTCAAGAGCATAAGTATTCGCGGTGGGTAAACAAATTACTGTTGAGGAATTGATAGAATTGAGCATAGTTATGAGAATATCTAGGTATGATCATGTATATAGGCATCACGTCCAAGACAAGTAGACCGACTCCTGCCTGCATCTACTACTATTACTCCACACATCGACCGCTATCTAGCATGCATCTAGAGTATTAAGTTCAAGAGAACAGAGTAACGCTTTAAGTAAGATGACACGATGTAGAGGGATAAACTCATGCAATATGAAATAAACCCCATCTTGTTATCCTCGATGGCAACAATACAATATGTGCCTTGCTGCCCCTACTGTCACTGGGAAAGGACACCACAAGATTGAACCCAAAGCCAAGCACTTCTCTCATTGCAAGAAAGATCAATCTAGTAGGGCAAACCAAACTGATAATTTAAAGAGACTTGCAAAGATAACCAATCATACATAAAGGAATTCAGAGAAGATGCAAATATTGTTCATAGATAAACTTGATCATAGACCCACAATTCATCTGTCTCAACAAACACACCGCAAAAGAAGATTGCATCGAATAGATCTCCACAAGAGAGGGGGAGAACTTTGTATTGAGATCCAAAAAGAGAGAAGAAGCCATCTAGCTAATAACTATGGACCCGTAGGTCTGAAGTAAACTACTCACACTTCATCGGAGAGGCTATGGTGTTGATGTAGAAGCCCTCCGTGATCGATGCCCCCTCCGGTGGAGCTCCGGAAAAGGCCCCAAGATGGGATCTCGTGGATACAGAAAGTTACGACAGTGGAATTAGGGTTTTGGCTCCGTATTTGGTAGTTTGGGGGTACATAGGTACATATAGGAGGAAGAAGTATGTCGGTGGAGCAACAGGGGGCCCACGAGGGTGGAGGGCGCGCCCAGGGAGGCAGCCGCGCCCCCTACCTCGTGGCTTCCTGGTTGATGTCTTGATGTAGGTTCCAAGTCCTTTGGATCATGTTTGTTCCAAAAATCACGTTCCCGAAGGTTTCATTCCGTTTGGACTCCGTTTGATATTCTTTTTCCTGCGAAACCCTAAAATAGGCAAAAAAACAACAATTCTGGGCTGGGCCTCCGGTTAATAGGTTAGTCCCAAAAATAATATAAAAGTGTATAATAAAGCCCAATAATGTCCAAAACAGAATATAATATAGCATGGAACAATCAAAAATTATAGATACGTTGGAGACATATCAATAGCCTTGTCTCACATGTGGAAAGTGAAAGTCCAGAGAGGAGCGAGTTCACCTTGTGTCCAATGGTGTATAGTCGAGGTCTCATCTTATGTATCCTTGGGGCTTGGAGAGTAGTCGGAGTGTACATGGGGATGAACATGGGATGCTCTGCATCACTCTCATTGCAAGCCATATGAAGAAAGTGTCACTGTTGTTATCAGGAAGATTGAGCGGGATGAGGTGGCTTCCATTGCCAGCAGGGCTGGTGATGGTACTGAGGCTAATGTTTCTGACCACCATACGAATGATGTTAGTTGGAGTCCCCTATTGTTGATGTGAGTCAGTCCTTGATGTTTGCATTTTTTACTATGTTGTTCTACTGTCAGTATTGTTGAACTTTCTCGTGTTCGTCTGTTTATTAATTTTTTTTCATGCAGGACACCAGTCATGATGTTGATGCTGCTGTTGACTGTGGAGTTAATGATCCATCTACTGATAAGAGCAAGGTTATTTTTATTTTTTATTGTGTGTATATATTCTTGAATTTTCATGCGCACCACTGTGCCTTACATGTTCATTTTCTATCCCACACCGTTAAGAATTTGTAGGTGATACCTACCTTTTGTTAGTGTAGTTTAACTCTTTGTGTGTCGTTGCTAATAATAGCATTGTTTTTTGTTTCATTACTATGAATCAGGATCCTGTTGTTGGTGATGAGCCTTGTTCGACCATCGGTGATGTTCCTTTGAATGTTAGTAGAAGCAATATCAGTGATGTTGCTGTGGATGCTGCTAAGGTTTGTTTTTCTATGCTTGCATTAATTTTATATGCAGTTTTTGCTACTATTTCTTTGTAGCTGTAAAAGTTAGCCTATACACCTCTTGCTAGCTTTTTTGATTGTTAGTTTTGCTCATTTCCTTCACTTTCTGAATTTTTATTTTTTCAGATGACTGGTGTTGAGCACGAGGCTGCCATTACTGTTGAAGATGATGCTTGTGGTGTTCCATTGAGCAGTGGGCACTATGTTGGTAGCAAAGTTGCCGATGAGGATGTTGGTGCTACCAGCATACTTGATGCCAAATCCTCTGGTGTTGGTATTGCTGAGAATGATAATCTTTCTGATTCTGATGATTTGCTGCCGGAAAATTTCCCGCCTGGAGGGCTTGATTATGGTGATGCATTGCAAGACGCCGACATGTCTAGCATGGAGGAGGTGCCATCTGAGGATGATGATTTAATTCTATTGATTTCTTCAAGCCCCTTGACGCAGGAGGCACTCCTGTCATCCCAGGATTTTCTTTCTTTAGACCCTGAAAGCGCAACCATATTGCTGTCTTCATAGGATCTTCCGTCGTCAAACCTTGAAACTGCAAGCATATTGCTGTCATCATAGGAACTCCCGTCGTCAAACTCTGAAAGTGCAGGTAAGGACTTGTAAATGAGGCGTACTTCTCAGTTATGGCATGGTGGCAATGTTATCTTGTTGTTCTTGAACTTATTTTGTTTTTTGTTTTTTCTGAAAGCAGAAGGTGCTAACGTTGCTAAGGTTGATTCGTTTTTCTTTGTTGTTATGAGGTTGCGGACGAACCATTGGAAACGGTTAGTTTTTGATTTTTGCACGGTTCATTTTTGTCTCCTTTCCTTTTTCTCTCATATGATTATTGTTGTCACTACGGTAGTTTTAGTTGCTCTCATCTTTGTGTTTTTCCCTAGTGAAAAGCCGATGTTTCAAAATAGCGGATGTGATGCCAGTGTTGGTTCTATTGATAAAGTGCTTGTCCCCACTGGCATACACAACTCAGATAGTGCTGATGTGTTTTTATATTCTCTACGTGAGAAGTATCGAGACACTGACAAGTTGATTGTTCCAAGATGGGTCACAGTCAGTTTTTTTGCTTTGTACATAGGATGATAAGTTATTTGGCTATTTTCGAATTGTTGTTGTTCTTTTTGTACAACAGACCAAGATCCGTGATGGAAATCTTGATGCCAATGTGTGATAGCCTGGCTTATTAGGGATGATAGACTAATCATATCAATAAGGAATTCCTTCTTTTCCGGGAGCCCATTCGGACAGAACTCCAAAGTTAAGCATGCTCAGCTTGGAGTAGTGTCAGGACGGGTGACCGACCGGGAAGTTGCTCCCGGGTGCGCACGAGTGAGGACAAAGTGCACAGAAAAGACTAGTATTAATCTGTGGGGCCAGTCTAGATCCTGCCAGGAGTGATGAGCACCGGCGGGTATGTCCGGGGCGTTACAAGTTGGTATCAGAGCCGACCCTCGCGGTTACATGGATGGTTGCGGACAGGTGCGTGGTCATGTTGTTCATGACGTTTGTGACCCGTCGTGGCACCCGGCATGTCACATGTATCGGACTAGAAGCACAGACGTTTGTGCCAAGAGGGAACGTTCCTGTGGCCCGACGAGGACGTCGGTTCCTCTGAGTGGGGCTGTATGTGATAGCCTGGCTTATTAGGGATGATAGACTACTCATATCAATAAGGAATTCCTTCTTTTCTGGGAGCCCATTCAGACATAACTCCAAAGTTAAGCGTGCTCAGCTTGGAGTAGTGTCAGGAAGGGTGACCGACCGGGAAGTTGCTCCCGGGTGCGCACGAGTGAGGACAAAGTGTATGCATGCTATTATCTAAACTTATTGTACTCATGAACTATAATTGTCATGTTTCTTTTGCAAGTAATAAAGGTGGGAATAAACTTCAGTAGCCTGTTGTTTTTCCCAGCACTTAGGAATGATGCGTGCTCTTATTTTAAGCTGAACTTCTTGTAGCAAGAAAGTCGAACTGGTGTGTTTCTTAAAAGTTTGGACAGTGGATATAAACTTCAGTGCCCCTTTTTTGTACTGAGTTGCTTACTCAATTAGAACTTATGATTATCTGATCTGTTTAGACTTCTCAATTTCAATTTTGTCACTTTTATTTATTGTTTCATTATAATTATGGTTCTTAAATTCATTTTTCCTTTGCAATTTTTTTGTCAGCTTCTTTTCCTTACTTTTGATCCGTCGTCATTTGCAGCTGCCATGAAGCCTACTCATGAATCTGGGCATTGGTGCTTGGTTGTTCTGAATTTGAGGTTCCGTTGTTCCGAGTGTCTCGATTCACTTCGTGATGAAACCTGGAGTGATGCAGTTAGATTCTTAAGGACTATGACAGAAAATATAAAGAAGCTTTAGAGGGAGTCCAGCGTAGACATGGCCAAACCATTCTCGCCGGTGCATGTTGATGGTTTCTCTTGCAAGTTTGTGCGTGTGTCGCAGCAGCAAAACACGTGAGTATCTGTTTTTAATGATTTTTATTAGTTGATTTTGTTGCCGGAATGCATGGTTTTCCAATTTTCTCGTTGTATTCCTGTATTTTGAATTTGTAATGTACCCTTTTTTTTCTTTTGTTAACAGGCATGATTGCGGCTTCTTTATACTACAAAACTGCAAGACGTATCATTGCCGGGAGGATGGTGTGATTGAAATGTTGGATTACAGCCACGAAGACATTCTTCACATTAGAAAGACTTTGTTGTATACCTGCGTGACTGACGATGTGTTTGATGTTGACTTCCAGGGTTTGTTTGGCATCGAACGCTGTACGTATGCATGACCTTTTGTATTTGTTTCCAGCTTCTACTTTACTAGTACTGTCACGAGTTCTGTATTTGAGCTTACCCTTTTTGCGCTCCTTTTTTATTTGTAGGTGAGTGGTTGGATCTTGGTGAGCATAACTACAAGATCTTTGGAAGCCAGTTCTCAGAGCTCGAGCGTGTAGCTATTGATTTGAGCAAGGGGCGTTCTCCCGAAAAGACAAGATCCGGTGTTATGAAGGGGCCGTTGGGAGCTCTGAAAGGTTCTACGGTTTCTTGTGCAGAGAGCCCCTCTACACCCAAGAACCCCATTGTGCAATTGATAGACATTGATGATGATGATGCATTTGACAAGATCGCTGGCATGGGAAGAGTCACTAGGAGCACTGCTGCCACGGGTGTGTAACATCCCAAATTTTCAATTTGGAATGTTATACATTAGATCATCATTGCATATCATATTTTATTGCATTTTGGTTTATCCTAGAAATTCTACGCAACTCAAGGACCCTCGGAGAGAGTTGGGGATTTCATTATTTTCATATTTGAGTTTTCTCAAATTTTGAAAATAGGATCATTTGATTTTATTTATTTTATCTTCATTTATTTCCATCATAAAAATATGAGAGAGGGAATAAAATGACTTTCCCAAAAATAAAGAAATATTGAGGATTTAATAATAAAATCAAATAAGATTTTATTTTGGTTTTATTTGCTATTTTATTTGAATTTAGGAAAAATGTGCGTTTTTCAAAATTGCATTTAGGCCACAAATAAATGTTCATCCTGTGCGGCTTGATTTTAGAAGCCAGGGAAAAATTTATTTCGGGATTTTTGGAGTCTGTTTAGTATTTCTTTTATTTGTTTTTCCGCGCGTAATTACTTAAAAAAATGAACCGACTACGGGTTGGGATGGGCCAGGACTCCTCTGGCCGGGGCCCTTTAAATAGCGCCACCCGGGCCGCTTTAGCCCAAGCCGCCGCCCCAGGAAACCCTAGCCCGCGCCGCAAGCCACCGCTGCCGCCCCGCGCCACAGCCGCCGCCGCCGGATCCGCCCGCCGAGGTTGACCCCGCCGTCGGGTTTTTTAGAAAAACCGTTCAGTTTTTCTGCCGGTTTTTCGTCGGTTTTTTTAGATCCTTTTTTATTAGATCGTTTTTTTCGATTTAGGTTAATTAGCGAGTGTTCGCTCGTTCGTTCGTTTTAACGAACGCGTTCATCATTTAGATCCAGATAAAGAACGTTCGTTCGTTAATCTGTTCGTCATTTTTCTTTTTCTCGGATTTTTCCATGATTTTTCTGATTGTGATTTCAGATCCGTTTTTCGTTCTAGTATAATTTTTCGCTCGTTTGTCGGAATCAGGCGATTCAAGCGCCTGGAGTTTCGTCTCGAAACCCTCTTTCCATTTAACCAACTTAAACAAGTTTTTGCCTCTGTAAAATTTGACCTAGTTCCAGATTAGTAAACGAAGCTTGTTTCTTTTGCCGCTTGTTTTTCGTTGCTTCGTTCGATTTGATTCTTTTTGCAAACCGGAGTTCTTAAGTTGAACCTTCTGCTTAGATCTCTTATTTGAGTTTTACCCGTGCATTAGATGAGTACTTATTGTATGCTTGTTTGTTTGCGATAGAGTACCCGGAGTGCGCCGCTTGCTACTTCGAATCGCTAGGTTTTGCGGATCATCAGCAAGGCAAGTAACACTTTGATCATACCTCCTACTACCCAGTTTTTATTGCATTAGATCAATCCTAAAACAATGCATGATTAGGATCTAATTAAATTGTGGGTTTTGGGAAGTAGATGAGGTAGTACCTATTACATGTTTTATTATCAAACCTTTGGGAGTTATTTCTGCGTTTGCTTATTGCCATGCTATGCTAGTAGACGTGGATTGGGTGAGTGTATCCATGACAGATGTGAGATTGTTAAATTAATGGTTTATCTAAGGTGGCAACTTAAACACACATCTGGGTGGATTGAGGCACCTGGGTATTCCAGCGATTGCCTGTTTTTATTTTGGACCGCCACCCAGGCTCAAAGGGATCATGAGATTATTCATACTAGAAACTTCCGTGTGCAGCCACAAGCTACTATGGGCTCTAGCATAGTTGACTAAGTCATGCGAACTCTTACAGTGGTAGACTAGCAGATGTAGGGGATGTACGTTGGTACGGTCTACCCGTTCGTAAGGTGCAAGCGCTTCTGAAAGACTATGTCTCGGTCATCCGTTTCTCAAACACCATGTAGTGCGAGAATCCCAATGTGACGCCCCGAGACCGATGCTTGAGAAGACTTCCATGTGTTCCGGGTTTCGCCGTGTGTTTCATTTGTGCCCGCACTTTTATTTGTGCATTGCATCATGTTATCATGTTATCATGTCATCATGTCATAAGTCTTTTGCATCTCACTAAATAAATTGCATGGATTTTTGGTCCATTTAAATCGAGGGAATTCACATGGTGATTCTCTTTATAACATATCCTCCCGATATTAGGGAGCTATTATAAATATTTCCATTCTTGTGGAGTTAACGTGACGCACTTGCAATGTAACTCTCAAGTCTTTTCTTCTTCGAGTTGCTCCTCAAACCTTGCCATATATTCTCTCATCATTTTCCGGAGCTCCACCAAAAATCCAAACATTTTTGGACCTTCCTAACCCTCACTTCCTATTCGAACCATTTGAATTCAAATCAAATGAGTATGAATTTATACTTTGAAAAATGGCCACTCCATTTTTCTTGGATCATACACATTTTTGCGAGTCCGGGAATATTATCCCCATGCCCAGATTCCACCCCTTCCTCCTCTTTCTTTTCTTCCTCTATTCTGTTTTGTTTTTAAATGGACAAGGAGAGTTTAAGAGATGAGAGAGGGAATGGAGAGCCCAGCGTCCCTGCCAGCTCTACTAGGGCGGACAACCAGCGCCCTCCACCGCTTCGGCCCATTTTCCTAAGGCCAGTCTCCTTTCCTAACCCTAGACTTCCTGAGCCCGTTCCCTCGATGCCCATCCCTCTCCCTCTCGATCTCTCCCAGCGCCACCAGGGAGACCGCTGCCCGACTCCTCTCCCGATCCCATATCCTCCTCGCTTCCCTTCCACAGCCACCATTCTCCCATGATCCCCTCCCTCTCCTCTCGATCTCGCGCTTGCACCCGATGCCCTCGCGCACCCCGGCCATCCTCCTGCGCCCTTGTGCTCGCGAGCAGGGAACCCCGAGGACGCGAGCTGCCCTCCTCTACCAACCTGCGCCGCCCTCCTTCCTCTTCAGGCGGCCATGGCGCCCCGCCGCCGGCGCCCTGCAGCCGCCGCCGTTCTACCGCCGTGCTGCGCCCCACCTCCATGGCCATCACGCCCCTGTCGAACCTCCCGGTGACCTGCATCTTGTCCGGTGGCTCCGGTGTGCCTGTGCCACCTTGAGCGCCCAACAGGAGCCTTGTGCCGCTCGCTCCCTTCGTCGTCTGCGTTGTCGGAGTTTGCCGGAGCCCCAGCATCGATCACCAGTGTCGTCACCTTCCCACCTCCATGGCCGGCCCCTCCGAGAGCTTGGCAGGAACTGCATCCTTCCACCCCGATGGCGCCCAAGGCTCCATGTCGCCATGGCCTTTGCTGGTGTTATGTTGTTGCTCCACACACGCCCCTGCTAGCTGCTTCGACTCTCTGCCCGAGCTCCGTTTTTCGTCATGGACGTGGGGTAGCTGTTGAACCTCGCCATGGTTCTGTCCAACGCCGCAAGTCCGACGCCAAGACCACCTCAAGTTCGGCTACATATAACACCATGTACGACTACATATCCGGGATGCGTCAAGTACCCCACCGTCAAGAACGGGACCGCCCGGATACCACGAATCCGTGAGGTTCCACAACCGTCGCCGTGGATCCGACAAGTTCGCGAGTACCACTACCTCCCACGACGACCTTGTACAACTACCGTCGCACGAACCGAGACCAGCAAGTCCGAAGACCCAAGTACCATGACGCCAAGTACCCCTTCGGATCGCCAAGGTGGATCGCGAACGTTGACGAGGTTCCGATAAGACCGTCGACGTGTACGACCTACTCCGTGAATCTTTACCACTACCGTCGCTCGAACGTTTACAGAACATGTACCGTCGACCCTCGAAGACCCGTGGACGGCAAGTTCCTTGTTGACCCCGAACACCTACGGAGTGTGAACATCTACGAAGCGAGAACGACTACTTCCATTACCGCCGTCGCGAGAACGCCTACTTCCCTCTACGAATGAGAGCCGTCCCCTTTGCACGCTCCAAAGGTATAACCCCGAGACGACGTCCGTGAACGAATGCTTGCGATGTTTGAGATGCACCCGTTGTCTGCACCGCGTCCGAGTTGTCCCTTGCTCGGTCCTCCTCTTTTGCCGCAAACCCGTGGGGACCCGGTATCCGGGAGCACCCCACCATCCTTGCATGACATGCCCCCATCACTTTTCCTTTTGCACCCGCATCTCTACTGAGTTACCGGAAACCGAGACGTTGCCGTGGCACCGTTTCGTTATCGTTGCAGTGGCACCGTTTCGTTATCGTTGCATGGCACCCCTTTTCATTTCCGCCACGATGAAAAATGCTTTATAATGCTCTTGTCAACTTTTAATAAAAATTGCATAAAACTTGTTCATGTCATCCGCATCATGATAACAATAATTAAAATGTTTAAATTGTTGTTGCTTTAAATTACTAAGGCATATGGGGTTTTACCGGGTTTGTTGTTTATTATACCCGGCCCCATTTAAATTGTTTAGATGGTATAGTTTTGTTATGTATCATCTCTTGACATGCTTAACAACATTTAATATTGGTGAGTACATAACCGAGAGAGAACTAAATAATTGATGTGGTGTTCCGTCAATATGCAACCCGTTGCATATTGAGCTCCACTTAATTTGTAGTGTTGTTTGTTGCACTTTGCCATGCCATGCTTCTTTAAACCGGACATGCATCATACTTGGTTGTGCATCATGCCATGCTTGTGTTGGTTGTTTACCATGTTGTTTGCTTCTTTCCGATGTTGCTTCTTCGGGTTAGTTCCGTTAACGTCGCGTTTGTGAGGATCCGTTCGACTACGTCCGTTTGTCTTCTTCATGGACTCGTTCTTCTTCCTTGCGGGATCTCAGGCAAGATGACCATACCCGCGAAATCACTTCTATCTTTGCTTGCTAGTTGCTCGCTCTTTTGCTATGCCTATGCTGCGATACCTACCACTTGCTTTTCATGCCTCCCATATTGCTAAGCCAAGCCTCTAACCAACCTTGTCCTAGCAAACCATTGTTTGGCTATGTTACCGCTTTGCTCAGCCCCTCTTATAGCGTTGTTAGTTGCAGTTGAAGATTGGAGCTTGTTCCGTGTTGGAACATGGATATATTTTGTTGGGATATCACAATATCTCTTATTTAATTAATGCATGTATATACTTGGTAAAGGGTGGAAGGCTCGGCCTTATGCTTGGTGTTTTGTTCCACTCTTGCCGCCCTAGTTTCCGTCATATCGGTGTTATGTTCCCGGATTTTGCATTCCTTACGCGGTTGGGTTATAATGGGAACCCCTTGACAGTTCGCCTTGAATAAAACTCCTCCAGCAAGGCCCATCCTTGGTTTTACCATTCGCCACCTAGCCTTTTTCCCTTGGGAGTCGCGCATCCCGAGGGTCATCTTTATTTTAACCCCCCGGGCCAGTGCTTGTCTAAACGTTGGTCCGAACTAGAGTCCTTTGCAGCGCCACCTCGGGGAAACTTGAGGGCTGGTTTTAGTTCTACGGAGCGCTCATCCGGTGTTGCCTTGAGAACGAGATATGTGCAGCTCCTATCAGGATGTCGGCGCATTGGGCGGTCTTGCTGGTCTTGTTTTACCATTGTCGAAATGTCTTGTAACCGGGATTCCGAGCCTGATCGGGTCTTCCCGCTAGAAGGAATATCCTTCGTTGACCGTGAGAGCTTGTGATGGGCTAAGTTGGGACAGCCCTGCAGGGATTTCAACTTTCAAAAGCCGTGCCCGCGGTTATGGGCAGATGGGAATTTGTTAATGTCCGGTTGTAGAAAACCTGAAGTTGACCTTAATTAAAATACATCAACCGCGTGTGTAACCGTGAAGGTCTCTTCTCGGCGGAGTCCGGGAAGTGAACACGGTGTTGGAGTTATGCTTGACGTAGGTTGTTCTAGGATCACTTCTTGATCATATTTTTATCGACCATGCTTTGCCTTCTCTTCTCGCTCTCATTTGCGTATGTTAGCCACCATATATGCTAGTCGCTTTCTGCAGCTCCACCTCATACCTTTTACCTGACCCATAAGCTTAAATAGTCTTGGTCGCGAGGCTGTGAGATTGCTGAGTCCCCGTGACTCACAGATACTTCCAAAACCAGCTTGTAGGTGCCGTTGAACCGTACAGATGACGCAACCAAGCTCAAGGAGGAGCTCGATGAAGATCTTGCCCTTTGTGTTGTTTCGTTCTAGTTGATCAGTAGTGGAGCCCAGTTGGGGTCGATCGGGGATCTGTGTAGCATTTGGGGTAGTCTTCTTTTATTTTGGCTCCGTAGTCGGGCCCTGATTGTATTTGGATGATGTAATGCTTTATTCATGTATTTGTGTGAAGTGGCGATTGTAAGGTAACTATGTATCTTTTCCCTTATTGTATTACATGGGTTGTTTGCGAAGATTACCTCACTTGCGACATTGCTTTCAATGCGGTTATGCCTCTAAGTCGTGCTTCGACACGTGAGAGATATAGCCCCATCGAGGGCGTTACAAGTTGGTAATCAGAGCCTTCCCCGACCTTAGGAGCCCCCTGCTTGATCGAATAGCTAGCGTTGTTGAGTCTAGAAAAATGTTTTGAGTCATTTAGGATTATATATATCAGAGAGTTAGGAATTCTTTTTACTCCTCAGTCCCTTCGTCGCTCTGGTGAGGCATCCTGACATAGAGTTTTGACTCTTCTCTTGTCAAATTTTCACAATTTTTTTAGGATCACGCGGGTATCTTGGAATCGTTTCCATGGTTTTGTGACAAGAACATTGTTCTTGGTGCCTCCTGTCATTTAGGGGTTGTGGCAGTGTCCCGGGGAGTTGAGCTCCGAGGTGTTGTCATCACAATTTTATCGTTGCAGTTCTGGAATACCTGAGTTTAGTTTCGCTGACATCAAAAATCTCTTTTATGCAGTTGTTGGTGAGATAACCTCGACGCCACCTAGTACTGGGGTGGGAGTTCGGGAGTATTGCCATAACTCATATAAGGGATGCTTTTTGAAGGTTGAGGTAGACGATTTCCGAAGGTTTCTTGGTTATGTGTTGAAGGATGGATACAACTGGATGTACGATTTGCTAGTTTTGGGTGAGATATTATGCTTCCCCTGTATCCCCTACACCTGATTGCATAACCGGAAAGTTTCGGGAGTTTATAAGTGGGAATTCAAGTAGCTCTTAGGATATTTTTTCCGACAGATGTATGATATGAAATTGGGGTTCGACGTCTAGTGGTCCGCCTATCCACGGTTGGTTTTACAGTGGTCTCGTGGTGTCTTAAAGAGTCCTTGGCTATGCCGACTCGGGGATGCTTCGTATGTCATGTGCACTGCCTTGTACATGATGGGGTTGTACGATCGAGCCTGTGTAGGCCCCACCACGAAAACTTCGGACGAAATCTCTATCATATGTTTGTTCCGGCTTATTTTGCAAGCCAATCCTTTGTGTTGTTTCGAGTTGTGGTATTCGAGTTGCTTCGAAGTGAAGTGTTGATTCCATACTTTTCGTAAACGGTGTTCTCATACTCCGATGTGAATACAAATCCTTCATGATAATCGAGAGTGTCATGTCAATCCTTTTCAACCGGCGTGTTTCTCTTCAAGTGGATCCGATCATTTCAACATCCACAAGATCAACTCAAGTCTTCTCAACGGTGTTTGTTTCATTCGTCTCCAAGCTGCCTTTGTTTTCCCGCCCACCCTCCCTTTTTCTTCGAGGACTAAGATTTCTTAATCAAGTATCCATCTTATTGATGCGAAGTCTCTCCATTCTTTTCTATCATTATTCTTACCCAGTGGTTCCCTTGAAGGTGTTCTTCTAGTTCACCATTATTCATTCTTTTCTTCTCCGGTGGATCCAAGTCAAGCTTTGTTGATCATACCCCTTTTTCCTCGTTTCAAATACCTTCTCATGCCGGTGCACCTCTTAATCATGCACTTCTTGCTATTCTTTTGTTCCGTAGTGCTCAAGATATTACGAAGATTCATGTCTCTACTCTGCTTTCAGTCAAGATCTTTTGAGGATGTTATCTCATTCAAGCCATTTAATTCAACCGGCGCAATCTATCTTGTAAATCATTTAAACGGTGTATCTTTTCAGTGGGCCCTAACCCACTGGTTTTTTTTTCTAGGATCTTACCTGACTCTTCTTATTTTCCCGGAGCTATCCTAAATTCTTTTTGAAGTTTGACGTAAGAATGAGTTATCATGAGTCAAATGCCTTCTCCAAGATCATTTTCAAATTCTTTTCATTGTTGGCTCTACCTCTTTGCTTTTCATTCTCCTGGAGTATCTCAACAATTCTTGGTGGTGTTTCTCCTCGTCATTCTTGGATTTTGAAGACCGAAGAAGAGTTTTTCCTCCATATCTTATCTATTCTCTCAAAGATTCATGGTTCTAGAGTGATGCCATCCTCTCATAATTGTTTTGATCATGAGAATTTTTTTCACCCATCTGGAGCAATTCAAGATTCTTTTCAGTTTGTTTCTTCGGAGCCCATCATCTCAGAATTTATTCATTCTCAGCTTTCAGCGAGGGTTCTCCAAATCTTATCGGTGCTTCATTCAAGTGATCTCTAATCAGTTCGTGATCCCTTCGTTCTCATGTATCTAGATTCTCTCGAGCATCTTCATTCATTTGCAAATTCTTCCCGGTGTTTCATTATCTTTTATTCGTTCTTTTTCAATTCTTACGGTGGTTCGTTCAAGATTCTTCTTACCTTGTTATCATATCAATTCATTTGTTGTTTTCAATTCTACCGGTGGTTCGTTGAAGATTTTCCCAAGTTTGTGCTATATCTATCTTAATCCTTTCTACGAGAATAAGTAGTGTGCAAAATCCGTTGCTTGTCATCAATCTAAATTGGTGAAGGATACGCATAACGTAATCCTTATTATTGTTTCATCCAAGGGATTAATTCTTTATTCCGGAGTGGTTCATCATACCACATTCTGGGTTTGAGATGCTTTGTCTTTCCTTCCGGAGTTCCAAGTTTCCACTTTATCTCGTCGCAAAGCTTCATCTAATCATTGCAAGGCCTTTCTTTTCGATTGATCATTCCTTTTGTTTACCGGAGTTCTTCATGAAGGTTCTACATGATGGTTCATCAAGGATTAATTCCTTCTTGAAGTGTTCATCAAGATTCTTTTCTGAGGAGCTCAAGTTTTCTTCATCTTGCTATCTAGAGTGCAATTCTTTCAATCGTATCATTGGAGCTAGTAGTATGTCATTCTTGATAATTTGATTTCATGTTTCATGATTCACATGTTGTTAAGAATGAGGTATTTCAAATCCACCAACCTCGTCGTTGGAGTTATCTGGTGTCATGTTTCACCTAAAGCTTTCCCTAAGGATTGTTTCTATTTATGGTGCTTATAAATGACCCAAGTTCTTCTTTTATCCTTCCGGTGAATAAGCTTTCTCGTCTCCTTGTTCATATCAATCCAATTCTTCTTCCCGTGAGTGGCAGGTTGTCACCTCATAATTTGAGATGTATGCCATAAGACCATATCAAGATTATTCTTTTCATTGTTGGTGTTCCAACAACTCCGTTCGACCCTTTTCCTAAGGATGCCTTCTCAAACTCTTTTTGTGACAGAAGTTGGCATTTGCTTCTCCATTCTTTTATTTCAATTATCTATATTCTATTCTTTCGTTCCGGAGGCATTGTGATGTTGCTCTTTTCAACCCATCATCTCGTTTGTCAAAGATCATGTTCTTTTCGTGCTTATCCATTTAACCGGAGTGTTGTGTCCTCTGCTCAAGTTCTTTCATTTTATCAAGCCTTGCATATTTTTCCAACCGGAGTGCTGTTCGAATTTGTTCTTCCTTGTTCTTTTTTCCTAACGGAGTGCTTTCAACTTCGCTCTTTCTCGTTGCATTCTTTATTTCAATTTGTTCAACCTCTCCAGGCTCGTGGTTTCACTCATTTGTCAAAGAAGCAACTTAGTTATACCTCTTCTCTTTCTCTTCCGTTTTTCCCTCCGGTGCCATTCTAGATCTCGGGACGAGATCCTCTCGTAGTGGCGGGGTGTTGTGACGCCCCGAGACCGATGCTTGAGAAGACTTCTATGTGTTCCGGGTTTCGCCGTGTGTTTCATTTGTGCCCGCCCTTTTATTTGTCCATTGCATCATGTTATCATGTCATCATGTCATAAGTCTTTTGCATCTCACTAAATAAATTGCATGGATTTTCGGTCCATTTAAATCGAGGGAATTCACATGGTGATTCTCTTTATAACATATCCTCCCGATATTAGGGAGCTATTATAAATATTTCCATTCTTGTGGAGTTACCGTGACACACTTGCAATGTAACTCTCAAGTCTTTTCTGCTTCGAGTTGCTCCTCAAACCTTGCCATATATTCTCTCATCATTTTCCGGAGCTCCACCAAAAATCCAAACATTTTTGGACCTTCCTAACCCTCACTTCCTATTTGAACCATTTGAATTCAAATCAAATGAGTATGAATTTAAACTTTGAAAAATGGCCACTCCATTTTTGTTGGATCAAACACATTTTTGCGAGTCCGGGAATATTATCCCCATGCCCAGATTCCACCCCTTCCTCCTCTTTCTTTTCTTTCTCTATTCTGTTTTGTTTTTAAATGGAAAAGGAGAGTTCAAGAGATGAGAGAGGGAGTGGAGAGCCCAGCGTCCCTGCTAGCTCTATTAGGCCGGACAACCAGCGCCCTCCACCGCTTCGGCCCATTTTCCTAAGGCCCAGTCTCCTTTCCTAACCCTAGCCTTCCTGAGCCCGTTCCCTCGATGCCCATCCCTCTCCCTCTCGATCTCTCCCAGCGCCGCCATGGAGACCGCTGCCCCGACTCCTCTCTCGATCCCATCTCCTCCTCGCTTCCCTTCCGCAGCCACCCTTCTCCCACGATCCCCTCCCTCTCCTCTCGATCTCGCGCCTGCACCCGATGCCCTCGCGCACCCCAGCCATCCTCCTGCGCCCTTGTGCTCGCGAGCAGGGAACCCCGAGGATGCGAGCCGCCCTCCTCTACCAACCTGCGCCGCCCTCCTTCCTCTTCAGGCGGCCATGGCGGCCCGCCGCCGGCGCCCTGCAGCCGCCGCCGCTCTGCCATCGTGCTGCGCTCCACCTCCATGGCCATCGCGCCCCTGCCGAACCTCCCGGTGACCTGCATCTTGTCCGGTGGCTCCGACGTGCCTGCCCCACCTCGAGCGCCCAGCAGGAGCCTCGCGCCGCTCGCTCCCTTCGTCGTCTGCGTTGCCGGAGTTCGCCGGAGCCCCAGCATCGATCCCCAGTGTCGTCACCTTCCCGCCTCCATGGCCGGCCCCTCCAAGAGCTTGGCACGAACCACATCCTTCCACCCCGATGGCGCCCAAGGCTCCATGTCGCCATGGCCTTTGCTGGTGTTATGTTGTTGCTCCACACACGCCCCTGCTAGCTGCTTCGACTCTCTGCCCGAGCTTCGTTTTTCGTCATGGACGTGGGGTAGCTGTTGAACCTCGCCATGGTTCTGTCCAACGCCGCAAGTCCGACGCCAAGACCACCTCAAGTTCGGCTACATGTAACACCGTGTACGACTACATATCCGGGATGCGTCAAGTACCCCACCGTCAAGAACGGGACCGCCCGGAGACCACAAATCCGTGTGGTTCCACAACCGTCACCGTGGATCCGACAAGTTTGCGAGTACCACTACCTCCCACGACGACCTTGTACAACTACCGTCGCAAGAACCAAGACCAGCAAGTCCGAAGACCCAAGTACCATGACGCCAACTACCCCTTCAGATCGCCAAGGTGGATCGCGAATGTTGACGAGGTTCCGATAAGACCGTTGACGTGTACGACCTACTCTGTGAATGTGTACCACTACCGTCGCTCGAACGTTTACAGAACATGTACCGTCGACCCTCGAAGACCCGTGGACGGCAAGTTCCTTGTTGACCCCGAACACCTACGGAGTGTGAACATCTACGAAGCGAGAACGACTACTTCCACTACCGCCGTCGCGAGAACGCCTACTTCCCTCTACGAATGAGAGCCGTCCCCTTTGCATGCTCCGAAGGTATAACCCCGAGACGACGTCCGTGAACGAATGCTTGCGATGTTTGAGATGCACCCGTTGTCTGCACCGCGTCCGAGTTGTCCCTTGCTCGGTCCTCCTCTTTTGCCGCTAACCCGTGGGGACCTAGTATCCGGGAGCACCCCACCATCCTTGCATGACACGCCCCCATCACTTTTCCTTTTGCACCCGCATCTCAACTGAGTTACCGGAAACCGGGACGTTGCCGTGGCACCGTTTCGTTATCCTTGCCGTGGCACCGTTTCGTTATTGTTGTGTGGCACCCCTTTTCATTTCCGCCACGATGACAAATGGTTCATAATGCTCTTGTCAACTTTTAATAAAAATTGCATAAAACTTGTTCATGTCATCCGCATCATGATAACAATAATTAAAATGTTTAAATTGTTGTTGCTTTAAATTACTAAGGCATATGGGGTTTTACTCGGTTTGTTGTTTATTATACCCGGCCCCATTTAAATTGTTCAGATGGTATAGTTTTGTTATGTATCATCTCTTGACATGCTTAACAACATTTAATATTGGTGAGTACATAACCGAGAGAGAACTAAATAATTGATGTGGTGTTCCGTCAATATGCAACCCGTTGCATATTGAGCTCCACTTAATTTGTAGTGTTGTTTGTTGCACTTTGCCTTGCCATGCTTCTTTCAATCGGACATGCATCATACTTGGTTGTGCATCATGCCATGCTTGTGTTGGTTGTTTACCATGTTGTTTTCTTCTTTCCGGTGTTGCTTCTTCGGGTTAGTTCCGTTAACATCACGTTTGTGAGGATCTGTTCGACTACGTCCGTTTGTCTTCTTCATGGACTCATTCTTCTTCCTCGCGGGATCTCAGGAAAGATGACCATACCCTCGAAATCACTTCTATCTTTGCTTGCTAGTTGCTCCCTCTTTTGCTATGCCTATGCTGCGATACCTACCACTTGCTTTTCATGCCTCCCATATTGCTAAGACAAGCCTCTAACCAACCTTGTCCTAGCAAACCATTGTTTGGCTATGTTACCGCTTTGCTTAGCCCCTCTTATAGCGTTGTTAGTTGCAGGTGAAGATTGGAGCTTGTTCCGTGTTGGAACATGGATATATTTTGTTGGGATATCACAATATCTCTTATTTAATTAATACATCTATATACTTGGTAAAGGGTGGAAGGCTCGGCCTTATGCCTGGTGTTTTGTTCCACTCTTGTCGCCCTAGTTTCCATCATATCGGTGTTATGTTCCCGGATTTTGCGTTCCTTACGCGGTTGGGTTATAATGGGAACCCCTTGACAGTTCGCCTTGAATAAAACTCCTCCAGCAAGGCCCAACCTTGATTTTACCATTCGCCACCTAGCCTTTTTCCCTTGGGAGTCGCACATCCCGAGGGTCATCTTTATTTTAACCCCCCCGGGCCAGTGCTTGTCTAAGTGTTGGTCCGAACTAGAGTCCTTTGCAGCGCCACCTCGGGGAAACTTGAAGGCTGGTTTTAGTTGTACGGAGCGCTCATCCGGTGTTGCCCTGAGAACGAGATATGTGCAGCTCCTATCAGGATGTCGGCGCATCGGGCGGTCTTGCTGGTCTTGTTTTACCATTGTTGAAATGTCTTGTAACCGGGATTCCGAGCCTGATCGGGTCTTCCCGCTAGAAGAAATATCCTTCGTTGACCGTGGGAGCTTGTGATGGGCTAAGTTGGGACAGCCCTGCAGGGATTTCAACTTTAGAAAGCCGGGCCCGCGGTTATGGGCAGATGGGAATTTGTTAATGTCCGGTTGTAGAAAACCTGAAGTTGACCTTAATTAAAATACATCAACCGCGTGTGTAACCGTGAAGGTCTCTTCTCGGCGGAGTCCGGGAAGTGAACACGGTGTTGGAGTTATGCTTGACGTAGGTTGTTCTAGGATCACCTCTTGATCATACTTTTATCGACCGTGCTTTTCCTTCTCTTCTTGCTCTCATTTGCGTATGTTAGCCACCATATATGCTAGTCGCTTTCTGTAGCTCCACCTCATACCTTTTACCTTACCCATAAGCTTAAATAGTCTTGATCGCGAGGGTGTGAGATTGCTGAGTCCCCGTGACTCACAGATACTTCCAAAACCAGCTTGCAGGTGCCGTTGAACCGTGCAGATGACGCAACCAAGCTCAAGGAGGAGCTCGATGAAGATCTTGCCCTTTGTGTTGTTTCGTTCTAGTTGATCAGTAGTGGAGCCCAGTTGGGGTCGATCGGGGATCTGTGTAGCATTTGGGGTAGTCTTCTTTCATTTTGGCTCCGCGGTCGGGCCCTGATTGTATTTGGATGATGTAATGCTTTATTCATGTATTTGTGTGAAGTGGCGATTGTAAGCCAACTATGTATCTTTTCCCTTATTGTATTACATGGGTTGTTTGCGAAGATTACCTCACTTGCGACATTGCTTTCAATGCGGTTATGCCTCTAAGTCATGCTTCGACATGTGGGAGATATAGCCGCATCGAGGGTGTTACACCCAACGGAGGAGATCGAGTCTTGTGGGGAAAATTGTGCAAACCTCTGCAGAGCGTATAAACTAATCATGGTTAGACGTGTCCCCGGTTATGGACAATTTGAGTATCTAGTACTTGGATTATCATGTGAATCTCATCATGTTACTCTAATTAATTTTGTTGGGTTTTAATGATGATGCTTAATTGGGATTGAGAGGGTTTCTACACTCTCAATGTTTAACAACTACCATGATTGTTAAATAAAATTTATTCCTTTGTAGTAGGGAAAAATTGGCTTTACGCAAAACTGTAACCATAGAGCTTTCCACCAGCCAAATATGCATGTAGTATAGCCTTATTCTTTCATTGCTCTCTATGTGTTACTTTGCCAGCATATTCCAAGTGTTGACCCATTTCGGGCTGCAACGTTCATGTTGCAGACTTTTCAGACGACGAGTAAGGAGCCTTTTAGGTCATGGTTCTATACTCAGTGATGCCGTTGGAGTTGATGGACTCACTTATCTTCCAAGCCTTCCGCTGTTATCGTTATTAGATGGCCTTAAGCCATATTAATTATAATAAGTTCTCTTTTGAGGCACTCGTTGTAATAAGTGTGTGATTGCTACTCTGTTATAAATCCTTCAAGTACTATGCGGTGTTAGCATTACTAATCCAGGGATGACACTGGAGCATAGAGATTGGACCGTTTGAGGTCTGGTCACTACAGGGTGTATCTCCCCTTGCTGGAATAGTGGGCCATAGAGTTGGTGTTGCTAGGAAGGATCCTGCTTTGAAGTATGGCAATGTTACAAGCATGAAGCATGCACCCAGAGCTCCTATAAAGTTTTGCTCCCCTGTGCAGCAGCTTCACCCTCATAAATTCCTTCACCTGGACAAGGCTCGCAAGTTGTATAATTTGTTGCTTAGTGATGAAGGACGTGAGAAGTATGTCGAGTGAGTATCTCTCATTATGTTTCCTCTTCTTTTCTTCTGTTGTTTCTAACTGCTAGATAAATATGACATGAACTGCTCATTTTTATATAACTTGAACTGTTATGAATGCCTTATCTTGCTTCCCCTGCTTTTTGTTCTTGTGTGTGCTGCAGGACTGCGTTCTCAATGACACCTCAGCCCGATGACAATGTAACTACCTTCACTGGCAAACGCATCTGGGAAGTTTTTGCACCTAGACAGTTGATGGAGGGTGATGTAATGGGCTTCCTCATTGATGATTGGAAGCGAGATCCCGAGAGAAATGTTGATATTTCATCAGGTAATGGATCAGATCGTTTGTTTCTATGAAACAAGATTGCCTATTGTTTTACGAGTTTTAAAAATACTTTCCTTATTGATCCTTTTCCCCTGTCTATTTCTTTTTGGCTTTTCTCAGCTTGTGCTTGACTGTTCGTTTTATGGTGATGAAGATAAAGAGTTTAATGTGGAGACTGCAGCGAGAGATTTCAAGAGCTATGTTAAAGATGGGGAAGACTTTCTCAGTGCCGACCTTGTGAGATCTACTAGCTAATTTTTGGTTTTATTTGTTCGCTGTGATGCTGGTTTTTATTTTAAATATTTAATATCCTTTTTTGGTCATTTGTTTTTAGGTCATGATGCCTCTATACAAACCTATGGTTTTATCAAAGGATTTGAAAGTGCCACACTTTTCCTTATATGTCATGAATCGGTACCGAAGTACCATTGACATCCTTGACCCTTTACCTTATGGGAAGAAACATCAGCCTTCAAAAAACACCTATCACAAAGACTACGAGAGGATTGTTAGTGACGTTTATTATCTGTACTAGATTAATTTTTCCGCCTCTTGTTTCTGCTTTTCTGAGACCTGAAAATGTGTGGTTTCTTTTCTTTTTTTACAGATCTCTAGATTGGTCCAAGTAGTGAAGGCTGTGTATGGTGATGCTCAGTATAATGCGACCAAGCAGCCCAAATGGGAGGTTTTAGCAAAGAAACCAACATTTGTCAAGGTTCCACTTCAAGGGCCGAATGAATGTGGAGATTATACTCTAAAGTATGCGGGAACCTCTGATGGTGAAAAGATCATTGAGAACATTCGAAATAATAATGCGGTTTCTAGTTCAGCTTTCACTTTCTGTGTTTAACTGATTGTCTATTCTTTCTATATGTGTCATGATTTTTGATAATTTGTTCTATTGTTTTGCAGCCGCGTATTGTTGATTGGAATGCTGATGATCTATATATAGTTGTGTTCAACCGGAATAACCAGGTTATGGTGGTGGGGCTTCCCAAGGAGGTTCAGGCTTTGGCTCCTGGTGCATAGAAGAAATGGTTATCATTTGCGTAGTGAATGGGATATTTGTGTGATTTATGTCTTGAAAGCATTGCAGGCTTTGTATGTAGTGTTTGATGTCTTGTCAACTAGGTAATAACCGGTATACTTTGTGTCGTTTTTAAGTGTGGCACAACATTTTACAAACTTTTTTCCATGATGAGAATGTGGTTGAACAACTGTTTCACTTGTGTATGTTTTATCGGGAATTTGTTTTGGTTAAGTTTTATTTTTGCACTGAAGTCTTATACACTAGTTGAACTGAAACAATTTTTTTCAAGTGCATTACGAGTTGTTGCCGAAAAAGTGAGATTTATTTTATTTTCACCTGTCCCAACCTAAGTTGGACCTTCATAGTTTCTGTACCCTCTTTTCTTATACTTATGGTATAGTTCTGTGAGTATTGAATTGTAATTTTATTCAGCGTAAGGCTTTTAAAATTTGGTGTCACAATAGTATTTCTGGATCTAGCGTGAGTGGAGTTACACTTTCTTGTTATGTAGAACTGATCTCATATAATGTATTAGAACTAAAGGTTTTTTGGGATTGAAATTATTTACGACGAAATTGCTACATGATCTCTAGCCAGATTTTATTTAAATATAAGAAATTTAGCAACATTGAGAGCCAAATATATGTTTGAACTTCTTGCATTTTAATAGTTGAACCTCATAGTAAAAGTTAAAGCACCGATTTAAATTAGCTACATTTAACAGATAGCCATATTAAGTTCATAATTATTCTTGCAGCATATATAGTTGAACTTCAAAGTATCATTGTTTTTGTAGCATATTTTTAATCCTTTTATCTATGCTAAAGAGGTAAATTTATTTTATTTTTATATTTGAATTTAGAATTATTTTTCCTGCAAACATGTATTTTAGCGTTTCTATATTTAGTTTCCGAACTTTTTTGTACTAGTTTATATTTTCTTTGCCACGCGCTTTGGTTTATTCAGCGGGCCTTATGGGGTGGAGCGAGGAGAGTTCGGAGATGAGGGAGTAGCAGTCGTATTGGGCCCTTTTTGCGCCCAAATGGCCCGTGCGCGCGACTGTGGACTGCTGGTTGTGCGTGCGCTTTGAGTTTAGTCCCACCTCGCTAGCCGAGGGGGCTCTCGACCAGTTTATAAGTGTTGTCGTGCCTTGCCTGTCGAACTCCTCTGTATATTGACCTGGGCGCTTATACACGGCGCTCGCTCTCTATTCCATGACCCGTGGGCCCTTGACGGCTGGCCCGCACAGTCTCAATTACTATGGATTCGCCAACAGTTCCGCCGTGAGCTCGAGTCCAAGTGTGTCCTCCTGTGCGTGGCTGGTCTGTCCTTGGGCGGTCATCATTTTGTTGTTGTTGTTTGAAACTAGTACCTCACTGGTCAATGTGGACTGATGCTTCTGTTGGTTGTTCTTGTGAATTTTTGTCCTTGGTTGAACTATAGTCTATTTGATTGAGTCTTGGCCTTCTTTTTCAAGGCATTGTTTGGTATCATCATAGTACTTACCGTATAAACTAAGTTGTATTGAGAATTCAATTGTACTAGCACTGTGATCATTTTATTTCTTGTTGTTTGAAACTAGTACCTCACTGGTTAATGTGGACTAATGCTTTTGTTGTCTTTCTTGTGATTTTTCTCCTTGGTCGAACTGATATATTTTTGATTTATTTTTGGCTTGATTTATTTTTGGCCTTCTTTTTTCTAGGCTGTGGTTATTCTAAAGGCATTATTTAGTATCATCATAGTACTTGCTGTATAAACTAAGTTGTACTGAGATTTCAATTGTACCAGCACTGTTATTCTTAGTGTGTCACTGTTTTAGGGAATGCAAACTTACGCTTCCTGTTCCTTTTTATTTTTGTAGAATGGATGTACTGTGTGTTCAAGTGTACTAGTACTTCCACTCCTAGTATGCTAGTGACTATGAAATACGTACTGATGGTTCTTTGCTTTTCCTGTTGTAGTACTTAGTAATTTTCTAACGACTATAAGCATGATGATGTTAGTACTGAATGTTGTCCTCGGCTGCAACTTAGTCTTTTTAGTGTTCTTCTGAAACTAAAAACTAATTTTTAGTTTGATAGTACTACCATACAGGACTAAGTCATACTGAGCGTCCAAGGCTACTATTTGTTGTTGTTCTTAGTCTGCCACTATTTTTTGTGAAAATATCCATGTGTGATTTGTTGCTCCATGACTAGTGCTGCATAGCAGCCACAAAGTTTCATTCACAGCCTACTTCAACTTCAAATGATGGATAAACAAAATAGGAAGCTAGCAAACTTGTTCAACGACATAAGAGAACGATGTACTTGATGAAATAAGCAAACTTGTTCAACCCTGACACACATGACATAAGCAAGCTGGTTCAACCTAACAAAAGCAAACTACAAATTTGAAACAACAAGATAAAGGACAAGCTCAAGCGCAAGCAACACGAAGGCAGACTTTGATGTCTCTTCATCCTGCATAGTGGCAGTGGTAGTAGGGGTCAGCCTCCGGCTCTTTTGAAATTTCCCAACCTCTTATGATGTTGTCAATTATCTTCCATCACTTGTACGTGGCGTACACATCTATTCCTGCGTACTCGATGAGCTTGTTTAGCAGTGGGCTGATCCCCCACAGTTTGCGGTCTTCCTCCTTGTCGATCGTTGATGAAGGCACGACCTCGGACGCGCCGCTGATTTGGCCCGATCTTTCATGATGCAACAATCGCGAATAAATTTCACTGATAAAGCTCCCAATTACGCGAGCGATACACGCAACTTGAAACTGTGGTAACAACAACAGACAAGCAATACCTCGACAAGCAAGGCACCAACCGTCGGAGTAGAAGTAACCGACATGTAATCCGTTGTCGGGGCGGACCTCAAACCAATAGCTAGTAAATTCTCGATCACGAGAATCCTCCCACCAAAGTGTAATCTTCTGAATAGAAAATCTCACACAAATAAACAAGATGAGCGCCCAGAGGGCCGCTTCATAGTCTGTATAAACTCTAGAGAAAAATAACCTAATCCAAATAAAGTCTTAATGGCCAAAACTCTATATAGCCTAAACAAGGCACGCATGCCATACTACGTGCATGATTTACCAACCCCTGCGTGAATTGTGGTGCAACCGATTTTGTTGCCGTAATTGTTTTGATCTTCTACTTCGGTTTTCCTTTTCCAAACGTACACATCTGGCCAATTGATATTTGCATGTACGCGCAGACTCCTTACCTTCCTATTTCCTAGGTCATGCAGATTGGTGGTTCGTATATTCCGTGAAGTAGCATCACTAACAAATCTACCACATGTAGTCTCTTTCCTTTTAATTCTCCAGGTTCTCCACATCCTCTTATCGCTCCAAATGTATGCATGGTACTATTTTGCAATTGGGTTTGGAAACAAATACCTTCCAAGTTTTGTATGTGCATGCACTTGTATGGACTCATCAAATCTAGCAATTCTCTCATAGTTAACATTAACTCCTCCTTTCTATATTATTGGCAGAAAGCTCGGACCACATAATATACACAAGTGGCCATCTCTTCCTTTGCTAAGATGTGTCATTTCCTCTATAATTTTATGATACTTGTCTTGGTTAACTAACTTCCTCACATTCGCCTCGCCAACTTACACTATTGTCATCTCATCCATAATATCCTTCGTCTGCATCCCTTTGTCGACAACCGCCGCAGTCGCTTATAGCCCCTTGTCATGGGCCGGTGTATTAACCATGACTTGTATACTGGGCATGTTTGTGGTAGGGTGTGCTTCATCATTATCCCTCTCTTGAAAGGAAACCGTCCTCGGTTTCGACTTGACCTTCAAAGTTTTCTCCTTGCGTATTGTCAACACCACATCTGAGCAAATTGATTGCTCTTCCATTGTCTTTAGTGTCATTTGCTTCCCATGATGAAGAAAAATATATGTATTCACCCTCCCGGCATGTGTTACATTGCGGTCGTATTGCCATGGTCGTCCAAGCAATAAACCACAAACTTCTAATGGTAAAACATCACATTCCACCTCATCAATATACTGCCCAACCTTAAATGGCACACGCACCTTATGTGTAATTTTTACTGCCCACAGTTATTCAACCATTCCAAACGATGTGGTTCATTGTATCGCCATGTAGATAAGCCAAGTTTCTCCACCAACGTATTGCTGATCCCATTGGTACAACTACCTCCATCAATAATCAATTTACACGACATTCCCTTGATGTTGCACTGAGTCTGAAATAAACTCCAACGCTGACCTTTATCCACCTTATTATTGTTGCCGTCGAGTACCCTCTTGAGTTGTACGCTCAGCCCACTCATTGGTGCTGATGCTTCCTCTTTTATCGCCATGTCCACATGCGCATCTGAAACCTTGTGAAGATCAGGTACTATTTTTTCCTTCTCATTTGGAGGAATCACCATTGTTGTTGACTTATTGGCTCCCTTCACCACCACCTTATCAATTTTTTGCATTGTTCTCCATGACTTTAATTTTCTGACTATGTGCCTTCATTGAAGCTACCACCATGGTGTTCATCCCGGGCACCATAATATTGTCGCGCTGAGAAGGTAAAAATTCTGCCCTTAAAAAGTTCCGGAAATCCTTCCAAATAGTTGTCGAGTAATGTAACCTCTTGTCGCGTTTCTCTTGACGCCACAACTCATACAACACATCATCCACACATTCTAGTGCAAGATCCAAAGTAATAAACTCATCAAAATTAGGATCCTGTGAAAGCACGATTGTCAAACATATGTTCCATCCTATTTTCCCATGATTTATACTCTGTCGATGTAGCATCACTTTCCAACCACCTTGTCATTTTTTGCATCTTCAACTTGTCATTGTGGACTTGTAGCCATAATAGTTAGTGTCACCGTACATCCTTAATCAAGTTTTTTTTGAAAAATTGCACTGTGAGAAACCCAGTTATCTGATACCAACTGATGATGGTACGACCTCGGACACACCGCTAATTTAGCCCGATCTTTCACGATGAAACAACCGCGACTAAATTTCACTGATAAAGCTCCCAATTACGTGAGCTATACACGCAACCTGAAACTGTGGTAACAACAACTGACAAGCAATACCTCGACAAACAAGGCACCTCCCGTCGGAGTAGAAGTAACCGGCACGTAATCCGTCGCCGGGACGGACCTCAAACCAATAGCTAGCAAATTCTCAATCACGAGAATCCTCTCACCAAAGTGTAATCTTTTGAATAGAAAATCTCACACAAATAAACAATATGAACGCCCAGAGGGCCGCTTCATAGTCTGTCTAAACTCTAGAGAAAAATAACCTAATCCAAATAGAGTCTTGATGGCCAAAACTATATATAGCCTATATACAAACCGACTCACATGAGTTCGTCCTAAACAAGGCACGCAGGCCATACTACGTGCAAGATTTACCAACCCCTGCATGACTTGTGGTGCAACTGATTTTGTTGCCGTAATTGTTTTGATCTTCTACTTCGGCTTTGCTTTTCCAAACGTACACAGCTGGCCGATTGATATTTTCATGTACGCACAGACTCCTTCCCTTCCTATTTCCTAGGACATGCAGATTGGTGGTTTGTATATTCCGTGAAGCAGCAACACTAACAAATATGTCACATGTAGTCTCTTTCCTTTTAATTCTCCAGGTTCTCCACGTCCTCTTATCTCTACAAACGCATGCATGGTACTGTTTTGCAATTCGGTTAGGAAACAAATACCTTCCAGGTTTTGTACGTGCATGCACTTGTATGGACTCATCAAATATAGCAATCCTCTCATAGTTAACATTAACTCCTCCTTTCTGTATTATTGGCAGAAAGCCCGGACCACATAATATACGTAGGTGCCCATCTCTTCCTTTGCTAAGATGTGTCATTTCCTCTATAATTTTATGATCCTTGTCTTGGTTAACTAACTTCCTCACATCCGCCTCGCTGACTTGCACTATAGTCGTCTCATCCATAATATCCATCGTTTGCATCCCTTTGTCGACGACCACCACAGACGCTTGTAGCCCCTTGTCATTGACCGGTGTATTCACCATGACTTGTATATCGGGCATGTTTGTGGTAGGGTGTCCTTCATCAATCTTCTTCTTCATGCTTTTGTAGAATGGGTGGATGACGCTGGCTGCAACATCATCCAAGGAGTCGCACTCTCTTCCGTTGCCTGGAACTCTCTAGTTGCGCTAAATGTCGGTGAAGTTCTTGGGGTTGATCTCCAAACCAGACATCTTCAGCTTCTCTTTGTCACCTTCAATGCCTAAATCGGCAAATGTGTACAATTTCTACTCCCACAGGAACTCTTTGAGGCGCTTGGGCCTGCAAGGGGGGAGACACATATTGAAGATTAGTGTTCTTTTTTGAAGATTTAATTCTTCTACTTTTTGGTTTACAAGTGATAATCCATGAGGTAGATGCTTATATAGTATAAGTCATGGATGAATGTAGTTCAGAAACTAGTACACAAAGTTCTGAAATTAAATTCAAGTACATCGTGTTAATTTTCTTTTTGGTGTCTTCAGTGCTTCACCAAATGCTTCACCAAGTTCAAGAACCTATAACCAGAGTAAATGATCTATGTGCTTCTTGCTTCAAGTTTAGTTTTCTTTTTGTTGAATAAAAGACCTATAATAGTACTTCATGAAGTTCTTACTTTATTTTTTGCTGTTGAAAATAACATCAGACCAGGTTCAAAAACTACCTTTGTACATCAAGTTCAAAAACATCTTTTAATACATCAACTCGATAAACTACACTAGTGCATCAAGATAAGAAACTATGCTAGTACATCAAGTTCAGAAATTAATCTGGTGAAACAATTTCATATGCTAATCCAGTGCATCAGTTTCAAAATATATTATAGTGCATCTACTTGAGAAACATGTACTCGTGCATCCACTTCACAAACTATAGTAGCTCATCTAGTTGGGAAACAAGTTTATTGAAATTTTTAGCGAGTAGTACTAATAGAACAGATGAATGAAGAGTAGTATGGATCACCATTTTGTGGCCACTTCAATGTGGTACACCAAGCAGAATTCCTCCATGCATAACTGCAGGACTGCTGCCATCTGGGGAGGTTCATATTTTCTAGTAAACTTCACATGAACTCCGATGAAGCTAGGATACAAGCCGTCGCCCTTCATCCTGAGCCTGATCATCATCTCGTCGGCCTTGTCTGGTTCGCTGGTGCAAAAGATCTCCAGCGTCTCCTTGCTGTGTGTCACGGGAAACCACAGCCACATATGAGACCAAGAGGCCCCTTGATAGAGGCGAGGGTGTCCCGATGTTTCAATGAGATGGTGGCTATTGTTTTCTGTGGGAGTCGACCTTGATGATCCGACTACGAACGTGCGAGACGTCGCGCCTTAGCAATCACTAAACCAACTTCCGAGGGGTTATTGACCACGCCGGAGCACGATCAACCTGACCACGTGGGTCTATTTCCTGCGAGCAAACAAAGAACAAGCAAGAAACTGAGATTGCAATCTGGATATTGCGAATATAAGATTAAAGCTTTATTGATGAGGGTGGAGTTCTGTGACGCCTTTGTCTGGTCTTGAACACAAACGAAGTACGCGAAGTTGCAGCTATGGCGAACTTTAATCTAAACAAAACCCAAAGTCTAAACGATGCCCTAAGGGCTGTATATATGCAGGAAGAGGGGGAATTTCGTGGCCCTTGGAAGAGGGGTCTGAAACCAACCCTAACTCTTGTTTCCCCGTACACATGGACTCTAAAAACAACATATACTTAAGTATTTCGAAAATACATGGGCTTGGCCCAATAATAAGGCGATGCATCACCTAGTATAGCCTCTGGACGAAATTTATGAAGTGGCATCTTGTATATTTAGTCCAAGGCTTCATGAACTCCTTATGGTGGCTTCAAAGTCCTGAAATCATCACTTGTAACTCCGTTCTTGATCCCCTTGTGCATGCCATCATCTCCATGCTTGGTCTTGCTCCAGTGTTCATCCCTCTTATCCATGCCAAGCCCTTCATTTGTAAGAAAAAACAAATGTATCCAATTTAGGCAGCATCATATTCTCATGAACATTAGAATCATTACCAAGAAACGAAAGTACCTAATAATTTAATTGGCGTGCGCGAGCTCTAGTAATTGGTCCAGTATGTATAGCAGCAAGGGATGTGGGTGTAACAATGGTATTGATGTCCTCATCATCCTCCTCTTCTTGAAATGAAGTCGTCCTCGACGGAAGCTCATCTTCCTCACCCAAATAAGGCTTCAAATCTGCAATGTTAAAAGTGGGACTAACCCCAAAATCTGCAAGCAGCTCAAGTTTATATGCATTATCATTTATTTTCTCTAACACCTTAAAAGACCATCAGCACGTGGCATTAGCTTTGATTTGCGAAAATGGGAAATCTATCCTTATGCAAATGTAACCAAACAAGATCTCCAGGTGCAAACACAACATGTTTCTACCCTTATCTCCAACAAGTTTATATTTAGCATTCATACGCTTAATGTTTTCTTTAGTTAACTCATGTATTTTTAAAATCAATTCAGCATCTTCTTTAGCATCAAAATTAACCTTCTCCGAAGATGGAAGAGGCAACAAATCAATAGGTGCACGAGGTAGGTGTTGGATGTGGGGCTCCTGCTAACCCTTAAGGTTCGAACACTAGGGTGCGCGCAAAGTCTTCCCCTCCTACCGATCTACGCTCTACCTCGCTAAGATCTTGCGGACAAACTCGACGAACTCACAACAGAGAAAGACACGGGGTTTATACTGGTTCAGGCCATCGTTGTGGTGTAATACCCTACTCTAGTGTGGTGGTGGTGGATTGCCTCTTGGGATGATGATGAACAGTACTAGGGGAGAGCTGCCTCCTGAGGTTGAGGTTTTCTTGAGCTCGCTGAGCTTGTGTGTGTGGGGGCGGCCTCAATGATCCCTCTGGATCTGATGATCTCTCTCTCCCTCTTGTCAGATCCCTCTACTATGGTGGCTAGTCCTATTTATAGAGGCCCTGGTCCTCTTCCAAATATCGAGCGGGAAGGGAGCCAACAATGGCGGGCTAATTTTAAGGGGGGCAGCTAGTACAAGCTATCCTGACAAAAGCGGTCTTTGCCTGCACAAAGCTCTGGTGGTGACGCCATCTTGGGCTCCAGGATGACCTCCATCTTGCAGTCCTTGGTCTTGGTCTTGTTGCACCGAAATGGCAACCTTTGCCTGAGGCCTCGGTACTCCGCGGCTGCGCTTGCCTCCTTTGCACCAAAGAGGAAACAAGGACGCTGCATGCGCTGGCGCCCGCCTGGCGCCCGCCTGGTGTCGATCATCATGGCTCACGTCACGAGAGCCTCGTGAGGTTCGCCTCGCCTTGATATCTCCGCCCCTCGTGAGCCTGCCTAGCTAGGCCACTCTAGAGGAGGTCTTGCGTTGTCCGCCTCGCGAGGGTCTTGGATGCTTTGTTGGTGAAGATGGGTCGTACAGCCCGCTGGCTCCGCCACGCCGCGGGCCGCATGCAGGCAAGTATGGGGACCCCCGTTCCTAGAACCCCGACAGTAGGAACCCATACACAATTTCAAAAAGGCACATCTTAGTAGTAGAATGCAATGAACGATTATAAGCAAATTCAATATGAGGCAAGCATTCCTCCCACATTTTCTTATTATTCTTCAAAATAGCCCTAAGCATAGTAGACGATATTCTATTGACTACTTCAGTTTGTTCATTAGTTTGGGGTGACAACTAGTACTAAAAAGCATTTTAGTCCCCAACTTAGCCCTTAAACATCTCCAAAAGTGGCTAAGAAATTTAGTATCACAATATGAAACAATAGTATTTGGCACACCATGCAAGCGAATAATTTCACAAAAGAACAAATCAGCAACATTAATAGCATCATCGCTTTTATGACATGGTATAAAGTGTGCCATTTTCGAGAAGCTATCCATGACAAAAAAAATATGCTATCCCTCCCTTCTTTGTTCGAGGTAAACCCAAAACAAATTCCATAGATATATCCTCCCAAGGAACACTAGGTATAGGCAAAGGCATATATAAACCATGAGGATTGAGTCGTGACTTAGCTTTTTGACATGTAGTGCAGCGAGCAACAAAACGCTCAACATCCCATCTCATCTTTGGCCAAAAGAAATGTGTAGCAAGTATATCCTTCGTCTTCTTGATGCCAAAGTGTCCCATTAATCCTCCTCCATGCGCCTCCTGCAACAACAAAAGACGAACGGAGCTAGCTGGAATGCATAGCTTGTTAGCACGAAACACCAATCCATCGTTAAGAATGAACTTGTTCCAAGTTCTACCTTCCTTACAATTCTACAATACATCTTTAAATTCAGCATCATCCACATATTGATCTTTGATGGTCTCCAAACCAAATATTTAAAGTCAAGTTGTGAAAGCATAGTATAATGATGAGACAATGCATCAGCAATAACATCTTCTTTACCCTTCTTGTGTTTAATGACATAAGGGAAAGTCTCAATGAATTCAACCCATTTAGCTTGTCTACGGTTCAGTTTTGCTTGACTTTTAGTGTGTTTCAAAGATTCATGATCGGAATTTATAACAAATTCCTTGGGTCATAAATAATGTTGCCATGTTTCTAAGGTCCAAACAAGAGCATATAATTCTTTATCATAAGTAGAATAGTTCAGACTAGGCCCACTCAATTTTTCAGAAAAGTATGCAACAGGTTTGCCATCTTGTAATAACACACCTCCTAATCCAATTCCACTAGCATTACATTCAATCTCAAAAGTCTTATTAAAATTAGGAAGTTGGAGTAAAGGAGCATGTGTCAACTTATCTTTCAATACCGTGAAGGCTTCTTCCTGTGCGGTACCCCAAACAAAAGGCACATCCTTCTTTGTAAGCTCGTTGAGAGGTGCAGCAATGGTGCTGAAATCTCTCACAAAACGCCTATAGAAACCAGCGAGGCCAAGGAAACTCCTCACTTGTGTGACCGTTTTGGGCTGTGACCAACTCTCAATAGCTTCAATCTTGACTTTATCAACTTCAATTCCCCGTGGAGTAACAACATAGCCATGAAAAGATACTCGGTCGGTGCAAAAGGTGCACTTTCCAAGGTTACCAAAAAACGTGCATCACGTAGAGCAATAAAAACAGCACGTAAATGTTCCAAATGTTCCTCCAAAGATTTGCTATAAATCAATATGTCATCAAAGTAAACTACCACAAATTGTCCAATGAAAGCACGTAAAACTTTGTTCATTAATCTCATGAAAGTACTAGGTGCATTAGTTAACCCAAAAGGCATGACTAACCACTCATATAATCCAAACTTAGTTTTAAATGTTGTTTTCCATTCATCTCCCAATTTCATACGAATTTGATG